>NC_090265.1:1752479381-1753079381 GCF_040414725.1 Anabrus simplex
ATGATTTAGGGGAATTTAGTATCGTAGATGTCTTTTCAGTAAAATAGCCTATTTATGTTAACTAGTGGTTGTCCGGTACATGAGTTTGTTGCTAAAATTTTCCTATGCCTTGGGAACGAAGCGTGTTCCAAGCACCGTTAGAAATCATATTTTCATATTTTACCGTCAAATGCCCCTTCTGACGCCAACTTAATTTTTTTTCAAAATGCTCTTTGTTCGGGGCGTTGATCTATAGAGGTCTTTTGCCCTACTTGCACCATATGATATGAACCTGCGTGTAATTGGAATTGCGGAGGTGAGGAAAGAAACGTTAAGGATGGCACAAACACTCAGTCCCCAGGGCAGATATATTAATCATTTACAATTAAAACCCCTGACCCGGCCGGGAATCGACCACGGGACGGCCGAGTGATAGGCGGACGCGTTGCCCCCTACACCGCGGGGCCGGACAACTTAAATTTAGGAACTTACGAAGATGAAATGAACGATGGTCAATGAAATTGGGAAAGTAGGTGTAAGGAATCGACTGCGGCACGGCATTTGCCCACAAGTAAAAATGAGAAAACACAGACGATGATGCCGTTCGAATAAACTCGCCTCCTAAATGCAGAGCTTAGTTCCTTAGAGTTAGAGTATTAACACGCACCACGACTCCGCTCCGTATGGTCGTAACGATGAATGAATAATAGAAATGTCTGAACATGAATTTCATAGGCAAGTTGGAGAAACTCGAGCTAAAAAAGGAAAATTTTATGAAAGATCATAGGACCAAAATTTCAGGATAATAAGAATGAAGCACTCTACAAGATAATTGGAAAACTTCCAGATACTATGCGAAAAAGGATAAATTTTCACGGTCATCTTCTCAGACTAACCAAGCAAATCTTCAGTAACTTTAAAACAAAATCTAACTGGTTTAAAAGTTGAAAAAACCTAGTACCATTAAAAATTATAGAAAATTCACTATTCGATCAAACAGCTAAAGTAATAACTAAAGACGAAAATACATGGTTCCAAACCTATTATCTCGGAAGACGAGAGGAAACGAAGATCAGAAAGAATGAAGAAATACCGGGCACTAAGAAAAGAACAAAACACAGAGAAGTGATTGATTCAACGTACCTCAAAGAGGGTAAAACGAAAGCACAAAAAAATGACAATAATAAATCTATCGCATGAGGTAATTAATGCAGGCATTTTGCGTTAACGTCATTTAAGCAGCTTACATAGCAATTTTGCTCTAACAGAAAGCAGAGAAATTGCAACAATTTAGAACGATATGCTTTCATGAATTTTGTCGGGTAAACACTAACTGTATCGCTGGTAATGTTCTGTATGCCGACATCATGTGACATGAAGTGTTGAACGAACCTTGAACCCGTCATCTTGGATCCGGAAGCTAATAGTCTACTATTGACAATTAGACGGAGTAAACCAGGGTCGTTAACTGTTTTAGAGCTGAGTTGTCTTCCACATGTAGTTCCTCAAGTGTGGTTAGCGTCAGGAAGTGAATCCGGCCGTAACAACATGCCTCATAATTTCATCTCACCTGATCGCCGATCCCGTGTCACGAAACGGGACTATGGAGATAATATACAGTCATATATGGGGCACGTTCACTCTACCTACCTGCTCTTCTATCACGTGGACGAAGGTTCCTTTCTTTGTTTTCTCGCCAGATGTCCTTAAATCTTTAACTTCTCTTTTCCTCCTCTTCTACTGAGATATTCCGTGACTTGGCAACGGGTGCATCCGTCATTCCAGTAATCTCCTTTTTTTCTAAACGTTACTCTTCCACAGGTATTTTTAGAGACCTTTGTACGGCTGTACAGTATACGACATCCAAGTAGGGTTTTCCATTCGTAATGTTGAAAACACATCTGAGACATAGTAGGGGTCCTCATACTGCGAAAAACCTAAAATTAAGCGATTTCCTCAATTATGCAGAAAGGCTAAAGGCTAAAAGGCCTGGAAAGTTTTCAAATTGGAGTATCAGGTAGCTGTCTCAAACTAAAAAATTCCAAAATAATTTCCGGCCTAAATGCAGTTCCCAGGAAACTCGCTGTTTAAAATTCAAATCCTAGTTAAATTGACTTATGTACTCGTACATAATTCTATCTGTAATGTGTTCCTTGATTCAATAATCTCAGGTGTTTTTGATTCTTTGAGAATGTCCACATCATAAGGGCTAAGTGAAACTCTGCGTTGACTCACATTAGCTCTCGTAGTGGTGCTTAAGTGAAACTCTGCGTTGACTCACATTAGCTCTCGTAGTGGTGCTTAAGTGAAACAATGCATTGACTCACATTAGCGCTCGTACTAGTACTTAAGTGAAACTCTGCGTTGACTCACATTAGCGTTCGTAGTGGTGCTTAAGTGAAACTCTGCATTGACTCACATTAGCGCTCGTACTAGTACTTAAGTGAAACTCTGCGTTGACTCACATTAGCGTTCGTAGTGGTGCTTAAGTGAAACAATGCATTGACTCACATTAGCGCTCGTAGTGGTGCTTAACTGAAACAATGCATTGACTCACATTAGCGCTCGTAGTGGTGCTTAAGTGAAACTCTGCGTTGACTCACGTTAGCGTTCGTAGTGGTGCTTAACTGAAACAATGCATTGACTCACATTAGTGATCGTATTAGTACTTAAGTGAAACTCTGCGTTGACTCACGTTAGCGTTCGTAGTGGTGCTTAACTGAAACAGTGCATTGACTCACATTAGCGCTCGTACTAGTACTTAAGTGAAACTCTGCGTTGACTCACATTAGCGTTCGTAGTGGTGCTTAAGTGAAACAATGCATTGACTCACATTAGCGCTCGTAGTGGTGCTTAACTGAAACAATGCATTGACTCACATTAGCGCTCGTACTAGTACTTAAGTGAAACTCTGCGTTGACTCACATTAGCGTTCGTAGTGGTGCTTAAGTGAAACAATGCATTGACTCACATTAGCGCTCGTAGTGGTGCTTAAGTGAAACTCTGCGTTGACTCACGTTAGCGTTCGTAGTGGTGCTTAACTGAAACAATGCATTGACTCACATTAGCGCTCGTAGTGGTGCTTAAGTGAAACTCTGTGTTGACTCACGTTAGCGTTCGTAGTGGTGCTTAACTGAAACAATGCATTGACTCACATTAGCGCTCGTATTAGTACTTAAGTGAAACTCTGCGTTGACTCACGTTAGCGTTCGTAGTGGTGCTTAACTGAAACAATGCATTGACTCACATTAGTGATCGTATTAGTACTTAAGTGAAACTGTGCGTTGACTCACGTTAGCGTTCGTAGTGGTGCTTAACTGAAACAATGCATTGACTCACATTAGCGCTCGTAGTGGTGCTTAAGTGAAACTCTGCGTTGACTCACGTTAGCGTTCGTAGTGGTGCTTAACTGAAACAATGCATTGACTCACATTAGCGCTCGTACTAGTACTTAAGTGAAACTCTGCGTTGACTCACGTTAGCGTTCGTAGTGGTGCTTAACTGAAACAATGCATTGACTCACATTAGCGCTCGTATTAGTACTTAAGTGAAACTCTGCGTTGACTCACGTTAGCGTTCGTAGTGGTGCTTAACTGAAACAATGCATTGACTCACATTAGTGATCGTATTAGTACTTAAGTGAAACTCTGCGTTGACTCACGTTAGCGTTCGTAGTGGTGCTTAACTGAAACAGTGCATTGACTCACATTAGTGCTCGTATTAATACTTAAGTGAAACTCTGCGTTGACTCACGTTAGCGTTCGTAGTGGTGCTTAACTGAAACAATGCATTGACTCACATTAGCGCTCGTAGTGGTGCTTAAGTGAAACTCTGCGTTGACTCACGTTAGCGTTCGTAGTGGTGCTTAACTGAAACAGTGCATTGACTCACATTAGCGCTCGTACTAGTACTTAAGTGAAACTCTGCGTTGACTCACGTTAGCGTTCGTAGTGGTGCTTAACTGAAACAATGCATTGACTCACATTAGCGCTCGTATTAGTACTTAAGTGAAACTCTGCGTTGACTCACGTTAGCGTTCGTAGTGGTGCTTAACTGAAACAATGCATTGACTCACATTAGCGCTCGTACTAGTACTTAAGTGAAACTCTGCGTTGACTCACGTTAGCGTTCGTAGTAGTGCTTAAGTGAAACTCTGCGTTGACTCACGTTAGCGACGTAGTAGTGCTTAAGTGAAACAATGCATTGACTCACATTAGCGCTCGTACTAGTACTTAAGTGAAACTCTGTGTTGACTCACGTTAGCGACGTAGTAGTGCTTAAGTGAAACAATGCATTGACTCACATTAGCGCTCGTACTAGTACTTAAGTGAAACTCTGCGTTGACTCACGTTAGCGTTCGTAGTGCTGCTTAAATGAAACAATGCATTGACTCACATTAGTGCTCGTATTAATACTTAAGTGAAACTCTGCGTTGACTCACGTTAGCGTTCGTAGTGGTGCTTAACTGAAACAATGCATTGACTCACATTAGCGCTCGTACTAGTACTTAAGTGAAACTCAGCGTTGACTCACGTTAGCGTTCGTAGTGGTGCTTAACTGAAACAATGCATTGACTCACATTAGCGCTCGTATTAGTACTTAAGTGAAACTCTGCGTTGACTCACGTTAGCGTTCGTAGTAGTGCTTAACTGAAACAATGCATTAACTCACATTAGCGCTCGTACTAGTACTTAAGTGAAACTCTGCGTTGACTCACGTTAGCGTTCGTAGTGGTGCTTAACTGAAACAATGCATTGACTCACATTAGCGTTCGTACTAGTACTTAAGTGAAACTCTGCGTTGACTCACGTTAGCGTTCGTAGTGGTGCTTAACTGAAACAATGCATTGACTCACATTAGCGCTCGTACTAGTACTTAAGTGAAACTCTGCGTTGACTCACGTTAGCGACGTAGTAGTGCTTAAGTGAAACAATGCATTGACTCACATTAGCGCTCGTACTAGTACTTAAGTGAAACTCTGCGTTGACTCACGTTAGCGTTCGTAGTGGTGCTTAACTGAAACAATGCATTGACTCACATTAGCGCTCGTACTAGTACTTAAGTGAAACTCTGCGTTGACTCACGTTAGCGACGTAGTAGTGCTTAAGTGAAACAATGCATTGACTCACATTAGCGCTCGTACTAGTACTTAAGTGAAACTCTGCGTTGACTCACGTTAGCGTTCGTAGTGCTGCTTAAATGAAACAATGCATTGACTCACATTAGTGCTCGTATTAATACTTAAGTGAAACTCTGCGTTGACTCACGTTAGCGTTCGTAGTGGTGCTTAACTGAAACAATGCATTGACTCACATTAGCGCTCGTACTAGTACTTAAGTGAAACTCTGCGTTGACTCACGTTAGCGTTCGTAGTGGTGCTTAACTGAAACAATGCATTGACTCACATTAGCGCTCGTATTAGTACTTAAGTGAAACTCTGCGTTGACTCACGTTAGCGTTCGTAGTAGTGCTTAACTGAAACAATGCATTGACTCACATTAGCGCTCGTACTAGTACTTATGTGAAACTCTGCGTTGACTCACGTTAGCGACGTAGTAGTGCTTAAGTGAAACAATGCATTAACTCATATTAGCGCTCGTAGTGCTGCTTAAGTGAAATAATGCATTAACTCATATTAGCGCTCGTAGTGCTGCTTAAGTGATTCAGTGTATTGACTCACATTAGCGCTTGTAGTGGTAGAAAAAGTCAAACTGCTAATCTAATCGACCGGATGACGATTATTAAGAAAATAATTGTAACCTTCAGGAATAAATAAAGAATGCATTATCATATTTTATTATATTTGATTTACTTAAAATTAGTAGGTAATAACCCCAGAATGTTTTTAACGTTGAGTTGCTTGTCCGAAGGGCCAGAACTGTGGACTTTTCTAAACGTTACTCTTTACTGTATCTCTTTTTCCTCTGTATCTACTTATTCTATGGCTTTGTGCGGCTGTGTAAGCCATCCTAGTTGTGTTTTTTCATTTTTTTCCACAAGAAGGAGCCTACAGAGACAGCAATTTCCGTACCCAGATAAATGTATCCCGTGAGTTACGTCGTATGTTTACTCAGTAGGCAAGTTGCTGGCATCTCCATCTATGGGTACTGAGCCTGCCTCTTGTACGGAGGCCCGGGGTTCGATTTTCGAACAGTTAAGGGAATTTTACCTGTATCCGAAGGCTGACTCAGCCTACGCAATTGAGGGGCTGTCTGACTGAGAGACAGAGGCTCCGGTCTAGAAAGGCAATGGTTTTCGTTGCGCTGACTACGCATTACCTCTCAAACCGCAAGCATTTGGGTTAAGCACCGGTCACTTGGTAGGTCAAGTTTCGTATGGTTAAGTATGTTGCGCCCCGTAGTTCTCTAGAATTCAAACGTTTCGAAGCATATTAACAAGTTTTATTATTTATACAACATCCTACATTACTTCAGATTACTATTGTAACGGTGCATTGAACATGCTTTATGTGAGTATGTCAAGAAAAGCATATTGAATTATAAGCAAACAATCTCCTTTCCATATTTAGGCTTAGGTTAGGCATTAACCTCGACGAATTTTGTCTATGTTAGTAATATGGTTAGAAACGTTTGGGGTATTCAGTAATATGTTAAAATTATATTGATTTTAAAAATAACTAGGCTATATTTGACTTATATTAGAAAGTAGTCTTTACAAACTGAAGTCTTGATATTTACTGTTGCTGAAAAGTAAGTAACGCACGGTGTTTGTACTCTGGACTACGACAGCTGCAGTATAGTAGGCTTGCGCATAGTTCTTGACCTTGCAAGCATGAGTCTCCAGTCTGAATCACAGCTGTTAACATGGTGAGACAGTTATCATTGCAACTTCGTATTTTCTTATGTAAAAGTTCTGGTTTCTTATTGGTCGTGTGATCAGTCATAACTCCCACTATTGGTGTGCTGGAAATCGTGATGTATTTTTATGAAGTCCCTCATTATGATAGGAAGTTTGGTGTTTGGTGTGCTGTGTGAGTGAGTGCAAGACGAATAGTTAGGCCTATTTCATTGAGACGACAGTAAATGCAGAGAAGTACCAAGATGATATATTAACACCATTCTTCCATCAGTTAACAGAAGAAGAAATATCGCGTGAGTGGTTTCAACAAGATTCAGCCCCTGCTCATACAACAGAAGATTCCTTCTTAAAATCTCGGAAGTGTTTGCAGACAGAGTGATAATTGCTGGTACATCCCCCCATCGTTTTCCAGATCTAACAGTGTTTTTCTTTTACTTGTGGTGTAAACTGAAAGAAAAAAAATGTATCGAACAAATACTCACACATTGGAGGAACTATCCTTACATCGGTTTGTTTTCAGTCCAAGTTTGCTTTATGGGAGTGAAATCTGAGTGGACTCAGGATATCTTATTCATAAGTTAGAAGCAACAGACATGAGAGTGGCGAGAATGATTGCTGGTACAAACATGTGCCAACAATGGCAGGAGGGTACTCGGAATGAGGAAATAAAGGCTACGTTAGGAATGAACTCGATGGATGAAGCTGTCCGCATAAACCGGCTTCGGTGGTGGGGTCATGTGAGGCGAATGGAAGAGGATAGGTTATCTAGAAATATAATGTACCTGTTATGGAGAGTAAGAGGGGTAGAGGGAGACCAACGCGACGATGGTTAGACTCAGTTTCTAACGATTTAAAGATAAGATGTATAGAACTAAATGAGGCCACAACACTAATTACAAATAGAGGATTGCGGCGGTGATTAATAAATTCGCAGAGGCTTGCAGACTGAAAACTGATAGGCATAACAGCCTATAATGAAGATGTATGTATGAAATCAGAAACATTACAGCCTCAGAACTCACTCGCGTCAGCCAGAATGTGGTTACCGGATACAATGTCTGTATAACCCAGGGAGGACATAACTTCCAGCATCTTTTGTAAGATAAGATTTCATATACGATTGTATACGCACTTACAGTAGGGCGGCCGCGCGCGCCGTAAGTTCGGCTCAGGCAGCTGCCGTAGCGCAGACTACAATCACCGTGCGTTCGGTCTGGGTTTATAATAGAGACCCTGTATGTATCTGATTGGATGCCGCGCGATATCTTAAACAGATTAAATATTTAGTGTTATATAGAGTTGGGGTTCATCGTTTTGCACCCGCTTTTTCTAGCCCTTTGTGCGGCTCAATAAGCCATCCTAGTTGGGTTTTCCACTTTTTTGCAGAAGAAGGATCATGTGGGGACATGCTACGTACGAATGGTGAATTTAGAATAGATAATATTTAGTTAGCTTGTCAAAACGAATTCGGTACACCCCTTGTGGGATTTATGTACTTCAACACTGTGAACAACCCTCGAAGTCCCAACATATTATGTTGGCTAGCCTTTTTGGTTCACTTTTTGTTATGTTCATAAAGAGTCGGGATCCATTTCCTGGAAATTATTATTATTATTATTATTATTATTATTATTATTATTATTATTGTTACGGAGATATCCGTGGTAGGTAGAGGTGAAAGAAGGTGCGGGTGTGAATGGGTTTCAAGCTAAGAAATTAACGTGCAATGTAAAATTAATTTAAAATTTAACTAGGTTATATTTTCTTTTCAAAACAAGAGATAACAATCATAACAGGTACAGAGTAGCAAAAATGTAGGTACAATATTACTGGATTCGGGCTCAGTGCCCTTACGTCATAACTCTTGGGCAATCAGCCCCGCCTTACTCCAAAAAAAATTTTAGCCAAGGGGCAGAAAACCCCATTCATGCCCAGGAGCACTGGCTCCAAACATTACACATAGAGCCTGCACGAGGCATACAGAAACAAATTTCAAAGAGCGATCCGCTCTCACAATTGTAAGCCTATCACAAGGCCACACCAAACTCTACCTTCAAGCTGTCCTCTAAGGACGTATTCACAGGGGTAAAATACCCAACCTACAGAGGCCTATTACATGAAAAAAAGGTTGATTACATGACCTCTAAAATAACCATTTGAGAGGAGGCGAACTTGCACTCCTAATACACTTTGTTTTTTAAAACCTAATCTGGCTCTGGGCCGCTAACGCAAGGGCTAATCCCATACTACAGAGGTGACTTAGAGAAGAACACTTTACATTACATAAACGAAGAATAGTTTGAGAAAATAAGTTCACCTCAAAACAAATGTGAGTGGGAGCTCGAGAGGGTTAGCACTCTCTATCCCAATATGTAGCTTTACAAGAAAAAGATGAAAAGAGTAATTACATTTTAGGAAAAGGTTACATGATGGAAATGCTTCGAACCCGCCGCGAGTGTTAAACTGCCGACCTAGCAAGAAAAGAAGTTATTAATAGGCCATTACCTGGTGTTGAACGGCTGAAGAAGAAAGAGGCGCTTCCCGCCTCCTGCTATGTACTTAATACACTGAAAGATGGAACAGAAGTGGCCCGGAGAGCCTAAAATCAGCAGTTTAAATACTCTCGCGGAAGTTTCTAGGCGTTAGGGGAAAGAAAACACCCTCCCACAAAGATTTTATTGGCTAGGGTACAGAAATATATTCAAGTTGGGAGAAGATACCCATGATAGGTCAGAAATAAATAGAAGAAATTCGTGATTGGATACATCTAAAACAAGGGGAAAAAGAGGGGTATACAGCCAACTTAAACAATAACAGAAAGAAATTTAACAAGGAACAAACTTTTGAAATAAAAATTTCTCCAACAAAATAGTTCTTTGACTCCGCACTAGGGTGCGCTATTGTTGATCTTCAGTAGTGTCCTCTAGAAGAGAAAGTTCACACTTCTTACTTCAAGCGAAACAAAAACACATCAAAAGTGACACAGTTCAAAAACTCAAAATTTTCCACGTGGTGACATCTTCTGAGAAAGTAGAGAATTAATAGAATAGATAAAGTTCAACCTTCCTCCAGAAGAGGAGTTTCAACTGGCGCAACTTTTAAATAAACCGTGTAGAGGTGTACCGCCCGGTACAGACCTCCCCCCCCAAAAGTTCCTCCAGGGGTGACACATGAAATCAGTTTGAAACAAAGTCCAAGTAATGATGTTGATACGAAGATAGATAGCAGAAGCATTTACAAGATTTCTTAATTCAGTTTCAAAATGTTGTTGTTGCAGGTGAATGAAAGTCTTTATGTTTGTAGAATTTGAATTTCTGAAGATAAACTTTTAATACTTAAAGGTGAAGAAAAATTTTGCAATGTCCACCAAATATTGTTGTTGAATTCCCAAGTGTAGTTATTGCTTATGGTGACTGTCCATGTAGTTGATGTAGATTGAGTCGGATGGCCAGACCGGCCGTTGCAGCTTGCGTCCAACGGAGGCCGCTCGGACCCCTCAAGTACCCTGAGATACCGCTCGCCCGCACTATGACGGGAGCAGAGGTGTAGAAGTACGCCGCGCCCGCGGTGAACAGATACAGGCTGCGGGCATGTAGCAGGTCGTGCGCCGCACATCAGCCTTGGCCGGGAGGAGAGCTCCGGCTCGCCGTGCACATGTCGTCCTCGCTGGAGAGGAGGGGGCCCATCCCCCTCCCCAGTCGCTGCACGGCGCTGCGCGGCTGCGGGGGCGCTGAAACATTAAAGCTAGGTGGCAGAATTGTGTTGGACTATCATCTTCTTTGAGGGTACAGGCTTGTGGAGAGGTTTAGGGGCCAGCGGCGTGTAGATATCCATGGCATTTACTATTATGAAGCCACAGTGCAAGGTGGAGCAGGAGACGGGAGCGTGGTAATGGCCGTGGCAAGAACAGGATGGCAGTTTAACGGGTCGGGGCAGGTTTTACACAAGGCTTACATCTAAAACCAAAATATTACAGAAGGGGCAGAATGCCTTAAAAGTGAAACTCAAAAAAAAAAAATATAACCTTCATATCCTTTCAAAATAATATGAAGCAAGTTAACACAGAAATTACACCGGTTTCACCTGGGACAGGTGAACTCTAAATATCCTCTCGGTGGCTGGATTACTTAGCAATAGGGTAACCGGCGTAAGAAAATCGAGAATGATACAAGGCCCATGAAATCTGGGGGCAAGCTTGCCCGCGGGAACAAAATTTTTGACCATAACCTGGTCACCTACCTTCAAAGTGGTGGGTCTCCGTCCACGATCATACCTTTCCCTAACCTTTTCATGAGATACTTTAAGATTGGCTTTAGCCTTCTTCCAAAGATCTTTAATGTTATCCGGATCTATTTTCTCGGGTAGAATGTCATTCAAAGACCAGAGGTTAGAGAGCGGCGAGTTGGGAACAAACTTGAACATCAAAGAAGCTGGAGTAAACTTGTGAGATTCATGAACCGCCGAATTCAAAGCAAAAGCTATCCAATGCAGGGACGTGTCCCACCTGGAAGGATCTTCATGATGATAGGCAATGAGTGCGGACCTGAGATTACGGTTAACCCGTTCAGCCAGAGATGGTTGAGGGTAATAAGCAGAAGTAGTTACATGAGAGATGGACAAGTCAAAACAGAATTTACGAAATAAATTTGATGTGAACGCCTTAGCATTATCAGATACAATATATTGACACGGACCAAAAGAAGCAAAAATAGAATTTAAGCAAGTAATGGTTGACTGAGCGGTAGCCAGCTTAGTCGGAAATAACCAGGAAAATCTTGTAAAACCATCTACACACACAAAGATGAACTTGTTGGCATTACCCTTTGACTGGGGGAAGGGTCCTACATAATCAATATACAGGCGTTCCATGGGGCGCGACGCTTGATGCGAAGACAAAAGGCCTACCATGGTGGACATGGTGGGTTTACTGAGCAAACAAGATTTACAAACTTTTACAAGTTCCCGAATGTCACCGTCCATACCTTTCCAGATGAACCTTTCACGAATCTTTTCACGGGTTTTAAAGATTCCAAGATGCCCTCCCAATGGGGTCTCATGATAGTATTTGAAGATCATAGGCACAAGAACAGCTGGAACGACAACTTTCATCATCTTGTCATGCCTCGAAGGGCAACATAAAACACCATTCCTCAGAACATAAGGGACGACATGTTCCCCAGAAGAAAGGGTTTCCATTATCGGAGCCAGCGTAGGATCTTCACGTTGGTATTTCTCGATATCCCTAAAGAGCATGGGAGCATCGGTTAGGATGGCATTAACCTCGGATAGTATGGACTCGGAAGGTGATGAACTGTCGACCGGTTCATGGGTCTCGACCTCGTTATGAAACATACGGCTGAGTCCATCAGCAACAACATTTTCGGTACCTCTGATATGCCTGACATCGAATTGGAAGGCGGAAATACGGATGGCCCAACGGGCTATACGACCAGTACGACGCGGTCTACCTAAGACCCAGCTTAAGGCTTGGTTATCTGTCTCCAGGTCGAATTTGACATGTTCCAGATAGAGACGGAACTTTTCTAAGGCGAATAAGACTGCCAACCCTTCGAGCTCATAGATGGAATACTTGGCTTCTTGAGCCGATAGAGTCCTAGATGCATAGGCGATGGGACGCCTCCCTAGTTCAGTCTCTTGAAGAAGGACTGCCGCTACAGCTGACGACGACGCGTCCGTTTGGACGATGAATTTCTTCGAGAAATCAGGCATAGCAAGTACAGGGGCATTACAGGGAGCTAATTTAAGATCTTCGAAAGCGGCTTGTTGAGAAGGTCCCCACTCGAATTTGATGCCTTTCCTACGAAGAAGGTTTAAGGGCGCCGCTCTATTAGCGAAGTTAGGAATAAACTTCCTGAAGAAATTCACCATACCAATGAATCTAGCGATACCATTGATGTCCTTAGGAGGTTTAAAATCACGGATGGCCTGTGTTCTAGAATGATCGACAGCTACCCCATCGGGTGACACAATATGCCCTAGGAATGACATAGAGGGCTTAGCAAAGGCAACCTTGGACAACTTGACAGTTAACCCAGCCTTACGAAGGCGATTCAGAACTTCTCGCAGATGATCTAGATGTTCTTCAAAAGTCTCGGAAAATACGACGACATCATCCAAGTAGTGATATAAGTACTCAAATTTGATGTCGGAGAAGACCTTATCTAGTAGCCTAGTGAGCACAGCTGCCCCCGTGGGGAGCCCGAAAGGCACGCGGTTGTATTCGTATAAATTCCAGTCCGTGGCAAACGCTGTAAGGTGTTTAGACTCTTCGGCAAGGGGAATTTGATTATAGGCCTGATTTAAGTCCAAGATGGTGAAGAACTTGGCCTTACGAAACCATGAAAAACAAGAATGAAGGTCGGGAAGGGGCACAGATTGTAACACCACCTTCCGATTGAGAGCCCTGTAATCAATGACAGGCCTGAAGCCTCCTTGGGGTTTCGGTACTAGAAAAATAGGCGAAGAATACGCTGACTTAGAGGGCCTAATAATACCGTCCTTCAACATCTGATCGATGATTTCCTTCAGAGCCTTCATTTTAGGTGGAGATAGCCTATACGGTGGAAAACGGACAGGAATCGAATCCGTAACCTCAATTTTGTATTCAATAAGGTCAGTAACACCAAGAGTATCAGAGAACACCTCGGGAAACGACTGACACAGTTTGCGAATACTATCAGCCTGCTCCTCAGGTAGATGTCTAAGGTCTAACAACATCTCATCCTGGGTAGGCGAAATAGATGAACATGATACAGAATTACACTTTAACAGGGGAATTCTACAATTGGACGCAAATTTGAATGTGCACGACCTACTCTGGAGATCGAGCACAAGACCAGTGTGAGAAATGAAGTCCGCTCCCAATATGATGGGGCAAGACAAGTGCTTAGCCACAAACAGTTTGATTTTCCATGTAAATTTAAAAATACGAATTTTGACCAGTACGGAACCTAGAATTTCTAATGGCGATGAATTAGCCGAAACATATTGAATAAGAGCTGAGACATGGTCAGGTAGTTTACAAACAGATTTCAATTTAGAATACCATTCAGCCGAAATAATCGAACAAACACTGCCTGAATCTAAGAGAGCTGTTATAGGCTCGTTATTTAACTCAATCTTAAGAAAAGGAACAGGTGCGGGGGTATCCGCCGCAATCCTAAGACATTCTTTAGGGCATTCAAAAGATGAATTTGAAGGCTGATTGTTCTCTGCATTTACAACCTGTTTACTAGGGGCTGAGTCTCGGGAAGATGGATTAGTCGACTCAGCCGATGCCACTAGTCACTTTTTATTATTGGCATAGGTGGAATTTGCACCAGAAGTTGAGCAGGAGGGGGTGCTATTTGAGTTTGGGCAATTTTTGGCGATATGTGAGAAGGCCCCACACTTAAAACAGCCTTGTGATGAACCAGCTCCATTATTTGCCCTACTAGACTTGATCAGAGGACACTTATTGCGCAGATGGTCAGGCGACCCGCAAGCATAACATTTACGAGGGGTGACTGATCGGCGAGGTGGAAGCCGAGTATTACTAAAAGAAGGCGGGGGTTCTTTTGCCACACGCAAGGAATCGGCATACCTAACTCCTTCCGCAGAGACGGCTAATGCTTCCAGTTCAGAGAAGGTTTGCGGGCACGCCGCGAAACACAAATATGACCTGTAGGGTGGTGAAATCCCTTCGATAATAGCTTGCACGATCTGATCCTCAGGGAAGTGGAGAGCAAACACCCTAGTATAAAACTTAATATCTTGGATGAAGTCTGCCAGGTTTTCATCCAAGCGCTGTACCCGATAATAGTATTTCTGAATAAGAGATGACCTCGCGCGGGCAGGAATAAAATTTGCAAGCAGATGTGCATGGAAATCTTCGATAGATGACTGTTCAGCTATGGCTCTTACTATTTTATCTGAGAGAACCCCAATAGCATAAGGATAGATAATTTGCAAAATTTGACATGGGGAAAGAGAAAACACAAGGGCATGATCCTGAAATTCCACTAGAAATCTTAAAAATGAAATTACGTCACTGGTGGTATTAACGGAAAACTTGGATATACCTCTGAGCAACATTGCCAATGGATGAGGCAAGCTGCTAAACCCGGGCGACATAGTAGGTAAAGGTTTCAATGGCAAGGAAGTTAATTCAGCACGTACATTGTTCAACGATGTGCGGCGTTCAGACTCGTTGTCCAATGGGGCAGAGATAGTTTGAGCAGCAACGGTTATCCTATTGCCTTCTCCCTTAGCAGGTTCTTCCTCACTACTTACATTCACTATGGTGGGCTGATCAGATTTGGGAGGAACTTCCCCAGTTAACAATTGAGTGACTTTACTAGACAATTCAGAGATAGTTTCAAGGAGCGTATTAGCTTGCTTCCTCTGAACGTCATTCACCTTCAGAGACAACAGATCATTAACTCTATTTGAAAAGTGATATAATCTGCCTTGCACACGCTTAATTTGGTTAGGAGACGGATCATTTTCATCAAAAAAACTAACTACGGAAGCTAGCCCAGTAATATTCTCCGTGATCGTGGAAAGAGAGTCGTCAATTTCTTTCTCTCCCAAATTGGGGATGGAAATGGGCAAATCAAGGGACTCTCTAAGCTTGTTAGTGTCTATTGCAACCGTGCCTCCAGATTGAACGTTTCTGATAGTTAACTCGTATATCAACTCCTCTTTGCGCAAATAGTTAAGGAGGAGAACATCGCGAGGGCCGGACATGATGACAGAACAAAAAAAAAAACTCAAAAATTCCAGCAACTGAGAAAATTGTTAGAGTTCGAATTAAAGCAATGTTTAGCCGTCAAAAGGGGCTAAATTGAGACCCATTCAACCACGCTCTGCTACCACTTGTTACGGAGATATCCGTGGTAGGTAGAGGTGAAAGAAGGTGCGGGTGTGAATGGGTTTCAAGCTACGAAATTAACGTGCAATGTAAAATTAATTTAAAATTTAACTAGGTTATATTTTCTTTTCAAAACAAGAGATAACAATCATAACAGGTACAGAGTAGCAAAAATGTAGGTACAATATTACTGGATTCGGGCTCAGTGCCCTTACGTCATAACTCTTGGGCAATCAGCCCCGCCTTACTCCAAAAAAAATTTTAGCCAAGGGGCAGAAAACCCCATTCATGCCCAGGAGCACTGGCTCCAAACATTACACATAGAGCCTGCACGAGGCATACAGAAACAAATTTCAAAGAGCGATCCGCTCTCACAATTGTAAGCCTATCACAAGGCCACACCAAACTCTACCTTCAAGCTGTCCTCTAAGGACGTATTCACAGGGGTAAAATACCCAACCTACAGAGGCCTATTACATGAAAAGAAGGTTGATTACATGACCTCTAAAATAACCATTTGAGAGGAGGCGAACTTGCACTCCTAATACACTTTGTTTTTTAAAACCTAATCTGGCTCTGGGCCGCTAACAAAGGGCTAATCCCATACTACAGAGGTGACTTAGAGAAGAACACTTTACATTACATAAACGAAGAATAGTTTGAGAAAATAAGTTCACCTCAAAACAAATGTGAGTGGGAGCTCGAGAGGGTTAGCACTCTCTATCCCAATATGTAGCTTTACAAGAAAAAGATGAAAAGAGTAATTACATTTTAGGAAAAGGTTACATGATGGAAATGCTTCGAACCCGCCGCGAGTGTTAAACTGCCGACCTAGCAAGAAAAGAAGTTATTAATAGGCCATTACCTGGTGTTGAACGGCTGAAGAAGAAAGAGGCGCTTCCCGCCTCCTGCTATGTACTTAATACACTGAAAGATGGAACAGAAGTGGCCCGGAGAGCCTAAAATCAGCAGTTTAAATACTCTCGCGGAAGTTTCTAGGCGTTAGGGGAAAGAAAACACCCTCCCACAAAGATTTTATTGGCTAGGGTACAGAAATATATTCAAGTTGGGAGAAGATACCCATGATAGGTCAGAAATAAATAGAAGAAATTCGTGATTGGATACATCTAAAACAAGGGGAAAAAGAGGGGTATACAGCCAACTTAAACAATAACAGAAAGAAATTTAACAAGGAACAAACTTTTGAAATAAAAATTTCTCCAACAAAATAGTTCTTTGACTCCGCACTAGGGTGCGCTATTGTTGATCTTCAGTAGTGTCCTCTAGAAGAGAAAGTTCACACTTCTTACTTCAAGCGAAACAAAAACACATCAAAAGTGACACAGTTCAAAAACTCAAAATTTTCCACGTGGTGACATCTTCTGAGAAAGTAGAGAATTAATAGAATAGATAAAGTTCAACCTTCCTCCAGAAGAGGAGTTTCAACTGGCGCAACTTTTAAATAAACCGTGTAGAGGTGTACCGCCCGGTACAATTATTATTATTATTATTATTATTATTATTATTATTCCTTTGTTCATATCTGCCTAATAAGGACCAAGTTATTTCAACCGCCTTCTCTGGGCTTCGGTTATTGCCCATTGCTCCTTCATTCCTTGTCTTTGTTGCCGTTTCCTCCGTCCACGTCCTTCCTGTCTTCAACTTTGGCCTTTCTTAACCCTGGAGTGGTCGCATGGGTTTTGTCAATATTAATGGTCGCACCGGGTCTCTCAGACCCATTTCTTCTCAGAGTTTTACCATTAGATTTTTATACTTTATTTCCAATTACAGTATTGTAGGACATTATTTCGTTTATTTTAATACAGTTTACATGATTAAAATATTTACCTATCCCGTTTCTTAACCAAAAATGTATCTTAATAATTACACTGAAAAACTGATTGTTTTCTGTTAACTTGTGAAAGATAAAACATGGTAACAGTAAAATGTATTTCACATAATTTTTTTCACTTTTTCCTGCATCTACATGCATAAAGCAACACTTTCATCTATTGTCTACACAGTTTGAATAAAACATATATTTTGAGAATTTCACACTTGAACTATTGGTACAAAAATATGGATTTTTTTAGGTATGTCTGAATTATGTGTCATAATTCATAACATTAAAATCAAATTAGTTTTAGAAACACATCTAGGTACATGGAAACATCACTTTAATCAATTTCTATGCACATTCTGCAGACAAATTGTCCATGCTCTCCGCAAATGAAATTTTGGCCCTCGGGGCAGATGAAGGATGTCCTCCTCTTTGTTTGTCGGGCAGAAATTTCTAAGAGCTTCTTCATCTTCAGATTCCTCCAACATGGAATGAATCCAGGCAGAGTTAGCTTCATCCATTGTTACACGGAAGAAAAAGTGTACTGAACTAACAATGCGAAGTTTGACAAAAAAAGACCAACGTTAACAGTCGCACCGGGTCTGCGAGACCCTGAACAGCCTGTACGCGAAAAGTTTCCAAGGCAACTGAGAGCGGGCTACTGTGTTCGGTTGAAGGTCGGGAGCCAAGAAGCTACCAGGGATCGTGAAGCGCTCGGTGCATTCCAACAACAGGAACGCAAACAAGTATGTCCGCCCGGGTCTCACAGACCCATTGCGACCACTCCAGGGTTAAAAACCCTGGTGGTCTTTTGGTTTCCTCCTGAGTGGGCTACGTTCTTGTATATCTTAATAAATATCCCCGTCTCCTATAGGACCTTTTCCACTTCCTTGAATCAATTTGGCTGGGTCTTCCTATCTTTAAGATAGGTAAAGATCTGGTTCGATAATCGTGTGGGTTTCATTTTTAGCAAGTAGGCATAAAATGCAATTCTTCTTCTCCTCATTACATCAGAGATCTTCTGGACATGAATAAATGCATGGTTATGCCGACGTCTATATCCATCTTTGTCTTTATCCGGGACAAAAATTTGCCTTATGCCAAAAATTATTATTATTATTATTATTATTATTATTATTATTATTATTATTATTGTCATTATTAACCGTGTCAATATGAACTTGGGGTAATTATTAATTAGACGATGTTTCAATAGATATTTCTGTAGTCGCGTAATTCATTCCTGAAGAAAGTTTGATTAAAATCGACGAGAGAACTGTGGATGAATATAATAACTTCGCTCCCTCGAAATATGAACCTCTTGTGATATGTCTGCAGTGTCAGCCTTCCAGAGGATAAACAGCGCGAGGAGAAGTTTCATTAGCAGACGACCTGCTGAGCGGGACGATACCAATTTTTCCACATTCCCAGTTATTGGTTTGTTTACTTCAGACGATGTATTGAATAGGATTTGCTTGAAATGAGATATTGCGTAACTTATTTTGTCTCGTTGCTAATTAAATTCACTCTCTTGTCTTCCTCAATTCAATACTAATGCATGCATTGCAAAGGGTTTTAAGATACGTAATGGTAGTTATTTCAACTGTTCGACATCGTTACTGATTGAGTTCTTTCCTAGGCGGCCATGAATGGAACTCCAGGAATGTTCTGTACCTGTGACTCATATTTGACGTAAAATTACAGGTCCCATGACTATATGAAATTTTATTTCTTACTTCTAAACTATAGTCAGCGCGGAACTAGAATGGGATTGAAAGGTGATTGAGCACGTGTTTTCCAGCTGTAATAGGGATCAAGAGGGAAGAAAGCGGTAGCAGGCTGTCTTGACAACCCGGAATTTCACCAATCGCGAATGGGACCAGAAAGATAGTCCATTCAAAACTTTGCCTACTTTCTGAACAAAGAACTAAAGGGGTGTGCTTCAACGAGGTGGAAAAGGATTTACAAGAATTGGGGATCTTACGTGATGACATCTTGCAACTTGACCCCTTAAAGAAGAAACTTGGAAAAAAACCCAGAATTTTCGAACAAAACCTAAAATGAAGACAGGCAAGACGCGGACCGAAGACGGGAGGGAAGCTCACCGAGGAAGGGAGTACTGAGCGAGTGTTAAAGCCCAAGACAGAAAACGGTTGAAATAGCGTGGTCCATAGCTGAT
Source organism: Anabrus simplex (assembly GCF_040414725.1). Lineage (NCBI taxonomy): Eukaryota > Metazoa > Arthropoda > Insecta > Orthoptera > Tettigoniidae > Anabrus > Anabrus simplex. The sequence continues at coordinate 1,752,499,071 of NC_090265.1, forward strand.
CGAAACGAAGAAGAAGAACAACAACAAGAAGTTCAGTTCTATAACAAAACACCAACTCAATTTCAACAACAAAAGTAGATTTAAATAACGAAGAATCACTGGAAATACTTTTCTTTCTTAATCTGCTTGCCCTCAAGGTTTGGTTTTTCCCTCGGACTCAGCGAAGGATCCCACCTCTACGGCCTCAAGGACAGTGTCCTGGAGCTTCAGACTTTGGGTCGGGGGATGAAACTGGGAAGAAGGACTAGTACCTCGCCCAAGCGGCCTCGCCTGCTGAACAGGGGCCTTGCGGGGGGATGGGAAGATTGAAAGGGATAGACAAGGAAGAGGGAAGGAAGCGGCCGTGGCCTTAAGTTAGGTACCATCCCGGCATTTGCCTGGAAGAGAATTGGGAAACCACGGAAAACCTCTTCTAGGAGGGCTGAGGTGGGAATCGAACCCACCTCTACTCAGTTGACCTCCCGAGGCTGAGTAGACACCGTTCCAGCCCTAGTACCACTCTTCAAATTTCGTGGCAGAGACGGGAATCGAACCAGGGTCTCCGGGGGTGGCAGCTATTCACGCTAACCACTACACCACAGTTACGTGCGAATTTGTATATGATGATGCTGTATTTAGAATGTTAAACTAATAGTATTTCTCGTCATATATTTATTGCATGGAATTTCTTGTTGTATTCTTGTTGTTGTAGTTGTTATTATTGTTGTTGTTGTTGTAAGTCATAGTGTAAAATTTGGAAATATTTAAGGTACGCGTGAATTTGTGTTTGACGGTACTGTAACGTTAAGCTCGTAGTAAGCTCAACCTGTGCCCGGCCTCGCGGTGTAGGTGTCAACGCGTCAGCCTGTCACCTAGTGGCCCCGAGTTCGATTCCCTCCCGGGTCAGGGACTTTTGATTGTAATTATTAATATCCCCGTCCTCGGGACTGGGTGTTTGTGACATCCTTAATCTTCCTTTCCCCACAGACAACATTCTACACTACCGACATTCCAATTACATGCAAGTTCATACAATATGGTGCCAGTAGGGGCAAAAGATCCACATAGGTCGACGCCCCGAATAAATTTAATTGTATAACAAAAAATGCTCAACCTATAGTACTGTGAGCCGCAGTGTTAATCACTGGAAATACTTAAGTTGTGTGCGAATTTGTATTTGATGATGCTGGATTTAGAAGGTTAAACTACAGTAGTAGTATTTCTTGCAGTATATTCTTTTCATAGAATTGCATTGTTGTTTTACTTGTTGTTGTTGTTGGATAATTATATTTTTATAATTACCTTTACTTTATTTTCAGTAATATTTGCCACCGGGATACTTCCAAATTGCGACGTATTTGTTGTTAATAATAATAATAATAATAATAATAATAATAATAATAATAATAGAATCAGACTAGGTTGTACAAACATGGACCTGACAATCGACTGCCTTCGCAGATGACCTTGCAATTCTCTCGAATTCTCTTGACACGGCCACACAACAAATCAGTCAACTACAGATGCAAGCAGCAAAGGAAGGGTTTCAGGTTTCACGCAGTTCATAACAAACAGCGAGTCAGCACCCAGAGAACTTAAGGTGAACGAAAAAAATAAAGAAGGCCGAGAAATTCAAATACCTGGGTGAATGGATAGAGCCTAACATTCGTGAAAAGAAAGCTTTCGTGTCAAGGATCAACAAATTGGAAATAGCTTACCATCTAACCAAGGACACCTACAAAAAACGGTAAGTGTCCTTCAAGGCCAAACTCAGGCACTACCATACAGTTATTCGAACGGGGGCGCTACGTGCATCAGAATGCCTTGCGATGAACAGAAAAGCCCTCGCAGAACAACTGAAAGCCAACGTGAGGAAAATTGTAGGAAGGATCTTGGGTCCGGTCAACGAATAAGGAAAGTACAGAAGAAGACACAACGATGAACTGTATCTACACGTGGAGAAGGTAACGGACACCATACGTAAAAGGAGAATCTCTTTGTATGGCCACTTATACGAATGAGTTCCGGAAGATTGTCCAATCCAATCTGTGTCTAACTTGCGAGAAACAAAACCAGAGGAATCTGGTTTCTAGAGGTGCAAAAAGACCTGCAAGAACTGGCGATCTCACATGAGGACATCTTGGAACGTGACTCTGTGAAGAAGAAATTTCGGGAAGTATAGAGTTTTCAGCCCAAACCCAAAATGAAAACCGGCAAGAAGTGGACCGAAGAACGGAGGGATGCTCACCGAAGAAGAATGTGGGACAAAGAGCAAATGTGAAAGATAGTAGGAGGAAACAGTTGAAATAGCCTGGTCCACAGAAGTTCGAAACGAGAAGAAATAATAATAATAATAATAATAATAATAATAATAATAATAATAATAATAATAATAATAATAATAATAATAATAATAATAATACAAAGCCTACATATGATCCTATCAGGAGTGCCAACTTTGCTAATGAAATTCAGAAATAGGCTGGTGTCGTACTAAAACAACTTGGCAATAAGCTCTAGAATATTAAATTGTTGTGAATATCTAAATGACGGATACATTATACAAACAATACATACCTCGAGTGAAAGTGACTATTATTTTCCCGTTTCTCATTAAAATAATTTACAGGTATCAGGAAAAGTAAAATGTTCATTTTGTGCATTCTGGTCCTTACAGGGCAGCGGAGCTACTGCTTCACAAATTATAGTGTGCCCCTTGATCACGTGATCTTTAGTTCGTTATGTGTGCCACGTAACGCTAGGCGCCCCGACGCTAATTGCAAGAGCCTTATTGGCCAGGATATTGGAAGCCGCTGCGCCGGAAATGACGTGTGCTAGCGCCAGGCTTCATTAGGCGATTACCAATTTACCGTATTTCCATAACCCTCAAGGATATACGGCCTGGGTCGTGATAACTATCTCGGCTTGGTCCACATCGATCTTTATTCGACTTACTTTGTAATTATCAAGTAATCGGAGTAACTGCACAATGGATGACCACATACTTTCTTGTGGAAAGGATCATTAACTGTTTAAAGGGCATGATTCTCTAATGTGGTTCTCGCCTAGACGTTTGTTTTATAATGAATGAATTAATTAATGTTATTTGCTTTACGTCCCACTAACTACTTTTACGGTCTTCGGAGACGCCGAGGTGCCGGAATTTAGTCTTGCAGGAGTTCTTTTACGTTCAAGTAAATCTACCGAAGCGAGGCTGTCGTATTTGAGCACCTTCAAATACCACCGTACTGAGCCTGGTTCGAACCTGCCAAGTTGGGGTTAGAAGGCCAGCGCCTTAACCGTCTGAGCCACTCAGCCCGGCTGTTTTAGTTTAGTATCAATAATGGATCTTAGAAGAAAAATACAGTAGAGGGTTTGTAACCAGTTAAAGAAATTTGTGAAAGGTTTTGAAAAGTTCGAGTAACAGAGTATCAATATAATGCTTTTCCCTGGAACACTTAAAGGTCATCAGCACCATCCTTTTCTAAAAATCTGCTTTACGTCGCACCGATACAGACAGGCCTTATGGGGAAATTGGAATAAGAAAGAGCTAGGAGAGGAAAGGAAGCGATCGTGGCATTAATTAAGATACAGCCCCATCGTTTGCCCGGTGTGAACATGAGAAACCACGGAAAACCATCTTCAGGGCTACCCATGCCGTTGTTGTTTGCAGGTTGAAGATAACAAGTGGCCTACTCATATGTTGACTTCACCCATTTCCTTTGTAATTCATGCACCAAATCAATAAATGAATGGTTATTGCTGCATGTATTACTCTGCGTGGTCGAGGTGGTAAAGGCATGCTCGAATCAGCCGTCATGAATTCAAAAATGTAATAAACGAGATTTTCACTTCCGGGGGTGCACATGGCCCGGAGGTTCACTCAGCCTACACCAAAATGAGTACGAGGTTAATTTCTGGGGACAAAAGAAGGCGGGCGTAGAGCTAATCACTCTACCTCATCAAGTACCGAGATTACGAATAGTGGAATCGTTCACATTCCACACCTCCAAGAGCTCTCATGGCTGCACGGAAATGACTCTGCTTTGCTTTACAAGTATTACAACTTATAATTATTGGATATGCTATCAGCATTACTACGTAGAAACCCATGATCTCCTAAGTTTTGAAATGTAAGCAGAAGTGGACAATATTAGCTGTAACTTATAATCGGGTACTAATGAAATGAGGTTGTCGAAAGGAATTGGAAAATGACCCAACTTATCGCAGGTAGTCTGCTTAACACAAACGTACTAGAAGGTAACGAGTTGTGCCTTTGACAAAACCACTTCCTCTTTGTTGGTTTCTATGATATCACGAAATATTGTATTCCTCAGATGCTCATCCTCTGGGATATAATAATCTACGGGAGGTCAGTAATTAATACGTGTGGACAAGGGATTGCATTTCACCCTGTTAGGGAATACCTGACTGTAATGATCCATTATCTAATAACAGCTAAATAGATTATCTCGATGGACGCAGTTTGTCGTGTTTCATTACGTATTTTCTGCAGATAAAATTATGAAGCTAATAATTAGCAAATACAGGCCTTTAAGCAACATACGGACTGTTCTGAAATGGATTTGAATATATTTTTCTAAAATTAATCGTTATATAATAATCATTATACTAATGAATAAAATAGAAGAAATGGAGAGAAAAATTATACGAAAAATACTCGGTCCGCTAGGAACTCTAGAACTTTGGAAATGAAGAAGTAACGATGAAATATACCGGGGCATAGAAAACATAACGGAAACAATACGGAATTGGTGATTGATATTTTTTGGACATTTATAGGCGAAGGATAACAACAGGTTAACCAAACAAATTGTCAATTATCTTTGGAACAGTCCGCCTCTGTGGTGTAGTGGTTAGCGTGATTAGCTGCCACCCCCGGAGGCCCGGGTTCGATTCCCGGCTCTGCCACGAAATTTGAAAAGTGGTACGAGGGGCTGGAACGGGGTCCACTCAGCCTCGGGAGGTCATCTGAGTAGAGGTGGGTTCGATTCCCACCTCAGCCATCCTGGAAGTGGTTTTCCGTGGTTTCCCACTTCTCCTCCAGGCGAATGCCGGGATGGTACGTAAGTTAAGGCCACGGCCGCTTCCTTCCCTCTTCCTTGCATATCCCTTCCAATCTTCCCATCCCTCCACAAGGCCCCTGTTCAGCATAGCAGGTGAGGCCGCCTGGGCGAGGTACTGGTCATACTCCCCAGTTGTATCCCCCGATCAGGAGTCTGAAGCTCCAGGACACTGCCCTTGAGGCGGTAGAGGTGGGATCCCTCGCTGAGTCCGAGGGAAAAACCGAACCTGGAGGGTAAACAGATGATGATGATGATGATGATGATGATGATGATGATGATGATGATCTTTGGAACAAGAAGTCAACAACAAGGTGGATTCATGAGGTCAAGAAAGATTTGGAAGGAAACAATATAAGAGAAGAAGCAGCAATAGGGAGATGGTGATTTTTTGAAAAATAGTGTTAAAATGGAAGGATTCCAAGGTTGAGAAGGAAAGAATACTGGCTCAAAATGGCCCGAAGAAGGAAAGGGAAACGCATGAGCAGATGAAGGAGTATTGGAGGAAGAAGAAGGAAAGAAAAAGGATGAACCATTGAAATTGTCACGTGGTTTATAGAAGATCCTAGCGGTCAAAGAGATAAATAAGAACACCAATATAAACATGCTCCAAAATGTTTAACGACAGATATTAGAGAAAATGAAGAAATTCAAATATCTCGGCGAGATAATTCGGGAAAATGATTTACCGAGCTCGATAACTGCAATCGCTTAAGTGCGGCCAGAATCCAGTATTCGGGAGATAGTGGTTTCGAACCCCACTGTCGGCAGCCCTGAAGATGGTTTTCAGTTGTTTCTCATTTTCACACTAGTAAATGCCACGGACGCTTCTTTCCCCTTCCTAGCCCTTTCCTGTCCCATCGTCGCAATAGGAACTATCTGTGTCGGTGCGATTTAAAACAACTTGAAAGAAAAGGAAAGAAAGTTATTTAGGAAAGTCTGTTATAGAAGAAAGGATACCCAAGATAGAAAAGGCATGTAGTTTCTGCGCTATCAATTCCACACATATGACAATACTCCCTTAACCATTACTTCCCTTAAGACTGGTCACGCCTCCCAGCCACGTATGATATGCAGCCCATCGGAACAATTTTCGTTGTGTTCATTTTCCTTTGCTTATACGTAAAGGAAACTGAATCTTCCCGTAACGTACTGTTGGAATGTACACTTATATTCATAAAAACAGAACACCTTGAAAGACTGGAGATAGGAAGTTCATATTCACAGGACACATCTCAGAAAATGTTTAGATGGGAAGACCCAGAACGTCAATGAATCTTTTAAAGGCGTACAATGGACCCGTGTACCAAAAACAGTATTTATTGGCCTAGATACCCTTAAACTTGGTGAAATTGATGCAGTTTCAACATTAAACTTAGGGAACACAGGAAGAATTAGTATTTTGAAAGAACTTTCAGTAGATCCGGGTTATAACATAATAGTACAGCTTAAAGAACTGGATTTTATTCGCATAAATAAAGCAGAGAGAATGGTGGAAGAAATTGAGAAGTGTTCAAGATGGAAGATAAGGAACAAAAAGTGGTGCAGAGATGGTGAGAAGAACGGAGAGTATGGAGCAGGACAGTTTTAAAAGTGAAATTTCTGTTGCAAAACTTTGAAGTTATTTTTCTCAGTTGGACATTTTTCTAATTCTTGGTACAGATTTTTCCTACATTATTAATGCTACAGGAATGAAATTTCTACGGCTTGTTCCTACATAACAGAGCTACAAAAAATAAGAAGCCAATTATCTGTTTGTCGAAATAGGGTACTATAAGATAGTTTGGAAAATATATGACTTCGGGGAAAATATCATATCCAAATATTTTTGAATATTTGTATGTAGAGTTATGTACTAGCCATAAGCTAAATAAATAAATAAATAATAATAAATATCTCCAAAAACTGCTTATTATTCTTGTCATGGAATGTTCAAGCTAAAATTGGTAGGAGTTTAAAGTTAATATCTTTTTTCAATTTGTGGGAAAATGGTACCTGAAAATAGGAAAATGAATATGGGCGAGATAGGGCAGGCTTACTCCCCTTCGTGCAGCAACATGTGGTCGCGCATTGTCCTGCTGAAATATGGCGTCTGGGTTGTCGTGCAGAAAGGCTATGGCTACGGTTTGCAGGATGTCATTCACGTACGTACAACTGGTCACATTGCCCTGGATACGCAGCAACTGTGATTTGTGGTTATACGCAATAGCATTCAACACCAGATGACCTTGAATAGGTGCTATATTTCTTATGCGAATGCAGTCAACCTGTTTGAGGAGAATCAAAATGCGGCCATCATTTTCAAACAAACAGAACCTTGATTCGTCCGCAAACATTATCTGCTGCCATTCCTGTCCCCAGTCGTTTCATATACTATTGCAGTCTAGCATGTTCATGCACATTAGTCAAAGGTAGGCGAAGAAGTGAACGACGCGTCGGTAACCCAGACCGTAATAAACGGCGACGGACTGTCACTCCTGATAGTATACGATGTGTTACACTGTTACCTTGTTGCGCCACGGCCGAGGAGGACGCAGATCTGTCCTGCAATGCCATTCGGATGAAGTGTCGATCGTCTCGGAGGATGGTCTGGGTGGTGCAACCAGACCCATCTCGTCGTATTCTACGGCCTTCTGTGAACCATTCTGTACACAACCGTTGCACTGCTGACAATTTCGTCCCACACGAACAGCAATTTCCCGGATGGATGCATCTGGGTAATCCTGTAAAACATGGATTTTAAAAAAATAAGACGGTCGGACTGACGTAAAGCAACTAGCATAAAAAACGACGAAATAACTCCGGCTATTTATAACATAATTGTATTTCAGATCTTAGTAACAAGGATATGAAAGACCTAGTCGATGAAATCGATCCAGACGATTCTAATGTTGATTTGGACATACAAGAAGAATAATATGACGATGACATTGTTCTTCCGCCGGAACCCCACCCAGGCGGCGGCAGTGATGAGAAATCTGATGCCCAGGATGAACCTTTTCTTGTTAATAAATAAAGATTAATTGTAATAAAATGTGTCTATTATATCTGTCCATGATTATTAATGGTTTTAAACATACCAGATCACACAAAATTGAAAAAACGAATGATTACAATTTCTACTTTTTTCCTCATTGAGACCCAAGGTTTCATATACGATACCCATTGTAAAATTTGCCAAAAATCTCATAAATAAGCAGCTTTTCCAGGTTATGCCTCAGTAATAATTTGCTTGGGATTCAAGGGGCTATTAGTAAATTCATTGATACAGGTTTCTCGCATTTTAATGTAAGTTTACTGCACCTGCATTTAAATCCACAATCTTGAGTATCTCATCCATTTGGGAACCACGGATCGTCATAGAGGTGATCAATACCTACTACTTAGTGGCGAGGATATGAGATGTTAGCTTTCATTTCTTCTGGGATTTCGTGATCTCTAACAAGGAAAGGAGGCTTTACATAGTTCAGCTTCCTTTACTTGTTAAATGTTCGGATCCATGGCTAAGTAGTTAGTGTGCTGGCCTTTGCTCACAGGGATCCCGGGTTCGATTCCTTGGAGGGTCGGGAATTTTAACCATGATTTGTTAATTCCCTTGACGCGGGGACTGGGTGTATGTGCAGTCCTCATCACGACGCGCAGGTCGTCTACGGGACTCAAATCAAAAGCCCTGCACCAGGCCTCTCCAGAGGCCATACGCCATTTCAATTTACTTATTAAATTAAATTAACTATGGATTCATCCCGTATTTAAACCTTGCAATAAAGGCCCTTTATTCTTGGACGTCTGACATTCTATTCATTTCGCTGTTATTGAGCTATGCCACATTTTCAGGTAATTAAAGAGATGTTCCTGAAATGAAGGTGCGTTCATGAGGGATTCCGTCGAATCGCCATTCATTTCATATGCCCTCTCTGGGCCTTGTCTCTCATTTACGCCCCGTTGTTGCAATTATGACGTACGGAATCTTTTATTTCTTTTAATAAACACTGGCAGGCTTATTCTCTCTGGTAAAGTTATCATGCTTTTTTTTTATTATTCTTCGCCACGTTGCAGCATATTTTTTGTGATTTTAATTTAGTCTTTCTACCGTTGCTTTCATCGACGTGCCAGCCATCTTTCTATATTTATGATTTCTTCGGGATATTTAATCTTTACTTCTGTCACTTGAGTCGTTTTCAAATCAGTAAATTAAATGGAGATGTTCTTGATTGATTGAGTGATTGATAACAGTCAAATGTTTGTACTTGAGAATGGTGCTCGTTAATGAAGGGAAATAATAATAATAATAATAATAATAATAATAATAATAATAATAATAATAATAATAAATAATAAAGGCGTATGGTCTTCGGAGAGCCCTGGTGAAGGCCTTCCGAAAACTGACTCCTTAATGGCGACCTGCGTGGCTGTGAGGATGGGGCCTCATCTTTGATGAATTTTAATACTAAAGACGCACACACACAGAGGGCCATCGCAATTAAGCAATGAAGGTTACAATCCCCAATTAGGCCGGAACACGAACCTTGGACTCCTTGTATCAAAGGCCAACACCCTAACCATTGAACCATGGAGCTGGAAGGGAAATAATGGGAACTGTTAGTCCCTAACCTCCTCCAAAATATTCTTGACTTCCTTTCTGTCGTACAACAGTTTTATAAATTTTAATCGTGATATAATTTTCAGAGCCGCCTCTGTGGTGTAGTGATTAGTGTGATTAGCTGCCATCCCCCTGAGGTCTGGGTTCGATTCCCGGCTCTGCCACGAAATTTGAAAAGTGGTACGAGGGCTGGAACGGGGTCCACTCAAAATCGGGAGGTCAACTGATTAGAGATGGGTTCGATTCCCACCTCAACTGTCATGGAAGTGGTTTTCCGTGGTTTCCCACTTATCCTCCAGGCAGATGCCGGGATGGCATCTAACTTAAGGCCAGGGCCGATTCCCTCCCTCTTCCTTGTCTATCCCTTCCAAACTTCCCATCCCCCCACAGGCCCCTGTTGAGCATAGCAGGTCAGGCCGCCTGGGAGTGGTACTGGTCATCTCCCCAGTTGTATTCCTCGACCCAGAGACTGAAGCTCCAGCACACTTCATTTGAGGTGGTAGAGGTGGGATCCAAGGCTGAGTCTGAAGGAAAAACCGACCCTGGAGGTTAAACAGATAAAGAATAAGAAGAAGATGTAATTTTCAGGTCTGGGTCAGGCGGTAGAAGCTGCATTCTGACCTCCTAGTTGACGGGTCTGAGTCCGGATCACTCCTCTGGTAATTAAAGGTGCCTGATATCGATGAATTTACCGGCAGTAAAATAAATCGTGCGGGACAAAATTCTGGTACCTCGGAGTCTCCGAAAATCGTAAAAGTAGTTAGTGAAGCATAAAACCAATACATGTTTATTATTAGAATTTCCAGGACTTTTAATGTTATCTGTGATAAATTACGCGCTTTACATAAGGTTCTTCTTTTAATACAATATTTAAAGGTCGCCGGGATGCCCAAGTTTTGTCTCGTAGAAGTTCTTTAAAGGAAGCTGGAATGTCTTCCCTCATCGATGTTCAAATTACCAAATTTGTGTACTTGTAAATCTGAAACCTCGAACTTAAGAATGTTTAAAACTCTACAGTTGATTTTGACGTCTCTTGTAAGTACATGTAACAGAATTATGTGGTTCTAATGGTCTGTATCAAATGTGATATACTTTTTTATTTACAGTAAGAGCTTTTTGTTTTTGAAGGTAAAAAATATTATGCAGGATGAACAGATAACGAGTATCACGTGCGTGTGGCAGAGGCTGCATGGGCCGCTCAGCCTTAACTCACGGCCGGAGGACAACAAGTATCCACGCTCTACCGAACGACAACTATTATACTAGAAACACTGCCTAAAATAATTCAAAATTGGAATAACTTAAACATACATGTACTCACCCTTTCTATGTAACTCAAGTAGCATCGTGAACGTTCGCACAGAGCCGTTGGAAATTTCGGACTGCTGAAAAGTTTGCTAGTGAGATTATTAGGGTAATTTTCTAGGCGATGCCCGATATCATTGAAAAATTTTTCTGTGAGCACAGCGTTGTCATGTTCACTTCGTATCTCGAAAAATACCTGTTTCAGAAATTTGTTAACTATTTTATGAATCGCAGTACGACCCGGAACTCGATTAACAGAGCACCTTTTGATGAAATAATCTTCTGACAGCACGAGTCGCTTCTGTACGCATATACGAAATCTTGAGCTTATTATGACCCATAACTTTGTTCGCACGCTACTGTACATGTGCAGTTCAGCAGCTGTTCAACGCAGACTGATGAAGTACTGGAAGTTCCCACGAAGCTTGGAGTTCCCAGCTTGACGGCCAAAGTCTTACCCAAGATGGAGATAGACTCTACACACCGCGTGCACGGACAATTCATATTCTGGTAAACATACTTTTAATTCAACAATAAGAAAGATCTTGTTAGGATTGTATCAAGTAGCGTTTTTTTTACTAGATTGATGATATATTAAATATTACACGTTCATTAGTGTGAAACCAAGTGGTGAATCCACGGCAGTCATACTTCAGTCAATCACCACTGATCTGCAAATAGGACAGTAGCAATTGCAAAGAATTTTGAATTTTTTGAACATCTCCCTTGGTAAATAGTTAAAATACCTAACTCTCATTCCTATAAACTAACATTTCATCGTTGCCGGGACAAAACCTCCTATGTGATAATATTTTTGGAGACATACTGACCCGCAGCACATACATTATGAAGAGCGAGAATGCCTTGAGAACATTCACACAATATTGCACCTTAGATGAAAGAATCTTACCGGCCAAAGTTCTAAGATAAAATATTCGCCCCAATTTTTTCCCTTGAATTCCAACTTTATCACCATATTGTGATAATTTCAACTTTTAAAAACACCTCTGACACTTATTCGCCTACTAATGTCATTCTACGCCACCTCTCCACTGACAGCCCGGAACATATCACTTAGTCGAGAAGCTCGTCTCCTTTCTCCCAAGTCTTCACATACCAAACTTTGCAACATTTTCCTGACGCTGCTATTTTGTCAGAAAACACCCAGGACAAATCGAGCTGCTTTCCTCTGGGTTTTTTCCAGTTCTAGAATCAAGTAATCCTGATGAGGGTCCCATACACTGCAACCATACTCTAGTTCGGTTCTTACCAGAGACTTATATGCCCTCAACTTTACATTCTTACTACAACCCCTAATGCCCTCATAAACATGTGCAGAGATTTGTACCCTTCATTAAAAAAACATTTATGTGATTACCCCAATGAAGTTCATTATATTAACACCTAGGTACTCACAGCGATCGCCAAAAGGAAATTCTAGCCTATCAGCCTAGTAATTGAAACTGAGGGGACTTTTCCTATTAGTAAACCTTACAGCCTAACTTTTAACACTTTCTATTATCACACATTGCCTGCTGTCCATCTCACAACATTGTCGACATCTTTTTTCAGTTGCTCACAATATTGTAAATTATTTACTTTATACATAATAATTATAATCCGCAAAAGAGCCTTATCTCTGATTCCAGTTCTTTACTTGGTGTAAAACTACTTCCCGCTTTAAAAACTCACACGTTTTCTATCAGTTTGCCATCGCTTTTAGTATTAAATTCATATCCAATAGAAAACGAATAATTGGCACGTACATTTTACATAACCGTATGACAGTTTGATGCATTGTGTATGTACCTGTCACATACACGTTTTTGCAAAGGTACCGGGAGAGTTGGTCGTGCGGTTAGGGAAGCGCAGCTGTGAGCTTGCACCCAGGCATAGTGGGTTCTAACCCCACTGTCGGTAGCCCTGAAGATGGTTTTCCGTGGTTTCCCACTTTCACACCAGGAAAATACTAGAGATGTACCTTAACTAAAGGGCTGCCTGGCCGAGGTGGTAAAGGCGTGCTCGGTTCGCCCGGAAGGACGTGGGTTCGAATCCCCATCAGGAAGTCGTAAAATTTAAGAAACGAGATTTCCACTTGCGGAGGTGCATATGGCCCTGAGGTTAACTCAGCCTACACCAAAAATGAGTACCAGGTTAATTCCTGGGGGCAAAGGCGGCCGGGCGTAGAGCCAACCACTCTACCCCATCACGTGCCGAGGTTAACAATGGTGGAAGCCTTTACCTTCCACTCCTCCAAGGGCCTTCATGGCCTGTATGGAGGTGACTTTGCTTTGCTTTTTGTACCTTAACTAAGGCCACGCACACTTCCTTCCCACTCCTAGCCCTTTCCTATCCTATGGTAACATTAAGACCTATATGTATCGGTGTGACGTTAAGCAAATTATGAAAAAAATATGACGCATTAAGTGCTTTAAAGGCGACTATAGCTTAATTTATGGAAAAGGAGAATCGACCATCACACCACCGACGTTCTTTAGGATGACTAACAACAGAAAAAATCAGGCGCAGGTCTAATAATACTGCCTTGAGTAATTCCCCTCTTAATCATTACATCATCAAATAAAGCTTCACCTACTCTAATTCTCTGAGTTCTATTTTCTTGTTATGATAATGACATCAGCGTATAAAACAAAGAAATTAAGTTTTCTCTACAAAATTGTGAAAACCAAAGCTTTCCGTTGCCGACATTATCACAACAAGTTCAAAACCTTCCCTCGCTCCTTAGATTGCCGCATTCACAGTGGAAATCTAATTAATGCCAGACATCACAGCATTTGTTCCATCCTGGCAGTAGCTTGAAATATTCCGGCATGGTTGTCCGTGAAGAAGGAAAAGCAAGAAAACAACCAATTTTATTTAATTGATCCGTCCTTCGAATTCGAGACCGATGCAACACAACCAGTAGAAGCTGACAAAGAGGATATGAATGGATAAAACTCGTGTTCCTGAATCAGAGAGACGATAACGTCTTCCTTTGTCGATTCTTCAACTAACTCAGTGTATGTCCACCCCTTGGACCCTATTCTAGATGCGGGTTTGGGGATGAGGTGCGATGCATTTATATGGCATGGTTTTACGGCTGGATGCTCTCCATGATGCCACTCCCAGTTGAGGAGCTAACTTCAACTAACTCATTAACAATAACTACACCATCTTTGCCGTTGCCCTCACAGCGCTGATGGTATCCATAAGGAAAATGTGACATTTTCACTTGCATTGTCGTGTCAATACGTTCAATACGTCGCAAAACACAAATCTTTCAGATAATTATGTTCTTTTTGCTAGGCAATTAATTTATACACTTGCTGTAGTAAAGTGAATCCTTACGAACCTGTAGCTTCGGACAGATTAATAAATAAAAGGATTTATAAAACGGCGAGTTTCAATAAAATATCGTGTATAACTTAGTAGACCTCGGATAGTTGTTCGTGGATTGAAGTTCTTAACAAAATGTTTCACGAACTTGATCATAAAAATGTAAATGATTTTTAGGATGAAAAGCTAAAAATGTCCTATTATTTTTATTTTGTGATACCCGCTCCTGGTACACCTTCAGATCACAAAAAACAGATTACGGTACGCTGTTCTTCGTTGGTGCAAACCGAGAGTGGTGCGGCCATCTTTACGTCGCAACAGTGCAAGCTGTACTGATCTGATAAAGCTGAACCCTACCACAGACGTAGACTACGGTGGCATCTAGCGGCTGGTGACCACACAACGCCATAGAGCCGACCTAAAGACAATTAGAACAATATCGTTGATACTTATTGACTTGCCCTCGTATTTTACACACAATTCGTTTAACTGTTCATTTAATATCGCGCAGTTTGGGAAGTGAGCAGACTTCCATGCAGTTCATGAACTGAGCAGTTCTATCCATGTGCGGTAAACAAACTCGGTGACATGCGCGCAATGTGATTGATGGCAGTCACATGTGATAGACGAGACTTCAGTGTTTTGTGCCTACCCGTGATTTGTTCTTCAGAAAGTGAGATCTTGATTGATGACTCTGTTCTCTATCTTCACTCGAATATTGTTGGCTGTAGTTCACTGGTAGTTCACAACGATGGAGGTTAAGATCTGCTTAAGTGCATTCTTAATCAACCGGGCTGAATGGCTCAGATGGTTGAGGCGCTGGTCTTCTACCAGAAGTTGGTAAGTTGGATCCTGGCTCAGTCCGATGGTATTTCAAAGAGTTCAAATACGTCAGCCTCGTGTAGGTGTAGTTATTGGCACTTAAAGGAACTGCTGCGGGGCAAAATTCAGGCACCTCTGCGTCCCCGAAATGTAATTAGTGGGACGTAAAGAAACAATAATATTTATTACTAACATTACCAGCCAAGTTTATATCATTGTTAATACTAGATGTTCTTCTTTCTTGTCCTTCTTCCAGTTTATTGGGGTCAGCAACTTGTATGGTCCTAGCTCAGTTTTTCATCCGGATGCCCTTCCTGACGCCAACCCTACGTGGAGGGATGTATTCACTACTGCGGTTTACTGTGGTGGTTGTTAGTATAGTGTGTTGTGTAAGCGAAGATGACTGCATTAAGAAAAACCTAAACATCCAGGCCTGGAGCTAGAAGAATTAACCACACGCAGTTGAAATTCCTAAGCTGGCCCCGCGGTGCAGGGGTAGCGTGCCTGCCTCTTACCCGGAGGCCCCGGTTTCGATTACTGGCCAGGTTAGTGATTTTTACCTTCATCTCAGGGCTGGTTCGAAGTACACTCAGCCTATATGATTACAATTGAGGAGCCATCTGACGGTGAGATTGCGGCCTCGGTCTAGAAAACAAAGAATAACGTCTGAGAGGATTCGTCGAGCTGTCCACACGACACCTCATAATCTGCATGTCTTCGGGCTGAGCAGCTGTCGCTTGGTAGGCCATGGCCCTTCGGGGCTGTTGCGCCAATGGGTTTTGGTTTGGTTTTAGTTAAAATTCCTAACTCGGCCGGGAATCGATCTCAGGAATCTCTGAACCAAAGATCAGTACGCTGAAAATTCAGGCAATGTGCAGGGTGGTCGGAAACAACGTTTACCATGCATATGAGCGTTAAGGGGTTGGTCATACTGATAAATTATTTGATATCTCACACCTTTGTCACTTTATCAGCTGCTGAAGATAGCCAATCACATCGCGTCGCGGGCGTATTCAAATGCACTTTGCGCGGCGGTGTTGCTAAATCTGCACGTGGCGTCAGACCGGCATAAGATCCAAATGTGTCACCTGAGATATTGCCGAAGTCGCACGTCATGGAGTGAACAATTGACTTCTTCCGGGTTCGAACCTTGACAACATTTGGGATAAGAGGTCGATAATCTACCGTTAATCCACGTCATTAAAAGGGTTAATATAATAATGATAATAATAATAATAATAATAATAATAATAATAATAATAATAATAATAATAATAATAATAATAATAATAATAATGTAACCGATGCATTTACTGGACGTATTCCAAAATGGCGCCTAAGGAAGGTAGAGACCAACCAAGGTAAAGGAATGTGTAGCAGAGTATCGATATTTATGTACGTTAGAAGGCCATGACTGATTTAAACCTACCACTATGAAGGCAAGGTACAACAGAGTAGAATCGACTGAATTGCTTTTTATTTTTAAATAAAAAGGATCAAACGGATTATTATAAAACTTACTTAAAAATTTGACTTCGTAACGACAAGACGTGCTGAACATAGCTCTCAAGAATTAAGCAAGATTGATAGTTTCTAACGAGAATATTAAGTTGAGACAACGGTAATATTGAAGGAAACGAAGTGCTAAACCCTGAAATACAGTAAGGAGATATAAACCCCGGAAATTCGGAAACGTTCGTCCGGATACTTATACGCTAATCGTCTTGAAGCAAAAGGTGACCGAGACGCGAGAACTGGAGATTGAACTACAACAGGAGAAAATAATAGCAACGATATCGTAAATAAAGAGGCGATCGTTGAAAATTGTACTTCACAAAGGAAAATAAGCTAACTTTGAATATACAATTAGACGAAGCAAATAATCTTCTACTGGCCTCAAGGAATAAGAAAATATTTCTGCAGAGGAAGGCTAGCAAATATATATACAGTTATCAACGATAAATACTAAGATTTCACAGAACCATGATGAACACGTATGTTTCAGAATTGATGTATATTATCTATAGTATTCCTGAGGAAATGATGGCTTGCTAAATCGGCATAGACCAACCTGGCAGTTCAAACCACCCGACCCGAGAGGAGGAGGTCACTCAACCCGAGCTACCAGAGATGAAGGACCCGTCCAGTTCTCGATCCAAGGCCTGTGACCAGACCGTGGAGCAGTTGAAGAAGAGCAACTAAGGCCCGAGATATTGAATGGCGAGCTAAGTAATAGTAATAAGTAGTATAATTTCTTATGTAGAGTATTACCAGTATATGCAATAGAACTGAATAGCCTAAGCGTGAATTAATTAAGTGTGCAATTAATATAAGGAAATGCAGTGTGAAATATTTAAGATGACATTAACATATATTACGTCAGTGTGAACTTAAGACGATATCTCGTGGTATAATGGTTACATATTTACTATATTATCGTAACCAGAGGAGTAAGAATACGATTTTAAAAGTGACATAGTGTAACAGATGTTTGCAGAGATTCCCGGTTAGCTAAAAGATTCATGAACGATATAGTACCATCCGAACCCAGATTACGTCATAGAGGGACGCATGTTTGAATTGTTTAATTTAAGTTACCATACTCTTTGCTGAATGATTATATTGGAAGAGTAGATACCGTATTTGGGGTTATGTGTTGAATTGTACGATAAGTCGTGTTGTAAGAAATGAATTCTGCGCTAAAAGAATGTCACGTCTCGTTATAGTTAATGAATATTGGAGGTTAAACGCGTTAATTGTAGATGTTGAATAAGTTAAATATAGGTTGAAATGAAGGTTATAGATGAAATAACGGAAGTGTATGCGGTGTTTTAAGCGAAATATTGAGCATATTAATAAGAAATGAGACGTATATGATATAAATAATGTGCGATATAAGGGCACAAGTAAAGCAACTACGGAAAGGAAATATGCCCCAGGGAAGAACTATAGCAAGGTATGGATAGTAAAATTATATATATTTAGATGAAGTTTGAGAGTGGTTTGACAGTAGTAACAACTGGTGATGGGTAGATTTATGCATGATTATGTCGTATTCTGAGTGAACGTTAATTGCATGGAAGATGAAGCTAGTATGTAACCAGTATTATAATATAATATTGAGATATCGTAATGAAGGCACTTGCATATATATATGCATATTGAGCTGGAATACGTTACATAAGAAATTATCTGCTAGAGTAGGGAAATAATATGAGATTTACGTAGGATATCATCGATGTTTTTAATTTGAAATACTATAAGAGCGAATATTAAGCTAGGAGCCGCATTTTAAATGGCAATCGGACCAAGAAACTTAGTACGTCATTCGATTTCTCATTTTCTTCACCTTATTCAGCACCAACGAACTCAGATAATTTTTAGTATAATTCAGATCACTGATATTAGAATTCAGGACACTTTTATTGAAATTCAGATCATTCCCATGATAATATGAATAATGTAATGGTAGCATTTTTGATGATGGTGAATAGTTAACACCGCAAGTGATAGAATTATTTATTGAAATACTGAACTTTGACTGTGGTCAGAAGATTATGATATATTTGTGTACATAAACGACCAGACTTAAGTTTTGATAGGAAGATGAAACAAAATGTGAATTCATTTCAGGAATACTCAACCCAGAATGTTGTGATATGCAAACGTAGATTAGAAATAAGCCAGCGCTGACTTAAAATAATTGATTCAGGAGTTAAAATACTTGTTATATTAGGTTAATGATTGGAAGTTCACGAACTATTTTTGACATTTAACCATTTCTTTCGCGATTCTCAGTAATTTAATAAATATGTTTCTTGATTATGTTTTATATAATTGAGTGAGTTCTCATTTGTAATGATAGACTGTAGTTGTATTTAGTGAATAAGGTACTCGATAAGCGGATATGTCTTAGGAAATGTTGATTAAAGTATACGTATGCGGGGTTCACAATTGAGCGTTGAATTACGGAATTCTGAACTGCGTAGGGTGTCACTATTTCTCTTTGGACGCACGTTAAACGGAATTATAGAAAAAATTAACCATTTTTCTGGAAACATGGATACCCTGAAATGTTTATCTGACTAGTTGGGAAAATAATTGTGGTCACCCTGACCCGGAGGGTGCAATAATAATAATAATAATAATAATAATAATAATAATAATAATAATAATAATAATAATAATAATAATAATAATAATAATAATCTTATAAATAAAGTTGTAGGGGGTCCGATGTCTGTAATTTCGTTTGTTTTGCCAATTTTTCAGATATTTATCCGTTTTAGGTCAACTCAAGACCGAATCGGTGGTTTTTACTTTTCGTGTCTGTTTGTCTGTCTGTTTGTTTGTTCCACCATCACGGCAAAACGGCTGGATAGATTTCAACCAAACTTCATATTTGGAGTATACTCACCCCAAGGAAGGTTTCTACATGCATTTCATTTTAAAATCTTTGACAGCAGGGAAGTAACGTATTGCCGTTTTCCTCATCATACCTTTAAATTCATGGTTGTTCCTTGGGTAGAAGGCAAGAGAGGGCGTCAATCGGCCATTCTGCGGGATATTGGCGGAATATCGTTGGAGTTTATAACCGTCCTCGAATAGCTTAAGTAATAACACCATTAGTCATCTTATCTGTTGACCTAAGAATGCCTGCGCTTAAATTTCTCCTCTGTTACCTCTTTCTTATAACCATAACTCACACCAGGATAATTTATTGAGGGGAATTTGATTTTCCAAAACATTCACATGGTATTTACATATTTGTCGTCATCCGGCTGTCCTCAGTTTTAATCCATTTTCTATTCAACTTTCTTTACTGAATTATATTCTTGCTTAATTACACCATATGTATGCGAGTTCTAATCCCGAAAGCTTGACACTCTTTCCTTTCAGGAAATATTCTAAGCTATGCAAATGTATAACTTTCGGCCCCGGAAAATATCGAAATATGGATGCAATTTTAACGACGGTGCACACCTTCGTTTCGGGATAATTGGTGGCTAATCTGTAAGTCTTATCACAAATCAGAAAGCACAATCGCCTTTCATTTTGGAGAGATCTACAACTGTGGTCCTATGACTTTTTAACGTATTTCTATTCCTTATACGTTAAATAGACCTGTATTTCTCGATTTCAAGTTAATTTTGTATTTTCACACGTTATGTTAACATTAATTTGGCACACTACTAGGAAAGATAGAATCATGACATTCGGCACTCACATTGGCATGACCAGTGGCAATGTGACAGCCAAATTTTATGATTATATCTGTCACATGAGTATCACAAATATAAAGTAGTATGCGAAAACTGGACAAAATGTCACACCCAATGATTCTAACTCAATCTAACCCATAAATATAGGAGATACGAGAATATGTCATGGGACCAACCATGTAGAACACTGAAAGAGGCGTCTGATGGTGAGGTCCGTTTGCAGATATGTCGCATAGTTTCAAAGCAGTAACTCTCGAAATAAAGGTCTGCACTTTTAGAGTGTGCCTGTACATTGACTTATTTTGGCGACATTTCTGTACAGTTATCCGTTTCAGGTGTAATAATGACCATCTGCATATTTTTAGCTTTGGTGTCTGTTTTTCTGTTTGTCTGTTTGTCTATAACATGGAAACTACTGGATATATTTCCACCAAACTTAATATTTAGAATCCACCTGTCCTTGGGTAGGTTTCAGGGCAAATAACGTTTCTAAATCCATGAAATGACTTGGGGGTTTATACGAAACCTAAACCGTGATTTTGCACTCCCACAAAATGTACACAACCAAACTTAATAGAAATCTACCTGCCTTAATGGAAATTAATTTTTAAAACTTTTTTCTCATGTGCATCATTTCGGTAAGAGGATTTGCAAGGGAGATATCATTAACCGGACTTAACTTAAGAACGGGCGCGTGTTGAGCGTATTTCTCACAACTTGAAAACTATTGAAGATATTTGAACCAAACTGTATATTTAGCATTCACCTTTCCAAAGGTAGATTTTAAAGGTCAATAACATTTCCTGTTCCTGGAATGGACTGGCGGTTTATAGGGAACCGAAATGGTGAATTTACTCTTCCACAATATATACAGTACATGACCAACCTGACTGGAAATCGACCACATTTGTTGGAAATCCATTTCTAAAACTTTTTTCATGTGTATTTTTTCGACAGAAAGAATAATAAGGGAGATATCATGAATGGTCGGTTTTGCAGACATAGACCAAAAGGTGTTGTACATGGAGCAGATTCCTTATTTATCTATATATGTAAAGTCCTGTGTGCCTGTACATTGACTATTTTGGCGAAATGTTCGCACAGCTACGCGTTTAAGGGGTAATAATAACAACCACCTGCAAAATTTTTTCGTTTAGTTTCCTGAAAGTCCTAATTTTAACCCTCCTCGCCCAAAATCCACATTGCGGCATAATCTGCCAGACGAACAAGAAAACAGAAATTTGCCAAAATTATACGTTTTAGCCTGTAAGGGACAGAACATTTCCAAGAGCTTAAAATTTTTCACTTTTTTCCCCGAAGAATATCGAAATATGGAGGCAATTTTAATGATGGTGCAGATCTTCGCGAAGTCCTATCACATAAGGGAAGGCACAATCTCCGTTCAATTTGGAGTGATCTACAACCTTGTTCTTATGACTTTTTGTTGTATCTGTATCCCTTTTACGTTTGATTTTTGTCTATTTCTCGATGTTAAGTAAATTTGGACTTTTCACATGCATAATTCATACTTTCAATCACTTATAAGAAATATAGAATCATCAAACCCCACACGAAAATTGGCCCACCCAGTAGCCATATGTGAGCCAAATGCTATGTATGTAGCTGTCACATAATTATCTGAAAAGTAATGCAATGTGAGATAATCTTACAAAACTTTTACCCTATTCAACGTTTCTAACTCAGTCTGACCCATGAATAGATCAGATATCATACGACCAGCCATTTAGGCCGCTAAACCTGACGTCTTATGGTACAATCCTTTGTCGATATGACGTACCGTTTTGCAGCAGTCAATCTGTAAATGAATATTTTAAGCATGCATATACTTTCGTATGTCGACCTATATATATATTCACTGATGTGTTGTAGCGATCGAGAAAGGGAGTGTCTGCTATTGTAATCAGTACTCCCCACACCGACTTTGACTGGCAGTAGGAATGGGGTCCTTCTCCAACACCTGTGTAACTGGCATTAATAAGGAAGGCCTACCATTGTAGTGAATAATTCACTTCTCGATTTGACTTGCAGAAGGCAAGGGAGCATGCATTGTTGTTTAAAAGTCCCCTACCCGATTGTGTTTGGCTGTAGGCAAGGGTACCCGTCCTTATAAACAAATGTATCCATCTAAAATGTGACTGGTATTAGGCATAGTGGCCTGCTATTTTGATGGAAACTCACCAATTTGGTGTGACTGGTAGGAAGCTGGATGGCTGTAGGAAAAGGGGCCTGTCATCATAATTATAACTGCACAACTCAATTTCGACTGGTAGTAGGGAAGTTGCCAAACATTCTAATGAAAACTGTAATCTGTCTGGAAGTAGGAAAGGGGGCCTGCCAAATCCGTAACAAGCACTTTACATTGAAAACACCGTATTGGGAACCTCCCTAAGCTGTTTCTCGGATAACGCTAAGAGACATGCTATTTTAAAACAATCTTATTTACTGTATGTACAATATTTACTTCGATATTCGAATACAAAGCACGGGTACATTTAATAATAATAATAATAATAATAATAATAATAATAATAATAATAATAATAACAATAATAATAATAATTCATTACTTAACAGTGATCAAACCTGAAGCTCTTTATGCTTCAGAATCGCTCATTCTATATCATAAGAACTTAAAGGAACAACTAGAGATTAAATAAAGAGTAATCATGAAAAAAATTACACTATCTAAAACCCAATTAGGATATATATTTATAAATCCACACTTCTAGCCCTTCACACAAGCAACTCATTGTTGAAAACTTCCTGGGGATATGAGCTACTAATTGTATGTAACCAAAATATAAGTTAGGTATGGGAATATATTCTTTATTTTTCTTAAAAATTACAATAGTTTTCTTAATTCGTTATCCGGTCGATTCGAGAAGCAGTTTGCCATTTTCTACCATTACGAGTGCTATTGTGAGTCAATGTAGAGTTTCCCTTAAGCTCTGATAATGACATTCGGTGTGCACATTTTTCAAAATATCAAAAAACACCTAAGTACAATGAAGGAAGGAACACATTACATAAATAATTATGTAAATAAGTTAATTTGGCTAGGATTTGAATCAAAAAGAAACCCAGTAAAGAAGCACGCGATTTTAGGCTGTTTTCCGGGAACTGCATTTAGGCCGGAAGTGATTTTCGAAATTTTGCTTTTTAGTTTTATAGAGCTATCCAAGACTCAAAATTTGAAATGTATCTCTTCAAATATCGGCAAAATCGAGGAAATTGTTTAATTTTACCGTTATCGTGGTATCGGGACACCTGATTTGACCTTTTGCAAAGAATGAATTACACCAGAATTATTTATCGAATACACAAATTTCCGCAAATCAAACGTACGAGATCAAAATGGTACAAGTAAGCAGAGAAAGACCTCACTGAATTAGGATCAACAAATCTGCACGATAGAAATGTAATAAGGGAAATTGTTTACACAAGGGGATTTGTGGAAGATAAGAGAAACCAACGTACCTCGTCGGGGGAACAGAAGTTACAACAATCAATGAGAGTGAATAATTATTCTCAAGGAGTAAGCTCAACAAATTTTGATTCCGCATGGTCTTAAGTGACCCATTCGTGAATAATAATAATAATAATAATAATAATAATAATAATAATAATAATAATAATAATAATAATAATAATAAATTTACGTGTAATCAATTTCATTAGCGATTTTCGGAGACATCGAGGTGCCAGAAATTTACCCCGCAGGAATTTGTTTATTCGGCTGTAAATCTAAAGATGCAGCCTTGGCGTACTTCGCCCTCTTCATATACTGCAGGACCGAGCTGGGATCGAATTTTCCAATTTTGACTCTCACCCTCTGAGCCACTCGTCCCGAAAATGGAGCAAGAGTTCACCTAACACTCCTCCAAGGAGCTTCGTGATCTGTACGGGCATGGTATGGCTATTAATGTATTATAATTCACTAAAATCAATGCATAGAATTATTTATTAAACCTGTACTTTCAGAAATAAAACAAAATTGTTTCTACCTTTTGTAAAAAACGACTTTACGGTGTGATTTTCATCTATGTATCGTATAAATTGAAGACCTCCACGGAATAAAGGATATAGCCCAAAAATCATTGAGAAGTGAGATTTCAATAGAAATAGAGTGCTCTCGTGTCTTGTTTATATTTGTGAAACTAAAACAGCGAGATGCCGAATTACAGAGTTTCACAGTGAAAAATATATCGTCACTGGCCGGACAAAACATCCTATGTGATATGTTAGCTTAGAACACCTGGCCGGTAAGGTTCTGTCCTCTAAGGTGCAATATTGTGTAAATATTGTCAAGGAATTCTTGCTCTTCATAATCTATGTGCTGCGGGTCAGTATATCTCCAAAATTATTATCACAACGACGATATTTACAATTAAGTAGCACAATGCAAACTAAAAAACCATTTAATGAACAATGAAGAAAAATCAACTAATGACAAAAGTAGTGGCAGAAAATTAAAAACTAAAAAATAACTATAGGGACCCAACAATTAACAAGAAAAATAATGGCAAATTTAAGAAGAACGAGAAAAATTAAAGAAGAGAAGAACTTACTAGGCACTTGAAGATAAATACAGATATGACACATAATTAACGATATGTAAATAAATATTACATTACAGCTTATAAATCTCATATTTTGTCCCGTATTGGCTCAACGCAACTAAGGTTAAGTTATAAGGAGATTCCCACCTTCCAATACTTGTCATTACATTATGTACAAAAGAGGGCACAGCAATGAGAAAAGAAAGGAATATATGAAGGAAGTGAGCTAGGTTAAGTTAAGGAAGAATCGATTAAACGAGGCATACGAAGAAAAAAGATCCAAGTTTCTGTCAGAAGAGTTAAGGAGGGTTGGAATGCGGATAAATGAAGTTCTTTGAAGAAGAGACAGTTTCGAATACGGATAATATAATGGGGTGGATTTATCCTGGTTTTGGGAGTTGGGATATGTAGGAAAAAGAAGGATGCACGTTCAGGAGGACGAAATAAACCGTTAACTGCGTTATAGAGGAATCTAAGGTCGGCTACTTTTCTGCGAGTATTACCATTGAACTTCAAGCTGGTGTACAGCCAGTAGAACTGTGTCCTCTGTTGTGTAAGGATGGAACATCAGTCAATATGATGGACTGTACTTGTGTTGGTGCATCACCAGGTGTAATAGATCATTTAAATAAAGGCCATAGACGTAATCACATCGAAATTCGGAAATATTTTCTTGACATTTTTATTGAAATGGAAAGGTTCGACACGCCAGGTGCAGGTCTTTTGATTTGACGCCCTTGGCGACCTGCGCGTAGTAATGAGGTTGAAATGATGATGAAGACGACACATACACCCAGCTCCTGGCCAGCGAAATTAATCAATGATGGTTAAAATTCCTGACCCTACCGGGAACCGAACCAGAAACCCCTGTGTCCAAAGGCCAGCACGCTAACCTTTAAGCCATGGAGCCGGACAACATTTTTATTGTTATCTACATATATTAAAAGGGTTTACTAAATATAACTTTGGCAAATCCGTCCGTCCGTTCTGCTAGACCGATTTACTTCATTTTTGTTTTATTCGTATTCTCTCCAGAATTACCTGCCCGTAAATTATGAGACACTGATAGCTCTCAAAGTTCAGCCAACTTTGAGTAATCATTAAATAAAGTCATTAAGTGATCACTCCAACAATGGCAGGCGAAGGCTTACCCTAACCCGCATTACATTCTGTGCTTAGCAGGTTGCTAAGCGACTAACACTTCCTTTAATATTCTATATGTGATTTTCATCCTTAGTAAGGTGATTGCATGCAGCCATGTTTGATTACTGCCTGTCAAGCCAGAGAGCGCACACTTTTTCTGGTCACGGAACAATACTGTTCCCTGCTAGATACTCTTTGAATTTCTAATCTTTCCCAGCTCCCAAATACAGTGACTGACAGTGACAATGCAACACCAAGGAGGAGTGGTTCGAAAGGGATGAAAGTTGGGGAAAAAACAGAGACGGCACGGATGAATAATTGATGTTTATTTCAAACCGATATGCAGGTTACACAATGCGCACGGCATCGACTCAGTAGGATGTAGGACCACCGCGAGCGGCGATGCACGCAGAAACACGTCGAGGTACAGAGTCAATAAGAGTGCGGATGGTGTCCTGAGGGATGGTTCTCCATTCTCTGTCAACCATTTGCCACAGTTGGTCGTCCGTACGAGGCTGGAGCAGAGTTTGCAAACGGCGTCCAATGAGATCCCACACGTGTTCGATTGGTGAGAGATCCGGAGAGTACGCTGGCCACGGAAGCATCTGTACACCTCGTAGGGCCTGTTGGGAGATGCGAGCAGTGTGTGGGCGGGCATTATCCTGCTGAAACAGAGCATTGGGCAGCCCCTGAAGGTACGGGAGTGCCACGGGCCGCAGCACATGCTGCACGTAGCGGTGGGCATTTAACGTGCCTTGAATACGCACTAGAGGTGACGTGGAATCAAACGCAATAGCGCCCCAAACCATGATGCCGCGTTGTCTAGCGGTAGGGTGCTCCACAGTTACTGCCGGATTTGAGCTGTCTCCACGCCGACGCCACACTCGTCTGCGGTGACTATTACTGACAGAACAGAAGCGTGACTCATCGGAGAACACGACGTTCCGCCATTCCCTCATCCAAGTCGCTCTAGCCCGGCACCATGCAAGGCCAACTAGATATACAGGCCATAAGGCTCCCCCTCCACTTCGAGCGCTACGTCACACTAGTCGCCAGCCGCTTCACTTCTCGCCAGTGACTTATAAGCTGATCTGAACTTCGCAGCAGTGAGGCTATCGATGGTGTTGAATGATTTAAACGTGTGTGAACATTGTGAATTATGGCCACGTCGTGTTGTATACCTGGTTGTAGAATAAACTACAGTTCAAAACAGCCTAATATTTCAGTGTTTAAATTTCCTACTGGCGTGTTTCGGAAACAAAAGTGGATCATAGCTATCCATCGAACCGAATTCATCCCTTCAGCAAGCTCAGTTGTGTGCATAAAACACTTCGACGAAGTTACGTAATTAGGGACGATTCCGTTAAAAGACCTGATGAGTCTCTTTTAACTGTAAAACCTAACCATTTAAAACTCTCAAACGATGCTATTCCTAAGTTTTAAAATGTGCCTGCCTATCTGTATAAAAAATCTTCCAACAACGAGCAAAAGTCCTATTCAAAGACAAGAAGAAATTGAAAAACGGGAAGAGGAAGGAAAGAAAGAAAGCTGAGGAAGAATATGACAGGATCAAGGACTTCGACGTCCGACTCGTTGGCTGAACGGTCGGCGTACTGGCCTTCGGTTCAGAGGGTCCCGGGTTCGATTCCCGGCCGGGTCGGGGATTTTAACCTTAATTGGTTGATTCCAATGGCACGGGGGCTGGGTGTGTGTGCTGTCTTCATCATCATTTCATCCTCATCACGACGCGCAGGTCACCTACGGGTGTCAAATAGAAAGACCTGCACCTGGCGAGCCGAACCCGTCCTGGGATATCCCGGCACTAAAAGCCATACGACATTTCATTTCAAGGACTTCGACGACGGTCAGGGTAATTTCAGTATTAAACGCAAATTCGATTTGGACAAAGTTTCCGTCAACTTTAACAGCCAAAGTCTGTATTTTCAAAATGTATGTGACTGAGGAAAATATTCCGAAAATTGGTACTTCCTTAACATTAAACGAGGCTCTTGATTTTAAATCCATTAAACATGATATTTTCATGAGTTATAACCCTGATATACGTGCATTAGGTGATGGGGGCAAGATATTAAAATGGTCAAATTAGAAAAGTATTTATAACTTCCTGTTTAGACCTGCTCGTAACTCAAAAGTGACTGTCCACGACAAAATAGAATCTGTACACAAAATAATCGATGAAATTGAAAGTGTTAATGAGTGTATCATTACTGATATTTTTTTTTTTAAGGAACAGTTAAATATAGCCTTTGCAAAGAAAGTATCTTACTCCTGTATTCTAATAACATGGTTCACTTCAATATTTTTCGCATTTCCTGGGGCGTAAACGAAGATAAGACAGTCAACGTTTCTTACAATGCCCCACTTGGTTATTCACAGTCTTTTACTGCAAAACTAGGCACGGGAAATTCGGGTATTGATGATTCACATTGGAATTACTTGAAAAAAAGAAACTAAAATTGTTAAAGGAGCATGAAATATTTTGTAACTTGTTGAATGGAATCTACATAAAACGTGAGCTGAACTATAAAGGACGAAAGGTTTTATTTTTGTTTTTGCCAGTGGCTTTACGTCGCACCGACACAGATAGGTCTTATGGCGACGATGGGATAGGAGAGGCATAACAGCTGGAGGGAAGCGGCCGTGGCCTTAATTAAGGTACAGCCCCAGCATTTGCCTGGTGTGAAAATGGGGAAACTACGGAAAACCTTCTTCAGGGCTGCCGACAGTGGGATTCGAACCCACTATCTCCCGATGCACGTTCACAGCCGCACGCCCCTAACCGCACGGCCAGATCGCCCGCTAGGAGGAAAGGTAGAGGGAGTTGCTTTTAGTAGTAAAAGCGGAGAAAATAACACTACATTAGCTACAACTGCACAAACTTTTATGTTGTCATCCAGTCTTTAAAAAAATAAAGACGTTGTTGATTTGTTTCCATGTAAGAACCTAATATGACATTTCTTAGAAGAACTAACTTTGCAAGTCTTTAAAGTATTAACAGATAGTCCTATAGCTTATAAGGTAGCATGCATAATTTCTAATAATAACAGGAAAATGTTTGAAAAGCTGTGCAAAAGCAATTTACAAACCACTTTTCAAAATCCATTTGACGAAACACACACACACAAAAAATTGTTTGATACTGGTCATTTATTTAAAATCTTAATAAATAACTGGCTTAATCAAGCTGAAAACTTATCCTGACTTTGACAACTCTGAGTCAGACAAAAAAATGTCTGAGTCTATCTAGTGCGGCCTTGGCTTGCTCCTGCCCTGTTACCAAAATGTGTTGTACCAGACTCTTTTAGAGCTACAAAACGTAAACCTGTATACTAATATTTTTACATGAGGATTCTCAGAGAAAAATTCTGACTTCGCTTGTCAACAATGTTCTGGAAAACGAAAATGTTTAAACATGCTGTGATTAAATAAATAGTTTTAAACATTTCGTTGACAGATGTATATACATCTTTTGTAATATATTATTGAATAACAATAGAAAAGTTACCGTAGATAAACTCATCGCTGAGAAGAAGAAATCCTCAGGAAAATAAAAATGTACAAACTGAAACCTTAGGAATTCTTAGGTAAGTTTTAAGTTGCAGCTTAATTTCTAAGAAAGGTTTCAGACTTTTGTTGTGAATTGCCATCATGCATTTTCCTAGTAACATTAAAACTTTTTGTATACGTATTATGCGTTCTAATCTTTTAAAGATACCGTGTTGAGTTACAAGTGACAGATGTCATCATATTTTACGTAAAGAAATGTACATGTACTGCCCTTCCAGTTTTCTCCCCGCATAAAACTCGTGTAGTATACAAGCCTAAGTGAAGCCACAATTGAAGTAGTGTTCAATTTTATCGTTACGGTTGAATAAATGAACAATATCATGGTGAAAGTGAGAGCGGGCCCTACACTGCCATGCTGAACGCCAGCCACTAGCGTGACGTCACGGTCCGAGCCTTGTGGCCTGTCTATCTAGTGCGGCCTTGCACCATGCCAGGCGTGCACGTCTATGCTGTGGAGTCAATGGTAGTCTTCTGAGCGGACGCCGGGAGTGCAGGCCTCCTTCAACCAATCGACGGGAAATTGTTCTGGTCGATATTGGAACAGCCACGGTGTCTTGCACATGCTGAAGAATGGCGGTTGACGTGGCGTGCGGGGCTGCCACCGCTTGGCGGCGGATGCGCCGATCCTCGCGTGCTGACGTCACTCGGGCTGCGCCTGGACCCCTCGCACGTGCCACATGTCCCTGCTCCAACCATCTTCGCCACAGGCGCTGCACCGTGGACACATCCCTATGGGTATCGGCTGCGATTTGACGAAGCAACCAACCTGCCCTTCTCAGCCCGATCACCATACCCCTCGTAAAGTCGTCTGTCTGCTGGAAATGCCTCCGTTGACGGCGGCCTGGCATTCTTAGCTATAAACGTGTCCTGTGGCACATGACAACACGTTCTACAATGACTGTCGGCTGAGAAATCACGGTACGAAGTGGGCCATTCGCCAACGCCGTGTCCCATTTATCGTTCGCTACGTGCGCAGCACAGCGGCGCATTTCACATCATGAGCATACCTCAGTGACGTCAGTCTACCCTGCAATTGGCATAAAGTTCTGACCACTCTTTCTTGGTGTTGCATTTGCTCTGTCAGTCAGTGTATATTCAACAGATGGCAGAGCGTTCCTAATAAGTTACATGGTGCTAGGAGAAAAAAGTTTACGTAAAAACGAACCCCATCATGTCATACGCCTTAGACATCATCTGGGAACACCTGTCGAAGGTGAACGCCATGTATCTTAAAAAAGTTCTCTGCCTGGCAACAAAATCTCCTTCGAGACTAACTTATGAGTTCACAGCAATAGTTATGTATAGAAGAACTGCGATTAAAAGTAACAGTTTCTTCTACGGCAAAATACCAAGCTTTCCATCAAGAAATGCAGGATTTAAAAAAAGAAGATATTTATTGACAGATTTTTACCATGATGACGAGAATGGATGAATTCTGACTGTGAACTGCGGCATACCATAACGGGCTTAATATTAAATATCCATACAACTATTTAATTAATTTCGTGTGGCTATTTCTAGCTGCGTGCAGTCCTTGAAAGGCAGACCCTCCGATGAGGATGGTCGGCATCTGCCATGTGTATGTAACTGCGTGGTATTGTTGTGGAGAATAGTGTTATGTGTGGCGTGTGAGTTGCAGGGATGTTGGGGACAGCACAAACACTCAGCCCCAGGGCCAAGGAATTAACCAATGAAGGTTAAAATCCCCGACCCGGCCGGGAATCGAACCCGGGACCATCTGAACCGAAGGCCAGTACGCTGACCATTCAGCCAACGAGTCGGACATACAACTATTGAATAGGGCAGACAAAACAGTGTGATTACGACAGGCATATCAAGACCAGTTATGTGACCTATTTATAATGAATACTGCGAAACAGCGTGGGTCCTCTAGTTTTTATTATTACATATTAATATTATTTACTATCATTTTTCATTCAAATGCATGCACAGGATTTCTTTTCTGTTATATATAAATGTATGACATACTTGCGAATTATCTTCCATTTCATCACTTCCAATTCATGCATTAAACCCAAGGCTACAGTAATCAGGTATTGATTTTATTAGATGAACTCATTTGGACACTTGCATATGCTATTGGTTCAAGTAGTATATACCAATGAAAATGACCACGAAAATAATTTTTCTCTCTCCTCAAAAATTACTGATTTATAGGTTATATCCTAATTCTGTGGAGGTATTCAATTACTGGTTATTTTGAAACAAACTGACAGTTCTTAGGACGTTGTTGCGAAATATAGGCCTATTGCAATTGGAATTTTTTATCATTTCGTGAAATGAGCTGAAAATTATGCTATCTTTTCAATTTGACGTTTCACAAACTGAAGAAATGAAATTTCCACTTCAAGAAGTATGCATATTTCCGCGTAGCTTGTGCTGTAGATTTTTATAAATAAATTCTAAACTATACATTGCCAAATAAGTGCACGGGGAAGCATTTCCTCAAACATGATTTCATCATCAGCTTACGAAGCTTACCTTACCAGCAAAGTAGTGTCCCATACAGTTGACTTGGGTTCGATTTCCAGGAATTTCGGCGTGGATTGAGTTAGAAATAAAAGAGAAATTGGTTAATGGATACAACACTCGGTCAGACTGGCGATTGTTCCTGGTTTTCTTTTGTTTGTGTTTCTTGATAACGTTGATAAAAATATTATTATTTTTATTATTGCTATTTGCTTTACATAGCACCGACACAGATAGGTCTTATGGCGACGATGGGACAGGAAAGTCCTAGGAATGGGAAGGAAGCATCCGTCGCCTTACTTAAGGTACAGCCCCAGCATTTGCCTGGTGTAAAAATGGGAAACCACGGAAAACCATCTTCAGGGCTGCCGACAGTGGGATTCGAACCCACTATCTCCCGGATGCGAGCTCACAGCTGCACGCCTCTAACCGCACGGTCAACTCACCAGGTGTTAAAAATCTTCAGGCTCACTGGTTATACAGGGTCATTGTTTCCACCGTGTACAAACTCTAGGGATTGATTGATTAGAGGGTACGGAACAGAAAGGGTCTAATGAACGTATTCCGGAATTGCATGGTTGGTTTGTTAGGGACCATTTATTCAATCATCCTTTGTTACAGAGACGGCTGTATAATACGCGCTGTACCATGCAGCCACAGTTACATTATGTGTTGAAAATGGTTTCCCCGTGCCTCCACGCATGTGTGTACGCACCGGAGCATGTTCTGTCTCAGACGTTCACATCGGCCAGGCAGTGTGAAAGGCAGCATGAATACGCTGCTCCAGTGTCTCCTTATCTGGAATGGGCTCTGCATACACGATACTTTTGAGATGTCTCATAACCAGAAATCGCACGGTTTGAGATCTGGTGAACGAGCAGGCCATGCAACTGGACCTCCTCGTCCGATCCAGGGAACCAGGGAAGACGCGATTGAGATGTGTCCGGACGTTCATGGTGAAGTGGGTTGGAGCACCATCATGTAGCAGCCACATAACCCTTCGAATCATCAATGGTACGTCTTCCATCAGGGGACGCAAAGTCATCCGCAAGAAACTCCGTTAGTTCTGGCCTGTTAGGCGACGTGGAATTGAATACTGGTCCCAAAACACGGTCGCCAATATTCCCGGCCCACACATTCCGGCTGAATCGCTGCTGATGGTCCACTGGCACCAAATCATGAGAGTTCTGCATACAGTGACAGATATGACTGCTATGAAAGTTGAAGATACCACACTGCGTAAAGGTGGCCTCATCTGTGAATAGGGTGGATGCCACAAATCCCGAAATTGTGGTTTCCTGGTGAATAAACCAGTGACAAAACCACTCCCGATTTGGATAGTCTTTCGCTAGTAAGCCCTGCACACGTTGTAAGTGATACGTGTAGTAACAATTGTCATGGATAATGTTCCACACGGTCGTCTGCATTACCCTGTACTGGCGGGCCAACTGCCTGGTGCTGACACGGCGGTCGCCTTCCACAGTGTTAATCACATTTTCCACCACGTCTGGTGTCCGAACAGGGCGGGTACGTCCTTCATAATGCCCTGGTTCCTTAAACGAACCTGTCTCAGACAAACGGCGAAACACTGTTGCAAACATTAAATGCTGTATTTGTTGTCGTCGGCGGGGATAGATCTCCTGATACAACCGTGCTGCCACCCGCCCGTCGCCATTTGCCTTGCTGTAAGTAAACACCATGTTGGTAAGCTCTCGAGTCGAATACGGGACTATTGTGTACAACGCTGCAACACATCCACTACTCAGTGAGTCAGAACGAGAAATGACTTGGACACAACTGTGCCAATGACTATGACAGGAGAAAGCACTAGAGCATGACGTATGGGGAACAGCACCACCCCGTAGAAGGAAACAATGCATACTGTAATTGTGGCGGCATGGTACAGCGCGTATTGACCTGCAGTCTCTGTAACAAACTATGATTGAATAGATGCTGAATAGTAGAGGAGCAAGAACTGATCCCTGGGGTAAACCATCGTTTAGTACATAGGGCTTACTCTTATATGTACTTATAATGTATCCTTGTTTTGCCATACGAAATAATAATAATAATTGAATACATGGTGGATAGCATGGATGCCTTGAATTTCCGGACATACGTTCATGAGATCATTTTTGTTCCGCATCCTCTCTGCGATCATCCCTAGAATTTGTGCACGGTGGAATAAATCACCCTGTACAAGGCCCGTTCGGAACGATTCCGTTCGAGGGCCGTGCAGTCCTGAATCGG
The DNA here is from genome assembly GCF_040414725.1 of Anabrus simplex. Lineage (NCBI taxonomy): Eukaryota > Metazoa > Arthropoda > Insecta > Orthoptera > Tettigoniidae > Anabrus > Anabrus simplex. The sequence goes on from NC_090265.1 coordinate 1,752,533,470, forward strand.
GATGCCAATGAGACAAAATCGCCGTCAGCATCGAGGCACTCATCCCACCGATGCACCAGGTTGAAGGTTACCCGTGTGGTAAAACATCGAGTTCTGCTGCGTGTGAAGTCCGTAACCGCCTGCTGCACATAGGAAGCGTTCACGCTTCAAAGCCTTTTTGAGGGGAACGAAGGCGTGATAATCGCATGGGGAGAGATCAGTACTGCAGGGCGGTTGCTTGAGTGTTGTTCTTGTCCGTAGTGAATGAGGCTGGCCTCCCAGATCGACCGGCGTCTCGAGATGAAACGCCACCCGCACGGAACTTGGTTCACAATTCCATAACGGTGGTTTTCAACAGGCACGCTGTCCCTAACACAGTCTTCATTCTCTGATGGATGTCCATCGGTCTCTATTCTTCGGCAGCCAATAATTGAATAAGAGCAAGTTGGTCCTGTTTGGACGCATTTGGTAATAACGACGCCGAAGTTCACGTGGGCGCATTGAACGCACGCACCTTGGCATGACAGGTCTGCCACACTAATCCCTTTGCCTACATGCCCGTACTTATATACCCGCATCGGAGTCGCACTAAGTTGCATTCCGCTACAGTAACCCCCTTAAACAGAAACTTTCAGATAAAGCCTTATATTTCGTATTTTATTCCTGGCTAGAATTCATCAAATCTCTTTCAGGTCTTCTACCGTTATAGCTGTGATTATTTTATCAGTATAAATTTAATGTCAGGCTATTTATAAATACTGTATAAATGTTCAGATATCATGGAGTGACGGCACCATTAGGAGTTAAACCAAGAATTTAACAGCGAAGAGTTGAAACTATCCCGCCTGAGAGTTCCGTGGCTGTAGAAACCTTTATTTGCTGTAAATTTGCGGTTCTGTTCGTGACGAATGCTCATTTACACGGGGGATTACTAATTCTACCATCTATCACTGGGAAGTCTTTATGTCAAGTTATATGGCGCAATTTGTTACTGGTTGAGAATAATACTTTCTGTGCCCTAGTTTGAAGGCTGGGAGGCCTCAAGATCTGTTTTCATTACCGCCGCGGAGAATGATTGAAGCCATTCTTTTCCCTACACCTTTCATTGAACTTTAGTTCGATGCGTGAGCCGTCTGGAAGCGCTCAGTTAGCACACGCGATCACTTAGTACGTTCATTTAACTGTAATCGTATATTACGCACCCGTCTGCTTACTCTTTTATACTACTCATAAAGGTATTCATAAGAATTAAACACATACAGGTTTACTGATTTCATCTCTAGAAGAGGGATGTATTTTGATTACGATAGCTACCGTCCAGACTAAAAGTAATGTTATCTAACATTTCATTCCATATAGTGTTGTTGTTTGAGCCATCGATCTACAGACTGGTTTGATGCAGATCTCCATACCATCCTATCTTGCACTAAAATTTTTAATCTTTACGTAACTATTGCATTCTACATCTGCTCAAATCTGCTTGTCATATTCATACCTTGGTCTACCCATACCGTTCTTACCGCCTTCACTTCCTTCAGAAACCAACTGAACAAGTCCTGGATGTCTTAGGATGTTTCCTATCATTCTATCTCTTCTTCTCGTCAAATTTAGCCAAATCAATTTCCTCTTACCAATTCGATTCAGTATGTTTTATTCCGTGTTTCGATCTATCCATCTCACCTTCAGCATTCTTCTGTAACACCACATTTCAAAAGATTCTCTTCCTTTCCTTTTTGAGCTAGTTATCGTCCCCGTTTCACTTCCATACAATACCACGCTCCACACGAAAGTCTTCAAAAATATCTAATTCCTATATCAATGTTCGAAGTGAGCAAATTTCTTTCCTGAAGAAAGTTCTTCCTTGCTTGTGCTTGTCTGAATTTTATGTCCTCCTTACTTCTTCCATCGTTAGTTAATTTACTACCCAAGTAACAATATTCATCTACTTCACTCCATTACTTTTGTTTTGGACTTATTTATTTTCATCTTGTATTCTTTACCCAAGGCTTCGTCCATACCATTCAGCAGCTTCTCGAGATCTCTGCAGTCTCAGATAAAATAACAATCTCATCGGCAAGGTCTTGATTTCCTCTCCTTGGATTGGGATTCCTTTTCCATATTCCTCTTTGATTTCCTGAACTGCTTCTTCTATGTAAACAATGAAAAGGAGGGGGACAAACTGCAACCTTGCCTCACTCCTTTCTGGATTGCTGCTTTCTTTTCAAAGCCCTCGTATCTTATCACTGCAGACTGATTTTTATACAGATTGTAGATAATTCTTCATTCCCGGTATCTAATCCCAATTACATTCAGAATCTTAAATAGCTTGGTCCAATCAACATTATCGAATGCCTTTTCTAGATCTACAAATGGCATGTATGTGGCCTTGTCCGTCTTAATTCGATCCTCTAAGATAAGACAAAGTCGGGATTGCTTCACGTGTTCCTACATTTCTTCTGAAGCCAAATTGATTTTCTCCCAAGTCAGCTTCAACTTGTCTTTCCATTCTTCTGTAAAGAATACGTGATTATATTTTGCAGGCATAAGATACTAAACCAATGGTGTGGTAGTTTTTAAACCTGTCAGCACCGCCTTCCTTTGGAATAGGTACAACAACGGTCTGCCGAAAATTGGATGGCACTTCTCCTGTCTCATATATCTTACACACTAGATGAAATAACCTTGCCATGCTGGTTTCTCCTAAGGCAGTCGTCAATTCAGAGGGAAAGTCATCAATTTCAGGTGCCTTGTTCCCATTTAGGTCGCTCACAGCTCTGTCAAACTCTGACCTCAAAACTGGGTCTCCCATTTCATCAGAATCTACAGACTCTTCTTGTTTCAGAACCATCTACATCTTTACCTTGATGCAAATGTTGGATATGTTCCTGCCAACTTTCTGCTTTGTCGTTTTTCTCTAGAAGTGGCTTTCCATCTGAGCTCTTAATATTCAAGCACCTAGATATCATTTCTACAAAGGTTTCCTTGATTTTGCTGTTTGCAGAGTCTACCTTTCCTAGAACCATACAACCTTCGATATCCTTGCACTTCTCCTTCAGCCATTCTTCCTTCTTTCTTCATTCTTTAGTCACCTGTACTTTTCTGCCCTCTTCATTTCTAGAATTCTTGTATTTTCGTCGTTCATCAATCAGGCCTAGTGTCTCCTGAGTTATCCATTGAGTGTTCGTTGATCTTTTCTTACTTCATAAAATTTCTTCAGCAGCCCTACTGACTTCATTTTTCATGACTGTCCACTCTTCCTCTATTGTGTTTCCTTCAGCCTTTTCATTTAGTCCTTGTGCAACATGTTCCTTGAAACAATCCCCCACACTCTTCTCTTTCAACTTGTCTATATACCTTCTCCTTGCACTTCTTTCTTTCTTTCTTCAATTTCTTCAACTTCAGATGGCATTTCATGACCAACAAGTTGTGGTCAGAGTCCACGTCTGCACCCGGGAACGTTTTGCAATCCAACACCCGGTTTCCGAATCTCTGCCTAATCATAATGAAGCCTACTTGATACCTTCCAGTGTCTCCAGGTCTCGTCCACGTATAAAGCCGTCGTTTGTGGTGTCCGAAGCAAGTATTGGCAAGGACTAAATTATGATCAGTGCACAATTCAACCAGCCGACTTCCTCTTTCGTTCCTTTGTCCCAATCCGTATTCTCATGCTGTTTTACTTCTCTTCCTTGGCTTAACACTGTATTCCAGTCTCCCATCACAATTAGATTCTCGTCACCTTTTACATATTGTATTAAATATTCTCTCTCTTCATATATTCTTTCGATTTACTCATCATCCGCTGAACTAGTAGGCATATAGACCTGCACTATTGTGGTGGGCATTGACCACAATAATTCTTTCACTATGCTGGTCGTAGTAGCTTACCCGTTGCCCTATTTTAGTATTCATTATTAAACCAGCTTTTGAATTTCCCCTGTTTGATTTTGTGTTGATAATTCGGTAGTCGCCTGACCAAATGTCCTATTCTTCCTGCCAACGAACACTTATACCAACTTCATCTAACATTAGTCTATCTACCTCCCTTTTCAGATTCTCTAACGTACCACAACGATTCAAACTTCTAACATTCCACGCTCCGACTCGCAGAATGTCGGTATCCATCTTCCTGATGATCGCTCCCTCTCGTGTAGTCCCCACCTGGAGATCCGAACGGGGGACTAGGTAACCTCCGGAATATTTTACTCGGGAGGAAGCCATCATCAGTGCATCATTCATACAGAGAAATCTGCATGTCCTCGGGTGTTTGTTACGGCTGTAGTTTTCCGTTGCTTTCAGCCATGTAGCAGTATCAGCACAGCTAAGCCATGATGAGTATTATTACAGGGCCATATCAGTCAATCACCTAGACTTCCACCTTTGCAACTTACGGAAGGCTGCTACCCTCTTTCGATGAATCATTCGTTAGTCTGGTCTCTCAACAGATACCCATCCGATATGGTTGCACCTGCGGCTCGGCTATCTGCTTCATTGGGACACGCAAGACTCCCCACCACGGCGAGGTCACATGGTTCGCAGAGGAGGTTCCATATAATAATAATAATAATAATAATAATAATAATAATAATAATAATAATAATAATAATAATAATAATAATAATAATAATAATTTCGGATTATTTACAACTAGTTTTATAGGAATTTACTGTCCGACTCGTTGGCTGAATGGTCAGCGTACTGACCTTCCGTTCAGATGGTCCCGGATTCAATTCCCCGCCGGGTCAGGGATTTTAAACTTCATTGGTTAATTCCAATGGCCCGGGGGATGGGCGTTTGTGCTGTCCCCAACATCCGTGCAACCCACACACCACACATAACACTATCCTTCACCACAATAACACGCAGTTACCTACACAAGGCAGATGCCGTCAACCTTCATCGGAGGATCTTCCTTACAAGGGCTGCAGCCGGGTAGAAATGGCCACAGGAAGTGATTATTATTAAATTACCACTATAGCAGGAGCATCATGGTTCTGCTTAACTAATGATTAGTAGCATTATGAGGGGGTCGGTGACCTGACTTTTGAACCCCTTTAGATGAAAAACATCATGCTAGTAATTAAGTCATTCTGAATTTGATCCATTCAATTACGATCATTTTTTTCCATTATCATTAGTTTTAGATTGTATTCAGTGGATACATTTTAACGTTGCACCTTGTATCATTTTAGGGGCCGATGACCTAGCTGTTAGACTACTTTAAATAACAAACGTCATTATCAAGATAATCTAACATTAAATTTTTTAAATAAGCACACAACAAAAACTTTAAAGCTACAATAACATTTCGTAAAAAACGAGTGTCAATCTACGTCACAAGAAGGACGTCTCAACAATTCCCTTGACCGTAATTAACAGGTAATACAAATCCTAAATGCAGACATTCAAAACGGTACCCGGGCAGTATATGGAGCAGTTTCATTTTAAGACACGTCATTGGGTCTAACTATTACGAATGGTGCAGAGCCGCACGGATCCTCTACATTTGCTCAAGAAGTGCGTCATTAACGATAGGAATCCATATAAGAATAGACTTAGGTCTACTGGTAATGCTATTCTTATCACCATCATGATCGGCTGTACTATAAAAGATATATCAACTCCTTCAGAATGCCTCGCTCTTTGAATGGCTCGCGGCTAGAAAAACTTACTCCCAAGAGGTATCGTGAGACAAAGAAGCCAGTTTCTTTTTCCTCACGTTGTAGTTCAACTTCTTCTACACGCAGCTGCCAGGTCCGTTCCAAGTGATGCATGGTGCTTAAAAATACTGTATAAAATCTGTGACTATATTTAACCGTACACGATTATTCTGGTAATAATATTCTGTAATAATTATATTTATCAATTGAACCTGTTCGTAGGCTCATCATTTGGCCGATTTATGGAATAGATTTTGCTGAAGTGACTGAAATTACTGGCTACGGATGTTCTTAAATTCAACCCATTACGGTGAACCAATGCACCAGGATTATCTACGCGTATATGCATGGTGTTTCACTTAATGTTGCAACATGATATAATTCCACCACGGAGAAGAACTGATTTCACAGCACTGATATGAGTGGATAAAATAGTTTCAGCATCAGGAAAGTCGGAGAATTGAGTTATGAAACAAATTTCATCAGTATAAATGAATTTTCTTGAAGTTGTTTTAGATAAGTCATGTATGTATAGATTGAAAAGGAGAGGACCCAGGATAGATCCTTGAGGTAAACCATCATTCAGTTTAAACGCTCTACTTTTATCATTATCGGAGTAGATCTGAAAGTATCTATTGCTTAACGTATTGTTTAAAAAGGTCGGAACTTTACAGCATGGAATAGCATTCACAAATTTCAAAAGGATTCCGTCACACCAAACAGTATCATAGGCCACTGACAGGTTCAAATAGGCAGCCATGCTTAATAATTTCCTCTCAAACCCATTTTCGATGTTCATCACATTGTCGCTGACTTTCCTCTTCGTGCTTTCAGGGGAACGGTAACGGGTATCAATCATACCTCAGTTGACCAATAGAATAGGTCAGAGAACTAGACCTAGAATTGTAATATTGTACAAGCTTGTGACTGTGCACAGTTGTTCACAAACTTTGTACGAGTAAATAATTTTAATTCATAATACGTTAAAATATAAATAAACAGAATTGTTTCTATGCATGATGCTAGTAAATTGATACTCCACTCCAGTAAAGAAACTACCTTTCAACACAAAATTTATTTTAAAAATAGAAATTTCATTTTTAAAAGCAAAATTTATGACAGTCACCTAAACTGCCCCATCTGAACTGAACCCTTCGCTCCAAAAAGACATATCTCGAGTGAAAGAATTTAAATATTAGGTGAATGGATTACTGAAAATTGTAATGGAAAGAAATCTATTGAATCATGTCTCCAGAAAATGCAGCCTTGATTTCAATTAACAAAAATACAACAAAATAGTATCTCCTAAAACTGCAAAATCCGACACTGTAATCAAACCCGAAGGTCTCAACGCATTAGAAACTCACAGTCCCCAACACAAAGCACTAAAAGGACAATTAGAACTGAAGGAACGTAAAATAATGGAAAAGATTCTAGGGCTCAGAATCAAAGATGGAGTACATTTTCCAAAACCAAATGCGGAAATATATAAAGCAATATTCAAAATTACAGACAGAATGCGTATGCAATGAATACAATTGATGAGGCACTTAGAAAGAATGGACTCAAGCGGACTGACTCAAAGAAGCGACACATTTTTAAATAACAAAACCACTAGATCAAATTGATAAAAGCAGACCGAGAGAAAAAATGTAGGAATTAGGAACACCAAGACTACTGGACTGAGATGAAATCAGAAAATTCACACTCACACGTGATTTTGAGGATGATGAGATAAAGACTAACCTACATGTATGGTCCCTGCAACGAAAACACACCCATTCACTACGTATGAAGGAATACTGGGCTAAAAGAAAAGCAATACGTGTTGATTCCGTATGGTCCTAAGTGACCCATTCGCGGCGAAGAAGAAGAACGTACATAATTTCCTTGCCGAATTAGGCGTAAAATTATGGTTACCAAAATTTGCTTCACATTACTCCTTTCAAAAGTTTCGAAAGTTATGTTCGCAGAAGAGTCACGATATGCGACACTTGATTGGAAACTCTCAGTGTGATTCCAGCATGATGGTTGCCCCACCCACTTTGCACGTATGAGCAGAAATATACTTAAAGACACATGCTGAAATCGGTGGATGGAACGGAGTGGGCGTGTGAGATGGCCAGATCATTCCCCAGACCTAACACTATTAGACTTATTTTTCCGGTGTTGATTTAAACGTACTGTAACACGAAGCCTTAACAACCATAAAGGATACTAGCTGAAGGCCATCGAAACATTACTGAAGAGACTACTCCCATCCCCTAGCTCCATATCGTCTGGAACTGTTGAGTGAATAATAGTTTATTGCAGTCCAACTTATTTGATAGATGCATAATGTTTTGTTACAATTAATTTATCTATTACTATCATAAACATTACAATCACGCCCACTATCTAATTACACCAGATCCCTAAGATATAATTTCGAAGATTTTCTTTTTGTCCTATACGTTAACATTGTTATATAGGCTAGGACAACATGTATCTCACCTCATATTAAGTTTTATTAGTGCAAGTATTCATTTGTGTCACTAGACTGAAAAGGACTGGGCGAGTTGGTCGTGCTGTTAGGAACGCGCAGCTGTGAGCTCGCATCCGGGAGATAGTGGGTTCGAACCCCACTGTCGGCAGCTCTGAAGATGGTTTTCGGCGGTTTCCCATTTTCACACCAGGCAAATGCTGGGGCTGTACCTTAATTAAGGCTAGGCCGCTTCCTTCCGATTCCTAGGCCTTTCCTATCACATTGTAGCCGTAGGACCTATTTGTGTCGGTGCGACGTAAAGCAACTAGCAAAAAAAAAAAAAAAAAAAAAAAAAGACTGAAGAGCGTTATCCTTAGCTTACAGTAGACATTATCAATGTATGGATGAATGGATGAATTGGTGAGTGAATGACTAAATGGATCATTTGCTGTTAGGATTACATTGCATGACTGAATGCATGATTAATGAATGAATGAATGAATTTAGGAGTGAATGAATGCATGAATAAATAAGTAATTGAATGATTTATGAATGCATGATTAATGAATGAATTAATTAATGATTAATGAGTGAATGAATGAATGAGTGAGTGGGTAAATGGATAACTTGCGTGATTGGGTTACACTGCATGACTAAATGCAAGATGAATTAATTAATTTATGAATGGCCGGGCTGAGTGACTCAGACGGTTGAAGCCCTGGCCTTCTGACCCCAACTTGGCAGGTTCGATTATGGCTCAGTCCTTTGGTATTTGAAGGTACTCAAATACGACAGCCTCGTGTCGGTAGATTTACTGGCACGTAAAAGAATTCCTGCGGGACTAAATTCTGGCACCTGAGCGTCTTCGAAAACCGTCAGAGTAGTTAGTGGGACGTAAAGCAAATAACATTATATAATAATAATAATAATAATAATAATAATAATAATAATAATAATAATAATAATAATAATAATAATAATAATAATAATTTATGACTGAATGAATAAATAAGTGATTTAATGATTTATGAATGCGTATGATTAATGAATAAATGAATGAATGAATTATTAACGAATGAATCAATAAACGTGTGAATGTATGACTAAATGAATAATTTGCCTGATTGGGTTACACTGAATAACTGAATGCATGATGAATGGATGAATGAATAAATAAGTGGTTGAATGATTATGAATGCCTGACAATTAATGCATGATTAATGGATGAATGAATAAATAAATGGTTGAATGATTATGAATGCCTGACAATGAATGCATGATTAATGAATGAATGCATGAATGAATAATGATTAACGTATGAATGGGGGAATGATTTAATGATTGGAGTTAATATATGGATGAATGGATGATTAATAAATGAATGAACGCTTGGTTAATGAATGATCTGTAGTTATGCGTGCATGAAAAGAACTCTTTCTCTCTCTCTCTCTCTCTCTCTCTCTCCAGTCACGGACAAGCACCAACTGGAGAGAGAGCTTTTATTATTAAATGAATGAATGAATGAATGAATTGCCGGATTGGATTGGAATTCGTGAGTGGATAAACACTCTTCTCTCGCAATCATGGATAGCCGCCAACTGGGAAGAGAGAATTCGTCAATGAATGCGTAAATCAATGATTGGATAAATTGAATGCTCTCAGCATACATCTAAGACTCTCCGGCAGAAAAAAATTCGAAGGGGACAATGAATGAATTAATGAATTATGAACGAATAAGTTCAATGTTCTCAGTCTGCATGTACGGAACTCAAGCAGATAAGGTGAGAACGTTCCATGTGGAAGAATGAATTCATGAGTGATTGAATGGATGATAAATGCATGAATGCAGGAGTGAATGAATGAACTGAATTCATGCATGAATGAAGAAAAGTCTTTCTCCCCGTCACGGATAAACATCATCTGGCGAGAGAGCCAAAATCATTACTGTCAATGGCGTGAATATTTAGCGAAGGATTTCCTTATGTTGTTGTTTGAGTCATCAGTCCATAGACTGGTTTGATGCAGCTCTCCATGCCACCCTATCCTGTGCTAACCTTTTCATTTCTACGTAACTATTGCATCCTACATCTGCTCTAATCTGCTTGCCATATTCATATCTTGGTCTACCCCTACTGTTCTTACCCCCTACACTTCCTTCAAACACCAACTGCACAAGTCCTGGGTGTCTTAAGATGTATCCTATCATTCTATCTCTTCTTCTCGTCAAATTTAGCCAAATCGATCTCCTCTCACCAATTCGATTCAGTATCTCTTCATTCGTGATTCGATCTATCCATCTCACCTTCAGCATTCTTCTGTAACACCACATTTCAAAAGCTTCTATTCTCTTTCTTTCTGAGCCAGTTATCGTCCATGTTTCACTTCCATACAATGCTACGCTCCACACGAAAGTCTTCAAAAACATCTTTCTAATTCCGATATCAATGTTTGAAGTGAGCAAATTTCTTTTCTTAAGAAAGTTCTTCCTTGCTTGTGCTAGTCTGCATTTTATGTCCTCCTTACTTCTGCCATCGTTAGTTATTTTACTACCCAAGTAACAATATTCATCTACTTCCTTTAAGACTTCATTTCCTAATCTAATATTTCCTGCAGCACCTGCCTTCGTTCGACTGCACTCCATTACTTTTGTTTTGGACTTATTTATTTTCATCTTGTACTCCTTACCCATGGCTTCATCCATACCATTCAGCAACTTCTCGAGATCTTCTGCAGTCTCAGATAAAATAACAATATCATCGGCAAATCTCAAGGTTTTGATTTCCTCTCCTTGGACTGTGATTCCCTTTCCAAATTTCTCTTTGATTTCCTTTACTGCCTGTTCTATGTAAACATTGAAAAGGAGAGGGGACAAACTGCAGCCTTGCCTCACTCCTTTCTGGATTGCTGCTTCTTTTTCAAAGCCCTCGATTCTTATCACTGCAGACTGATTTTTATATAGATTGTAGATAATTCTTCGTTCTCGGTATCTGATCCCTATCATCTTCAGAATCATAAATAGCTTGGTCCAATCAACATTATCGAATGCCTTTTCTAGATCTACAAATGCCATGTACGTGGGCTTGTCCTTCTTGATTCGATCCTCTAAGATCAGACGTAAAGTCAGGACAGCTTCACGTGTTCCTACATTTCATCTGAAGCCAAATTGATCTTCTTCCAACTCAGCTTCAACTTGTTTTTCCATTCTTCTGTAAATAATACGTGTTAAAATTTTGCAGGCATGAGATACTAAACTAATGGTGCGGTAGTTTTCACACCTGTCAGCACCGGCTTTCTTGGGAATAGGTATAACAACATTCTGCTGAAAATCGGATGGGACTTCTCCTGTCTCATACATCTTGCAGACTAAATGAAATAACCTTGCCATGCTGGTTTCTCCTAAGGCAGTCAGTGATTCAGAGGGAATGTCATCAATTCCAGGTGCCTTGTTCCTATTGAGGTCACTCACAGCTCTGTCAAACTCTGACCTCAAAATTGGGTCTCCCTTTTCATCAGCATCAACAGCCTCTTCATATTCCAGAACCAAATTATCTACATCTTTACCTTGATACAACTGTTGGATATGCTCCTGCCATCTTTCTGCTTTGTCTTCTTTCCCTACGAGTGGTTTTCCATCTGAGCTCTTAATATTCATACACCTAGATTTCCTTTCTCCAAAGGTTTCCTTGATTTTCCTGTATGCAGCATCTACCTTTCCCAGGACCATACAGCCTTCGGCATCCTTGCATTTCTCCTTCAGCCATTCTTCCTTAGCTGCCTTGCACTTTCTATCCACTTCATTCTTTAATCGCCTGTATTCTTTTCTGCCCTCTTCATTTCTAGCATTCTTGTATTTTCGTCGTTCATCAATCAGGTCTAGTATCTCCTGTGTTATCCACTGATTCTTAGTTGATCTTTTCTTCCTTCCTAACATTTCTTCAGCAGCCCTACTGACTTCATTTTTCATGACTCTCCACTCTTCCTCTATAGTGTTTCCTTCAGCCTTTTCATTTAGTCCTTGTGCAACATGTTCCTTGAAACAATCCCTCACATTCTTTTCTTTCAACTTGTCTAGATCCCATCTTTTTGCATTCTTTCCTTTCTTCAATTTCTTCAACTTCAGATGGCATTTCATGACCAACAAGTTGTGGTCAGAGTACACGTCTGCTCCTGGGAAAGTTTTGCAATCCAACACCTGGTTTCTGAATCTCTGCCTAATCATAATGAAGTCAATTTGATACCTTCCAGTGTCTCCAGGTCTCGTCCACGTATACAGCCGTCGTTTGTGGTGTTTGAACCAAGTATTGGCAAGGACTAAATTATTATCAGTGCAGAATTCAACCAGACGACTTCCTCTTTCGTTCCTTCGTCCCAATCCAAATTCTCCTACTGTACTACCTTCTCTTCCTTGGCCTACCACTGCATTCCAGTCTCCCATCACAATTAGATTCTCGTCACGTTTTACATATTTTATTAAATCTTCTATCTCCTCATATATTCTTTCGATTTCTTCATCATCCGCTGAACTAGTAGGCATATAGACCTGCACTATTGTGGTGGGCATTGGTTTGGTGTCTATCATGACGACAATAATTCTTTCACTATGCTGGTCGTAGTAGCTTACCCGCTGCCCTATTTTCTTATTCATTATTAAACCAACTCCTGCATTTCCTCTGTTTGATTTTGTGTTGATAATTCGGTAGTCGCCTGACCAAAAATCTTGTTCTTCCTGCCAACGTACTTCACTTATGCCAACTACATCTAACTTTAGCCTATCCATCTCCCTTTTCAGATTCTCTAACCTACCACAACGATTCAAACTTCTAACATTCCACGCTCCGACTCGCAGAATGTCAGTATCCATCTTCCTGATGATCGCCCCCTCTCGTGTAGTCCCCACCCGGAGATCCGAATGGGGGACTAGTTTACCTCCGGAATATTTTACCCGGGAGGAAGCCATCATCAGTACATCATTCATACAGAGAGAGCTGCATGTCCTCGCGAGTTAGTCACGACTGTAGTTTCCCGTTGCTTTCAGCCGTGTAGCAGTATCAACACAGCTAAGCCATGTTGAGTATTATTACAAGGCCGTATCAGTCAATCATCCAGACTGCCGCCCTTGCAACTACCGAAAGGCTGCTACCCCCCTTTCGATGAACCATTCGTTAGTCTGGTCTCGCAACAGATACCCATCCGACATGGTTGCACCTGCGGCTCGGATATCTGCATCATTGGGACACGCAAGCCTCCCCACCGCGGCAAGGTCACATGGTTCGCAGAAGAGGGATTTCCTTATATAACTTACGATATCCTTTGCACACTTATTTTTGTCACTATTGCAACCTAAAGGGCACTCTTTAACAGGCCGTGGCTGAAAAATGGCCGAGGTAAATAGAGACTTACTCGTTCCAGTGTTTCCCCTTGAACTTTATTGATCGTGATAAAAAAATGCCGAGCGAACTGGAAATTGGCGCCTCTTAAAGTAAATGGTTATGTTTTATCGAATGGTGTTAAATCAACTTGAGGGATTTGAGCTCTCTTCCAAGCTCTACTTATGATTTCCAAATATAAATAAAATTTGTACATAGTCAGTCTGGTTCCGGCTAGGAGCTCTTAGTAATGTACATATTTCTATGGTCCACAACTATGGCTTGAATTTTTCGAGTAATGTTATATGGAGGCAAATCACATAATTCCAAAGAATTCAAGAATTCCCCAGGAAATTGAAGTAGCTGTCTTTAATCTTATATTGACATTCTGTGTACATTTTTGAACTTCCGGGCATAAGCTCAATGACTTTCAAGTTAATTTCATTACATTATTAATTTTTGGTGTAAGAACGGCAACTTTGGGGATATTTACGGCGACGTTTGCAGAAATGCCATAAATTTCAGTCTTGATTTCATTATGTGCTAAAATTCTGCCTGGTAACTCATGATCATTTGATCCGTCACCATCCATTTCTTGCAAAAATTCCACTTCTTGCGGTTTTGCTTGCATGTTTTTATGTAAGCGGTGGAGTTTGTAGTAGGGTCAAAGCGGAGGGTAATTAATACAATTGAAATAGTTGTTTAGCGAAAATTATAATTTAGATCGACCGTTCTCTCAACTTAGTACAAGTATATTAATAGCCACACGTATCTATAATTAATACTTTTAATAAGCTCCCAACTAGTATAAGAAACCTTTGAAGGGTTAAAACTAATTAGAGTTCTCTCCGCTTGACTTAAAGATCCTATACCATGGCTGAATTCCTGGAATACAACGTCAGAGAAAGTGAATTGAATGCAATTTAACATAATAATTCCTAAGCATACACTTTATTCTGATAAAAGTGTAGGTTATATGTTTAAACTGATAGTGTATCTTTGCGTACGATTATCTTCGTCTTAAAACTAAATCATCCTATATCCAATGTTTCCTTGGTTTTAATGGTGAATGAAGTGTTAGTATGGCAAAAGAGGCAAAACCTGCCTGAAATATCCCCCCAGGAAAAATAAATTTTCTACCAAACTGAATATCTTTTAGAAGACGATTCACACACATTAATGAATGACTATTTGCCACCGGGGCTTTGTTCCGTATTATGAGTTGTGCTAATCCGATATCGTCAGCTACTTTGAGATTTAATTTAATTCAGACACTAAACACTCTCATTTAAATGCAGAGGAATTTTGAGTGAACTGTGCACTATTCGAATGCTGAGCAGCAAAAAACGGTGGCTAATTCAGTCTTCGCAACTGATGTAACATGAAGCCCTAAATTGAATTTCTATTCATTATCGGTATATAATTGTTATTCCAATGTACTCGAGACCATCGATGAAAAATGCATACGTGAATTTGCGTTGTTATGATGGAGCACGTTAATGATTTCATTAATAAATGAAAGTTGTTCCTGGTTTGATGTTATGAGCACCATGTTGGTAAATCAGAATTGAAAATTGGCACGTTAGTAGTTTTATCCTTCAGGTTTCCATGACAGTAAATTACGACACGGAGGATCGACTCACTTCGCTAACTGGTGTAGGAAAAATATTTAAATTTCTTCGAAATTACTCAAGCTAACAAATATAGAGAGAAACGACATGGAGAAAGAAATAAAACGTTTCTAAGGTGGCTGAACGTGAAATCAGGTCACACATACATGTGGGCCATATCAGTGACGCAGTATACCTCCACTTGTTACGGTAATATCTCTAGAATCATTTCGTAAAGCCGGGCGTAGTGGCGCTGGCCTTCTGACACCAACTTGGCACCTTCGATCTTGGATCAGTCCGATGGTATTTGATGGTGCTCAAATACATCAGCCTCACGTCTGTACTGGCAAGTAAAAGAACTTCTGAGGAACTAAATTCCGGCACATAGCTTCCACGAAAGACGTAAAAGAGCGTTATTATGATTTAGGGTTAGACTATCTTAAGATGTACAGTTAAGGGCTTGTTATCGTTATCTTCTATCACATTTACCCCAGTTTAATGCACTACGGTTAGAATTTCAAATTCCTATTGTGTTTTAGAATGATCATGTAAAATTGTAACGGAAGTCTTAAATGTTAATTTAATTTTTCCTAGACTTTTGAGTGGTTTTGGATCTTATAACCCTTTTGAAGTTGCCATGTTATAAATGTGAGCTCAGTTAGGAAATATAATTTACTAAGTAATGTTCTAATGTTGAAAACATTACTTAGCAGGAAATACTACGAAAAATGTAAAACTAAGCAATTTCCTCAACTGTGCCGAAAGTTGAAGGGCTAAAGGTCTCGGAAAGGTAAGTCTTCGAAAACACCTCCGGCCTCAATGCAGTTCCGAAAAAAGCAGCCTAAAATCCCGTGTTTCTTTACTCTTTTTCTTTTGATTCAAATCCTAGCCAAATTAACTTATTTTACATAATTCATTGTGTAATGTGTTCCTTGGTATATTTGCTTGTGTCTTATTACGTGGGTTAGTTACTTAAAAATAGTTCAGTTCACATCTGATTTCTCAAACGAACTGCCACGGCATTGTTCTTAATATTTCTGAGACCGAGCTTGATAGTTGCAGTCGCTTAAGTGCGGCCAGTATCCAGTATTCGGGAGATAGTAGGTATGAACCCCACTGTCAGCAGCCCTGAAGATGGTTTTCCGTGGTTTCCAATTTTCACACCAGGCAAATGCTGGGCCTGTACCTTAATTAAGGCCACGGCCGCTTCCTTCCCACTCCTAGACTTTCCCTTTCCCATCGTCGTTATAAGACCTATCTGTGTCGGTGCGACGTAAAGCAAATGGCAAGAAGAAAAAGAAAAAATCAATACATTTCTGAGAAGTTCATGTGGTTTCAAGTGTTTTATTCTTCCCAAACGCAAAAAAATTCTAGCAACATTAAATAAGTGCGACGTGTTGTATAATATCTTGATGATGGGAAAAAAAGCAACTTCCTGAGCGTAAAAGCAAGCGTTCCTGAACTAAAAAATGTTTAAAAATGTATCGAAATTAATTGGAGTGTAATAGACTGATATATAAATTGCGGAATGTTAAGATAATTTTTCTTGAATAGTGAACTTTATGCCAACAATACGAAGTTAAAAAGTAAACCTCTTCTTATAATTGGCTAGGATTTCAAGAAAGTTCCTGTGATTCGCACTAAACTTTGTGAAGGTTTTCAAAGAAGTTTTCAAGGACCAATCATGCCTTACCACCACCGATATTGATTTTAAGGACGGTGCAAGATTTTATAACTCTAGAATTGGGGAACTTTCTCACCAGGATATTCTCCGTTAAAAACAGAACTGCATTGCTTAGTAGAGATAGCGAGTCTTCTACTTTTTCTTCTTCAACTTTAATCTCGCCTGATGGCAGGATCTCTTATGTGTCTCTGTTGTCTCCATTTGATTCAGTGATTGCGTATAGTGGTATAGACTTATGTCTTACATGTTGTTGTAAAATGTATCGGCCCATCTTTGTTCAACTCACCACTTGGTTGTTTCTTCCGACTACTATCATCTTTAGCCTATATTTACGATCATATCGACTTTGCTTTGGGCACATTCTGGCGAACTCGCTCTTGCACAACGGACGGGCGACAATATGCGTATTACCAATTACTACCTTGAAGGATCTGATTAATTGTGACGTGCACATAAATCGCCGCACTATAGAACACAGATTCTGATACTTCAAATTATTACTTTTAATTAAAATTGTGCGAGCCTCCGTTGATCAGGCGGCAGCACGCTGGCCTGTCACCGCTGGGTTCCGTGGTTCAAATCCCTGTCACTCCATGTAAGATGTGTGCTGCACAAAGCGGAGGCGGAGCTGGTTTTTCTCCGGGTACTCCGGTTTTCCTTATCAAATTTCATTCCAGCAACACTCTCCAATATCATTTCATTTCACACGTCATTCATTAATCATTACCCCTAAGGATGTGCTACAGGCTTCAGCTGCCGGCACAATTCCTATCCTCGCCGCTAGATGGGGTTTTCATTCATTCCATTCCTGACCCAGCCGAATGAATGGAAAAAGGCTGTGGATTTTCAATTATAATATTTCCTTGGTTACCCATCCAAAATTACCATTAGTACCGTCTTGGAAGGTGATTGGGCGCCGTACCAGAGCTGAAAGCTCTAGGTAAAAACTTATATTTAAAAGGAGAGACGCAAGATAATTCCAGGAGTAGGGTGATGGGACACTAACCATTAAGTACTATATTGGGGAGCAAGGGTAATTAATGTAATATGAATTAATAGAAAATCAAAGAAAACAATATTTAGGTAAAATGAAATGTTGGTTATGTACCAAGAACTGAAAAGTAACTGGTCGAAATATGACCCAGTAACTCGAACTTGCTCCACGAATGCTTGTTGCAATTAAATCAAACGCTCACCGATTGTGGATACGTTCATTTTGACATCCTTCTGATAAGTGCTGGTTCCGTGGTTGTTGCCTTCCTTCATGTGGGTTGCTCATCTCGTCATTTTAGTATTGCCCTGCCTGTTGCGTGCGTCAGTCAAGAGTTGAAAGACGTATTCTCTGACGTTACCACTACCTATTACACCAATAACTATAAAGCAGATATTAGTCCTACTGAAACAGACCACCATGGGTACTTTAGAGTGGAGAAAATTCCGCGATCAGAATTTTTCCAAATTTAAAAGGTGCTTCCTCTAGATATAAAAACATCTGTCTATGCCTGGTTGAGACGCAGTAGGTTTCTTGTCCGTTCCGGACTGGAAAAATGACTACAATTAGTCGAATGAAGTAACTCGCTATGAGATAATGAACAAAGTACAAAACAATAAAAGTATAACAGCCGTGTTGCTGTACTGCGATAAGTCACTGTTACCGCAATTCAGAAGTAAGTCACTCCACTGATCTTGTATCATGTGGCTCTACCTAAGTTATTATATAAAGTAGGACTCTCGAAATAGTAATGCCAAACGAGACCGAGAGGCCTCTCTCGTATACATCAACTTCTTCTTCTTCTTCTTCTTCTTCTTCTTCTTCTTCTTCTTCTTCTTCTTCTCCCCATGGTCCTTCTTCTTCTTCCTCTTCTTATTATCATTATTGATTATTATTACTATTATTATTATTATTAGTATTATTCATCAGTAGTGTTAAAAAGTACTCAGCTGTGGTTTTCCTGCATAGTTATCCTTATCCCTATCCCCATTTTGCAATGTTTTTCACCCACAGTAAACACATGAAAACTGAACATTTCGTCAATGTGATATACTTCTGGAATTGGACAAATTAATTGTAAATATTAGTAGGTTTATCTATATTATTATTATTATTATTATTATTATTATTATTATTATTATTGAAATTGTAATTCGTTCTTATTTGTATGTCAATTTCTTCGCAGGAAGCAAAATGTTAATTTATATTGTGTATTATAATAGTTAATTTTATGTACAGCAGGATAGCATAGTACCGTAGTAATTTGTTTCATTCTCTTTTTTTCATTCATTCAGTATGTTATATATTTTTATGTTAATTATATATTTCACTGGTTAAGTGTAAGACAGGGACACGTGTCCCTAACTTTGCCAGTTAAAATAAATCATGTCTATCTATCTATCTATCTAACTTCCTAGACTCCTCCGTTGATATATCTCATGTTCCAATCATATTGAAGTTTACTCGTTCTCTCCTACATCAATAAATCCCTCCATCAAATCCATTCTAGTAGCTTCTTCTTAATAGATCGAGGTTTCCTGCTTCGTGCATAGCCTCCCACGCTAACAGGCTCAAGATGTGTTTCCATATTCAAATTAAAGCAAACAAGGAAAGTCTTGAACATTGCCCTTGGCTGTCTACTGTCTTGAAATTCCAGGCATAAGCTAGCCTCCGTTTGGAGTGCGTAAATACCACCTGCTGTTGTCGTGAGCGCTCAAAAAAAATCGTTAAGTAAATTTTAGCGTGTATGTTGCAATATACTAATTGTATGAAACCTTTCTTTCCATCTCTCGCTAACATTTTCCGTACAAATACAACGGAAAGAAACGAAAATATGAAATGATCAAATAACTCATTAAATATATCTTTATATATGTAGGCATATACACATATGACGTAATATTAAATGATATCAAACACCCATTTAATTTCTACACACTATAAAACCTTTAAGAGATCTGTAATGAACTGGATGTTACAACATGGCGGGTGGATTTCTGCGCATTTCCTTCTGGATCGACGCAGAACCAAATAATGTTCTTATGTTTTATGACATCATTTGACCATCTGAGCATTTTTGTCTCCATGTCTTTTTCGTTGTCGGAAATCATCGAGCGTGACAGGATGCAGACGGTGCGATAGATTTTTAATATGAGGTGGTCTTTCATCCGGCAGTCACAAATGACGTGTTTCAAAGTTCGCCGAGGGCTTAGCTGGCAGAAAAATGGACCTCGGCACGTCGGTATATCAAGTGAAATGGAAGAGGCAGAACGCATTTCTAAGTAGAACGAAATATAAACTTCTCTTGTGAGTAGATCTAAAATGCTTAGCGTTAAGCTGACTGTATCAAAAATTGGAAGTTACACCTGGGAGATAGTGGGTTCGAACCCCACTGTCGGAAGCCCTGAAGATGATGTTTCGTAATCAATTCCACTGCTGCCGCCTTCCCACTCCTAGCCCTTTCCTATCTCATCGTCGCCATAAGACCTATTTGTGTAGATGCGATGTAAAGCAAAATTTAAAAAGATCGAAAGGGTTTGTGTTTGGGGTTACGGCCAAAAGTTTAGACGTAAAATTCATACCACGTGATAGGTATTGTTAAGATAAATAACAAAGTCAGAAAGGATTTGCAATTTTCTTATTGTAATTTTATTTTTTGTAACCAGTACATAAGCCTGTCTTTGAAAGTCAAAATTACTATCTATAAAGTAATTGGAAATTCTAAACGGACTATCAATACGCAGGCAAGTCAATAAATATCTGAAATTTTGCTCTAATTGCCTTTAGGTTGGCTCTACGACGTTGTGTGCTCCCCAGCCGCTAGATGGCACCGCTATCTATGCCTGTGATATGTTTCAGCGTTATCAGATCAGTACAGCTTGCGCTGTTGCAACGTAAAGATGGCCGCACCACTCTCTCTCTGTTTGGACCAAGGAAGAACAGCATTCCGTAATCCGTTTTATGTGGTCTGAGGGTGTACTACGAGCGGAAATTCATAGAAGACTTTCAGCACAATACGGAGACAATGTTTTAACACAGTGAAGGGTTTACTAGTGGATTAAACAGTTTCAAAGGGGTCGCACGAGCGTGAAGAATGAGGAAAGTTCCGGGCGTCCATCTGCAGTCGTAACTGATGCCAATATAGGACAAGTGCGTGATATGATCCTGAATAACAGACGAGTGACTGTTCTATGAGAGGATCAAGAAGTGTAAAAATGCTACCCCGTTAGAAGAAGTACAATCACACGTCGGTACTGTTCACGTACCTGGGACAACCGCTTCACAGGCAAACTCGTTACTTTCCAAACAGCTTTCGTATTAGTATCGCAAAATCATGGTGTGGTTGTCAAAATCTCTCTTTCATAAATCATCCATTACTGTCATTGATAAAAGCCGCGTGCTCTGTTCACTTCGAAGGACACGAGTTAGGTTCCCCTTCAGGAAGTCGAAATATTTAGAAAAGAGCTTTCCATCCACGAGGAGGCACATGGACATGAGCTTCACTAAGCCGACATCAAGAATGAGTACCAAGTTAATTCCTGGAGCTAAGGCGGCCAGGAACATATTCTCATTCAGTACCGAAGTAACGGATACTGGAAGTCGTTAAGGTCTACTTCTCACTGGACTTTCATAGCCTATATGGATTTGGCTTCCGTTACTTTTGGCCCGTAGTTCAAAGAGTTAGAACAATTCCTTTATCATCTGTAACGGTGCCAGGCTAATAACATTCGAGCTTTACCACCTAACGTCATAAGTTTAAATAAAGCAAGCTTGTGCTTTTACGTAATTGTTGATATGTTAATCATAGCAATCGAGGTCTTGTTTTGCGTGGAATGCGAACCTTTGGGACATGACATTTCGTATCAGTTTTAGTGTTACTTATTTGGCAAAATTCTGAGCAAAAATATGGAAGGTCTATAGAAAAAGGGAAAGCTCAATGTATGGAGCGTATGGCTCTTAGTACCGGGAGTGTCAGACTACATGTCCGGCACACCAGGTGCACGTATTTTGATTTGAGGCCCGTAGGCGACCTGCGTGTCGTATTGGTTGATGAAGACGACACATACACACAGCCCCGTGCCAGAGGAATTAACCAAAGTTGGTTAAAATTCCCGACCCTGCCGGGAATCCAACCGCGGACCCCTACGACAAAAGGTCAGCACACTAACCATTTAGCAATGGAGCAAGACTCCATATACATATAAGCTGTTCACAAAATATTGATATACATTTACGGCAGTCGCCCAGGTGGCAGATTCCCTATCTGTTTTTTTCCTAGTTATTGCTTAAATGATTGCAAAGAAACTGGAAATTTATTGAATATATCCCTTGGTACGTTATTCCAAACCCTAACTCCCCTTCCTATAAACGAATATTCGCCCCAATTTGTCCTCTTGAATTCCAACTTTATCCTCATATTGTAATCTTTCCTACTTTTAAAGGCACCACTCAAACGTAATTCGTCTACTGATGTCATTCCGCGTCATCTCTCGTCTGACAGCTCCGAACATTCCACATAGCCGAGCAGCTCGTCTCCTTTCTCCCAAGTCTTCCCAGCCCAAACTTTTCAACATTTTTGTAACGCTACTCTTTTGTCGGAAATCGCCCAGAACAAATCGAGCTGCTTTTCTTCGGATATTTTCAAGTTCTTGAATCAGGTAGTCCTGGCGAGGGTACCATAAACTGGAACCATACTCTAGTTGGCGTCTTACCAGAGACTTAAATGCGCTATCCTTTGTACCCTTACTACAACCCCTAAATATCGTCATAACCATGTGAAAAGTTCTGTACATTTTATTTACAATCATATTTATGTGATTACCCCAATGAAGATCGTTTCTTATATTAAGACCTAGGTATTTACAATGGCCCCGAAAGGGAACTTTCAAACCATCAACGCAGTAATTAAAACTGAGAGGACTTTTACTACTCGTGAAATTCACAACCTGACTTTTAACCCTGTTTTTCATCATACCATTGCCTACTGTCCATCTCACAACATTATCGAGGTTACTTTACAGTTGCTCACAGTCTTGTAACTTATTCAGGCTATTATTCTGTACAGAATAACATCATCTGTAGAGAGCATTTATAGAACTAATGACCGGAACGAACTGCAGCACCAACTGCAAATAATTATTGGACCATTATAATTGACTACTAAACTCTGTTACTTTTCTTAAATGGTGGCGATTGTTGTTGTAAGAGGAAGTAGGTTACTTGGGCAATCATCTTGTAACACGAGTTAGAAGTGGAAGACGTCCAGCCATTCGAAAAATTAAGGTATTGGTTAAACAAAAGGGTAAGGGCCATGAAGGGCGTAAAAGTGAACGACTCCTTAGGTCTCGCAAACGTAATACTATCGGGGTCAGTAGAGAGCAAGAGTGTACTAAGGGAGGTCGTATAGGAAAGTCAAAGTTAGGATTCTGGTACAAACGGAAGCAATGCTAGAATTAGCTTCAGGCCCCGTGGTTGTGAACTCATGCTTGTAAGATGAGAGTAGCTGCAGTCTCCCCATATAACAGACAGAGAGTACCATGAGTGTATTCTACCGTCCTAAGGGAGTAGGCCTACAAAGCTAATATACCTAGGTACAATATATATGTTCTTGTGTCCACCCTATCAAGGACAGTACGATATATCCATAGTAGATTGTTCGACTCACAATGAAGTGGTCATATCTGCGCAGCTCATCGCAATTCTTTTTTTAAAATCGATTTGCTCTCGCTTCGTGGAGTCTCCCGTAGTCACCCACAGTGGCGCTGCCATCAATCTGATATCACTAATTTGACATTTCGTTATTGCCGAGATTAAACTGAAGTAG
Organism: Anabrus simplex; assembly: GCF_040414725.1. Taxonomy (NCBI): domain Eukaryota; kingdom Metazoa; phylum Arthropoda; class Insecta; order Orthoptera; family Tettigoniidae; genus Anabrus; species Anabrus simplex. Next base: position 1,752,557,045 of record NC_090265.1, read on the forward strand.
CTCGTATGGATCTATACATTGCTCTTCCTGACTACCTGCTTTGAATCAAAATCGAATATCAACGACGGCGCTGTATGGACGGAGATACACCTCCATGAATCAAAACCAAACATTTCAATTTTTGTCTTATCTTTATAATACTGACGCGCGATCTCGGAGTAGCGTGCATACCTCTAACTTGGAGGCTCCGGGTTCGATTCTCGGACCGAGGGCTGGTTTAAGGTCCACTAAACCTACGTAAGAACATTAAGGCAGCTTATCCCTCACATTCCCTATTGGTGCAAGATCTGATTAAATTCAAGGCCAAGGTAGTTACTTAGTAATTTTTTATTTTACCTGGCAAGATTAAGGTTTTCAGACCTTCTCTTCCATCTAAATAGGCACTGAAATATATGTATATTTAATAGTATTACATTAAAATAGTTAGCTTAAATACAAATTCAATTAATAATAATACAAAAATGATGAGGGATGAAATTAAATTAAGTTAAAATAAGTTTAATACAATGAAAGGAAAAATTCTTAAAAATTATATCCTACATGTAACAAAGAGGTAGTCTTGTTGTTTGGGACATCAGTCCATAGACTGGTTTGATGCAGCTCTCCATAACACCCTATCCTATGCTAAACTGTTCATTAAATTTCTACAAAGGGCGTACTATATTGTTCTACACTGCATTTTTTGTACGTCCGGGTATGGTTCACATTTCACTTTTGAAGGTAGTGACGTGTAACAAGTGTCTTGTTCCACCGTTTGGTAGCAGCAAACGCACAGGGGCCAATGAATGCACTAATTATAGCCATTTCACAACAACACTGTCAGCGTAAGAGCAGACGACATGGAAAGCGACCGTCAGGAACTGCGCTATTCGACTAGCTTCCTATGGAAAGAAGGCGTGATCACTGCAGAAATCCAACTGATGGCACTGTTCGACATTCGTTGGAGGTGGACTGCTCCTATGCTTCCATTGCATTGATGTTTCGTTTGTGGCTCATGGTAATGGAGCCTTGAAGTCGGCTGGATCTTGATCATGGTGTTGCAAAAAATCTCGGCACACGTCCACACGTCTCTACTTTTCGTCTGCAGGCAAGAGTCTAGGAACCCACGTGGATGACAACTTTCCCAACTGTAAGTGGCCGTGCACGATCCGCTGCAGGCTGTTTCGGCTAATTCCTGTGGCTGCTTCCATTTCCGTGAATGTGATACATTTGTTTCCTTGGATGACCTGCTCGACCTGGGCAATGTTGGTTGGTGTTGACACTGTCACATTCCTTCCAGAACTGGTTCCCTTGTCCACCGATGTGTGCCCTATTTCTCAACCTTCCACCCAGTTGTAAACAGGTTTTCCGTGACGGCGCATGTTCTCCACAGATCGCCACCAAGTGCCGATGAATTTCTGCAGTGGTCACGCCTTCTTTACATAGGAACCAAGTCGTATAGCGCTGTCCCCGACTGTCAATTTCCATGTTGTCTGCTCCTACGCTGTCAGTGTTGTTATAAAATGCTATGACGAGTGAATTCGTGGGACCCTGTGCGTTTGCTGCTATCAAACGGTGGAACAAGACACTAGTTACACTTCACCACCTTCAAAAGTGAAATGTGAACCATACCAGGACGTACAAAAAACAAAGTGTACGCTCCTCGTACATAACTACTACATCCGCCATCCTCTAATCTGCTTGTCATATTCGTACGTTGGTCTACCCTTACCGTTCTTACCACCTACACTTCCCTCGAAAACCAGACGTACAGGACGTTCTGTCTAACCATCTTACCTTCAGCATTTTTCTGTAACAACACATTTCAAAAGTTTCTATTCTCTTTCTTTTTGAGCTAGTTATCGTCCATGTTTCACTTCCATACGATGCCACGCTCCAGACGAAAGTCTTCCGATAAATCTTTCTAATTCCTATATCAATGTTGGAGGTGAACAAATTCCTTTTATGGAGAGAGGCCTTTTTTGCTTGTGCTAGTCTACATTTTATGTCCTCCTTAATTCTACCATCATTAGTGATTTTACTACAAAAGTAACAATACTCACCTACTTCCTTCAAGACTTCATTTTCTAATTAAGTATTCCATCCATTACCTGACTTTGTTCGACTGCACTCCGGTTACTTTTGTTTTGGACTTATTTATTTGCATCTTATATTCCTTCTCCAAGATCCTACTCACACCATTTACGAGTTTCTCCAGATCTTTTGCGGAGTCAAATAAATTAACAGTATCATCGGCAATTCTCAGGATTTTCATTTCCTCTCTTTGGAGTTTGGTTCCCTTTCGAAATTATTCTTTGATGTCCTTTATCACCTGCTCTATATAATCATCGAAAGGGAGATAGAGGTGGGGGGGGGTGGGAGAAACTGCAGCCTTGCTACATGCCTTTCTGGATTGCTGCCTCTTTTTCAAAGCCCTCGATTCTTTACACTGCAGATGCTTTTGATACAGATTGTAGATAATTCTCCTTTTTCGGTATCCGATCCAGATCACCTTCAGAGTCTCAAATAGCTTGGTATTATCAACAATATCTAATGCCTTTTCTAGTCCTATGAACGCTATGTGCGTGGCCATGTCTTTCTTAATTCGGTCCTCTAAGATCAGACGTAAAGTCAGGACTGCTTCACATGTTCCCACATTTCTTCTGAAGCCAAATTGATCTTCTCCCAACACCTTCCATTCTTCTGTAAACAATACGTGTTAAAATTTTGCAAGCATGAGATGCAGAACTAATTGTGCGGTAGTTTTCACACTTGTCACAATCGGCTTTCATGGAAATAGATATAACAACATTCTGCCTAAAGTCGGTTGGCACTTCTCCTGTATCATACATCTTACACACTAATCGTAATAACGTCGCTTTGCTGTCATCAATTTCCGGTGTCTTGTTACTACTTAGGTCTCTCAAACCTCTGTCGAATTTTGACCTCAAAATTGGGTCTCCCATTTCATCAGCATCAACAGTTTCTTCTTGTTCCAGAGCCATGCCATCTACATCTTTGCATTGATATAGCTGTTGGATACGTTCCTGCAAACTTTACAAATTGTCTTCTTTCCATAGAAGTGGTTTATCTTCTGAGCTCTTAATATTCATACAGCTGGTTTTCTCTTCTGCAAAGATTTTCTTTATTTTCTTGTATGCAGCATCTACCTTTCCTGCAACCATACAACGTTCAACATATTTGCACTTCTCTTCGTTAACTGTCCTGCAGTTTATATCTACTTCATTTTTATTCGCCTGTATTCTTTTCTGCCCTCGTGGCTTTTTTTGCATTCTTATACTTGTGTCGTTCATCAATCAGGTCTAGTATCTCCTGATTTATCCATTGATTCTTAGTTGATCTTTCCTTTCTTCCTATCATTTCTTGTTTCTTTGAGGCCCCTTCGAACATGTGTTTCCTAACTCTAGTGAGCTTAGCCCAGTATTCCTTCATCTTTGCACTGGGGGTTGCTTTCGTTTCCTTAGTTCTCTTCACTCCCACCCCCGGACGCAATGTTTCATTTTTTCTTCTCAGGATGAATGGTTGTGATGGTGGAAGTGCTGGGATTCTGAGTTCGAAACTGAATTACCAAGTTGGACGTAGTATGATTTTCTTTTAAGACAATGCGACCTGTTACAGTGTGCGCACCTCCTTGCAGAAAGTTCATGAATATGCGTTTGATCTGTTATTCACCGGGTTTGGTACCATAATATTTTTATTTCTTCACAACGGTCAAAGTAGAGCCTTCGTGGCTCAGGCGACAGCGCGCCGACCTCTCACTGCAGGGTTCGATACTTCAAATCTCCGGTTACTCAATGTGAAATTTGTGCTGGATAAAGCGGAGGCGGGAGAGGTTTCTCTCCGGGTACTCCGGTTTCCCTGTCATCTTTCATTTCAACAGCACTCTCCAATAGCATTCCATTTAATCTGTCACTAATCAATCATTGCCGCTGAGGAGTGCAATTGGCTTCGGCAGCCGGCACAGGTCCTATCCTACCCGCTAGATGTGGGTTTCATTCGTAACTCGATTGATGACTGGAAACAGGCTTTAGATTTTCATTTTAATTTTTCAATATATTGTTCTTTTCCTTCTCCTCCCTTCTCATCATCATTATCATCGTCATCACAATCATCGAAAAACTCCACTGGTCTTGTCACCACAATAATATGGTCGAGGTTGGAGGAGAATGAGAATTGATCTGGAAGGTCGTACAGGAAGGTGAAAGTAGGGATCCTGGTACTGGTACATGGAAACAGCACAAAACTCAGTTAATCCTGTATTCACGACCTCCCGCTCCCAGACGGTTCACCCCTGTTAGTCGTTCAGGAGAGATTTTAATCATGAAGCTCCAGGTTATTCTTCTGTACCTCCTTCTACATATGTTAAATTACGCGTGGTTTGTTTTCAAAAAAATCCGATATTATTATATAAAAATACTCCTGCCGTTTCAACTTGAGATAAGTGTTTAGATGCTTGGATCTCAGTGGTTTTCAACTTTTTATTTATTTATTTGATTGATAAATAGGGTTCCAGAGAGCAAGAGCTCTGTCAAGATGAACAATACATAGATAATCACAACAATGGCGGATGAACGCATAAGGTCTAAAAGTGAAAGAGTAATAATAGTGGTTTTACATATACTTTAAGTATCACAATTTACCTAATGGATCGTATTATATTAAGTGGATTATTATCAGAGTAACAATACAGGAGGAACAACGTTTTGACTTTTAAGATTTGGAAATGAAAATATCAGAGAAATAACTGTTACACATTTATAGTGCATAACAGGTATTTCTTAAGCTTATTACGAAATGGCACAGTTTTAGAGATGATTGCTATATTGTCAGGAATGCTGTTATATTCAGATATTTGTAAGTGTTGCACTCTCTTAGTGCCAAACCTTGTTGTATAATTTTGATGAACATGTAATTTATTTTTTTGCCTTGTCTTATATGAATGGATGTCAGTGACTTTAGGAAATTCACAGTTGGTGAACATTTTATTATGCAAGACTTTATGAATAAGAAGTGATGCGTTTAATGAGATTAATTTCTTAAGAGGTAATATATTTGTTTCAGAGTACATTTTATTTCGAGAATATAGTTGATGAAATCCATACATAAATCTAATAACCCTGTTTTGTAAGACCTCCAAAGTATTTAAGTTATTTTGGGTTGCTTTGCCCCAAATGAAACACAAGTAAGAAAGTCGAGAATGTATCATTGTGAAATAAATTAGACGAAGAGTGTCAATTGTTAGTAGGTACTTAATCTTGCCAATGATACCAACCAAGACAGAGATTTTATTTTTTACGTTTAATATATGAGGTGTCCAGGAGAGGGCGCTATCAATTATTAGTCCAAGATATTTAACTTCTTTAACCCATTTCAACTTCGTAGTGCCAAATAATACATTTGTAGTTGCATTTAGGTCATTTTGTGATTTATCGAACGTCATACAGACAGTTTTTGAGTAATTGGCTGTTAGAAGATTTTTTCTCAGCCATTCATCTAAGATATAACAGTCATGCTGGATATCTGCAACTATTTCATCTTCAGAATTTGATGAATAGAACAGTGAAGTATCATCTGCCAAAAGTGATATTTTACCCTTAAAAGAACACAGGGCTATGTCATTAATATATATAAGAAACAAAATTGGACCCAATATGTAACCTTGTGGTACACCAAAGCAGATCTTTTGTAGCTCACTTTTATTCATGCCAATCTGAACATATTGTTGTCGATTTGATAAGAAATCCTTAAACCAGAGCAGCGACGGACCTCTCACACCTGCCTTTTCCAGTTTGTATATCATAAGTTCATGGCTAACAGTATCAAAAGCCTTTTTTAAATCAATAAACAGCCCAGCAGTCTTGTAACCTTTATCAATATAATTTTGAAGCTCACTTATAATGTCCATTAAGGCAGGATTCAACCCAGCCTTTTCTATGAAGCCATATTGAAATCTGGAAAAATAATTGCATTTTTCGAGGTAACTAATAAGCCTAACTTTGACAACAGTTTCTAAGATTTTAGATAATTCAGGTGGTACTGAGATGGGTCGGTAGTCTCCAGGGTCGGATCTATCATTCTGTTTGTGTATAGGAACCACTCTAGAGATCTTTAATGAATCAGGGACAATGCCTTTTGCCAAAGAGCAGTTGATAAATTCAGATATTGGACCAGAGAGTGCTCGATTACAGATTTTGAGAAGTTTACTGGAAATACCATCACTAGCAACTGAGCGAGCATGTTTGAGAGAATTGATTATTGTAGACACTTCTTCTGGAGAACATGGTTCTAGGAAAAGGGAATTAGGATGATTATTGATTGTAGCAGTATGTTCAGGATGTGGAACAATATTTGAAGATAGTGGGGCAGGGACTGAGATAAAATGATCATTCAGGGCATTACAAATGTCACTTTTGTCTTCAAAACATTCATTCCCGTGCAATATTGATTGTTGACTTTGAAGGTTTACCAAGAACTTCGTTTATGAGTTGTCAGGTGTGTTTAGTGTTGTGTAGATTGTTTTTAAATTGATTATCATAGTACGACTTCTTGAGAGTCCTTTTCAGGGTTGTAACTCTATTGCAGTAACTTTTATATTCTTCTTTAATTATACTGTTGTGTGGGTGTTTTCTCAATTTACTGTAGAGAAGTGCTTTATGCCTGCAGAGGGATGCAAGTTCTGGTGTGCACCATGCATTCAGAATGGTGTTTGCATTTTGATGATGAAATTTTCTAACTGTCGATGCATAGTCAAGACCACTTTGAATGTATCTGGTTAAAGCAGCATATGAAGCATTTATGTCCCCACCATCTAGCCACTGGAATTGGTGTTGCTCAAAATATTATCTAGCCCTTTCGTAATCTATATATTTATATGAGTGTCGTTTTGGCTCACTGGGAGTAGGCCTATAATTAGATGTTTTTGAAATATCTAAACTAAAGAGCAAGAGATTATGGTCACTCATATCATCAATTATGTTATCTACAGACCAGTTATTAAGTTTTATGCTGCATAGAAAGTGGTCTATTAGTGAATTGTTCGAACTCAGTCTGGTAGGGTATATTGTGTTACAGGTTTTAAGGCCATAGCTCTGCATGAACGATTTATATTCATTAGTTAATACTGCATTTGAGAGTAAATTTATGTTAAAGTCACCAACAACAATTATAGTTCCATGTTTTATTTTGTTCAGTATTATTTCTATGTCATCACATACCTGTGTCCAGTTTGAAGTGAATGGATTGTAAACAGCTATAATAATATAACTACACCCTGACTTAGAAACCTCCAGAACCAGAATATTATGATGATTTTGGACATTATAGATGATATTACATTGCCACAATTTGTTTTTAGCGTAAATTGATACTCCCCACCCTTAAGTGATTTTTCAGAAGGAATTCTAAAGGAATGAAATGCTTCATAACCTGTGATATTGTAAAAGTTAGACTCATCACCTTTTACAGACAACCATGTTTCGACAACAACTATAAAATCGATATTCTGAATTAACTCTATGTTATCAGCAATCATCTCTAACTTACCATTTCGTATGCTACGAGAATTGAGATACATTATTCTCAAGACTGGAGCAATTGTTCCAAGTGAGGTAACCAAGTCACTATATTGAAAGTATGAGTTCCATTATCTTTCTGTCATTAGTGTAGTTTAAAAGAAGAGGAAGAGAAACAAATATACATAAATATAAAACATAAGAAGGAATCTGTGAAGATTGACAGCTCATTTAGGCCTAGATGCTGCGAGCCTAATCAATTTTTCAATATCGTCTTCACATTTTATTGTAAATACTTCGAGGGAGGAGGCAGAGATTTTTGCCAGAATCCTCCCTTGTCTCACGAATGCACGTTCAATTCCCTTTGTCCTAGCATCACGAGCCTTCTTGAAGAGAGATTCATTGTAGGGCGTAAGGTGTTCGTTACTTTATCTTATTAATGGTACAACTTTTTAATTAACCCCAAACCCCACTGCGAAATATCCCCGAAGGGCCATGGCCTACAAAGCGATCGCTGCTCAGCTCGAAGTCCTGCAGATTACGAGGTGTCGTGTGGTCAGCACGACGAATCCTCTTGGCCGTTATTCTTGGCTTCCTAGAGGGTGGATGCCATCTCAGAGTCAGATAGCTCCTCAATTGTAATAATATAGGCTGAGTGGACCTCTAACCAGTCGTCATATCCAGGTAAAATTTCCTGACGTGGCCGGGATACGAACCAGGGACCTCCAATTAAGAGTAAGGCACGCTACCCTTGCACAGCGGAGCCGGCTAATTTTTACGAGTGCATTGTATTTTCGTTGACACTGGACAGGGAATGGGTTAGGACTGGAAAGGAATAGACCGTTGGTATTTGCCGGATGTGAAAGTGGGAAACAGTAGGTCATCAACTTCAGGGCCACCGACAACGGGGTTTGAGCCCACATTCTTTCGGATACCAACTTCCAGCTACACAACCTGTACTTTATCTTAGAACTTTGGCTGGTAGCGATCTGTAATCTCAGGTTCAATATTGTGCGACGGTACTCAAAGTAATCTCACTCTTTAAGAAATATGTGCTGCGGGTCAGTATTTCTGCAGCAACATCGTCACATAGCGGTTTTCGCAGGCGCAACGACGATATGTGGCTACCACAAGGATCTAGGAAAATTGTTTCACTTAAGTACTTTGCTTTACGAGAGCAAAAGCTGGGTGGACTCAGGATATCTTATTCATTCTTATTCATGAAAGTAGCGAGAATGATTGCTGGTACAAACAGCCGGGAACAATGGCAGGAGGGTACTCGGAACGAGGAGATAAGGCTAAGTTAGAAACGAAATCGATGGATGAAGCTGAACGCATAAACCGGCTTCAGTGGTGGGATCGTGTGTGGCGAATGGAGGAGTATAGGTTATCTAGGAGAATAACGGACTCTGTTATGGAGGGACCGAGCTCGATAGTTGCAGTCGCTTAAGTGCGGCCATTATCCAGTATTCGGGAGACAGTAGGTTCGAACCCCACTATCGGTAGTCCTGACAATGGTTTTCCGTGGTTTCCCATTTTTACACCAGGCAAATACTGGGGCTGTACCTTAATTAAGGCCACGGCTGCTTCCTTCCCACTCCTAGCCCTTTCCTGTCCCATCGTCGCCATAAAACCTATCTGTGTCGGTGCAACGTACAGCAACTATCTGTTATGGAGGGTAAGAGGAGAAGAGGGAGACCAAGACGACGATGGTTAGACTCAGTTTGTAACGATTTAAGAGGTATAAACTGAATGAGGCCACATCACTAGGTGCAAATAGAGGATAGTGGCGACGTCTAGTAAATTCACAGATGATTGAAGACTAAACTCTGAAAGGCATACTGATCTATAATGATAATGTACGTTAAGTACACCAAATTCTGTTACTTCTCCCTTGATCCTTTCTTGTTCTCTTCCCGATGCTATCGCAGTAAAAGATATCACTTTAACGTCGGAGTTAGGGCAGTTCAATCCCAAAGGTTCTCGTGAGTTTTCGGCTTTCTCAATTTATTTTTGTTGGTTTTCTATTTGCGATGCTTTGAACGTTTTTCTTTTTCTCCTTATTGACCACTCTTCTTGATATCTTACTAAATATGTACCCAGGTGTTAATATAAGGACAGATCTCCATTGGGATAATCGCATAAATGAGATTGCAAACAAAGGGTACAAATATCTGCACACGGTTATGATGGTATTTAAGGATTGGAATATGGATGAAAAGGAGAGGGCATATAAGTCTTTGGTAAGACCCAACTAAAGTTTAGTTCCAGTGTATTAGACCCACACCAGTATTACTTGATTCGAGAACTGGAAGAATCCAAAGAAAAGTAGCTCGATTTGCTCTGGATGATTTCCGACAAAAGAGTTGCGTTACAAACTTTGGGCTGGGGAGACTTGGGAGAAAGGAGACTAGCTGTTCGACTAAGTGGTATTTATTGAGCTGTCAGTGGAGAGATGGCATGCAATGACATTAGTAGAAGAATAATTTGAGTTGTATCTTTAAAAGTAGGAAAGATCACAATATGAAGATAAAGTTGAAACTGAGGAGGACAAATTTGGGTAAATATTCGTTTATGGGAAGAGGAGTTAGGGATTAGCATAATTTGCCAAAGGAAATGTTCAATAAATTTCCAAAACATTTGCAATTATTTATGAGAAGACCAGAAAAACAAGAGATAGGGAATCTGCCACCTGGACGACTACCCTAAATGCAGATCAGTTGCGATTGAGTGAATATCTTCAATCTTCGACGAAGTAACATTTTTTCTTTTTTATTTGATTAGTAGCAATATGACCTTGTAGTTTATCGAGTAAGACATCATTCACCACTACGACTGAAGCTCTAATATATCATCACCACTCTTCTTGAAGCATTATAGAATGATATAATTACAAATCATATAACAAATATGTCAACTCCTATTTATAGCCTGGATTTATTCAGCTCTGTTATGATAATTGGTCGTGAAATAGAACACAAACAGCTTCATTTTGCTGCATGATTTGCTTTAAAGAGGAACATACTGCACGTTACATAGAGGACTATGACTGTCATGATGTCATTGAATGCGAACAAGCACTAAACGTGAATGACAAGCTGAATAATGTTTGTTCGTGCAAGTACTAGTAGACATTTTGATTTGACATCTTTTACGCTGTCAATATTGACTTTTCAATTTATTTTTCTAGGTGATAGAAAAGCTAGAAACCCGGCCCCGTGGTGGTGTAGGGTTAGCGTGCCTGCCTCTTATCCGGAGGACCTGGGTTCGATTCCCGGCCAGGTCGGATAATTTGTTCGATATCCACTGAGCCTACATGATTACAATTGAAGACCTGTCTGAGGTCAGATAGCGGCTCCGGTGCAGAAAGCCAAGAATAATGGCCGAGAACATTCGTCGTGCTGACCACACGACACCTCGTAATCTGCAGGCCTCCGGGCTAAGCAGCGGTCGCTTGGTAGGACAAGACCCTTCAAGGGTTATCCCCCTGTGGGTGGGGGCGGTAGAATAACACCCACGGTATCCCCTGCCTGTCGTAAGAGGCGACTGAAAGGGGCCCCAGGGGCTCTGAACTTTGGAGCGTGGGTTGGCGACCACGGGGCCCTCAGCTGAGTCCTGGCATTTCTTCCACTTACTTGTGCCAGGCTCCTCACTTTCATCTATCCTATCCGACCTCTCTTGGTCAACTCTTGCTCTTTTCCGACCCCGACGCTATTAGGTTTGCGAGGGCTAGGGAGTCTTTCATTTTCACGCCCTTCGTGGCCCTTCTCTTACATTGGTCGATATCTTCATTTTTCGAAGTATCGGATCCCTTCCATTTTTTCCCTCTGATTAGTGTTATATAGAGGATGGCTGCCTAGTTGTACTTCCTCTTAAAACAATAATCACCACCACCACCACCTTCAAGTGTTATAGTGCCATATGGGGGGAGGGAAGCTAGAAATATATTGGTAACCTGTATCTGAGGTGCAGTGACAGTATTTATTTCGAGTAAACATAAGGTTACCAGATGCTTTAAGCAGAATGTAGGACATCGCCAAATTATGTCTTCTTCTACCACCTTTTCCCGCACCTTGTGGTCCCGCGGGTGTGAACAGTGTTGCGCACGTGGATTTGACCCTGCATTACGGGCGGATTCCCTTTCTGACCCTAACTCTATGTGGAGGGATGTATGCGTGTTTCCTTGGTGGTTGGTAATGTGGTATGTTGTCTTAATATGAACAGGAGACTGTTGGAACAAACACAAACAAGCAATACCTGACCAAGGAGTATTAACCACATGCAATTAAAATCCCCAACCCGGCCAGGAATTGAACCCGAGACCCTTTAAACTGAAGGCCTTTTCGCTGACCATTAAGGCAACGAGTCGGACACATCGGAAAATTATGTACTGAAAGGTAAATATATGGAAATAATCACTGCATATTACTCTCAAACTAAATGTAGCAAGAACAAACTTCAGCCCTACTTTTACTGTTAAACATCATTGCTCACTAAGAAGCGTATTAATTTTTTGTCAAATATCTAGCCTGTTTAAAACATAATCATAAAACTCTCAGCAGTTGAACTGTTCGAAGTTATATTTAACTTAAGGTATACCCTTTACAGAATTTTTATGTATAGTCTGTTTTCCATATCCTTCACTTGATCAGAAATCAGAAATCAAAGGAAACACCCTCTCAGCATTATTATGACCAGGAATAGAGAAAATACAGTTTCTACAATTCAGATTGACAAGTTTTCAATTAAAGGTCATCTAATGAAACTAAAAGGACGCTCTCTTCTCTCAATTCCCAGTACGCCACCAACGATAATATTCGGATAATCTTAGAACGACGCCATTCCTTGAGTACGCTATAAATGATACATGCAGCAGACGGACTAGGGAACTACCATCCCATTCGTTTGGAGTGCCTTGATGGGGAATCATGAACTGCTGACGAATGGGGTCTCATTGTGTTCAGCGACGAATCGCGATTCTGCACTACCCCGGACGACCATCGTCTGCGAGTATGGCAACGACCTGAGGAGAGATCCCATTCTTAAATTGTTTTAGAGAGGTATAGCAGTGTTAATCCTGGCGTCATGGCGTGGAGAGCCATCGAGTATGACATGAGGCCACGGCTGGTAGTGATTGAGGGAACTCTGACTGTGCAACGGTGCGTCACGGATATCCTGCGTCCTCATGTGTTACCTCTCATGCGACAGTATCATGGTGCCAGTATTCAGCAGGACAATGCTCGTCCGCACACGGCACGTGTCTCTATAAACTGTCTGCGTGATGCTGTGGTACTGCCGTGGCCAGCTAGATCGCCAGACCTGTCCCTGATAGAACATGTGTGGGACCAGCTCCGACGTCAACTCCGTCAGAATGTCAGCTTTCAGGATGTCAAGGAAGAGTTACAACAGTTGTGGACCAGCTTGCCTCAGGAGAGGTTACACACTCTTCCCAATCGGATCAGTGCATGTAGCCAGGCCAGAGAGGTGCAACGTCATACTGATAAGTGGGCTTATACTGCTAACTTCTTAGTAAATTTGACTCGGTATTTTAATCATTGAAATAACATCGCATACCTTCTCAACACGTGACGTTTCATTCCGTTTCCTCCTCTCCTTTTGGGTGCTTCAGTATTTTTGTCAGGCAATGTAGATCATAGTCCGCCTCTGTGGTGTAGTGGTTAGTGTGATTAGCTGCAACCCCCGGAGGTCCGGGTTCGATTCCCGGCTCTGCCACGAAATTTGAAAAGTGCTACGAGGGCTGGAACGGGGTCCACTCAGCTTCTGGAGGTCAACTGAGTAGAGGTGGGTTCGATTCCCACCTCAGCCATCCTGGAAGTGGTTTTTCGTGGTTTCCCACTTCTCCTCCAGGCAAATGCCGGGATGGTACGTAAGTTAAGGCCACGGCCGCTTCCTTCCCTATTCCTTGCCTGTCCCATCCAATCTTTCCATCCCTCTACAAGGCCCATGTTCAGCATAGCTGGTGAGGCCGCCTGGGCGAGGTGCTGGTCATTCTCCCCAGTTGTATCCTCGACCCAAAGTCTGAAGCTCCAGGACACTGTCCTTGAGGCGGTAGAGATGTGATCCCTCGCTGAGTCCGAGGGAAAAACCGACCCTGGAGGGTAAACAGATTACGAACGAATGCAAAGCATTATCCCTTAACTACAGACGTGCGGTCCCCGGGACTGCACTACATTTCGCACCCCTAATTCTAGAAACACTATCGGCCTTGGGGATCCCTCATTCTCAGTCCACTGCCGTTCACTCTGGTAGTCTGTGTTGGGTTTCGTATTGTTATGAAGGTATTTAAGGGTTGTAGTAAGGATGTAAAGAAAGGGCAAGTAAGTCTATGGTAAAACCCCAACTAGAGTATGGTTCCAGTGTATGGGACCCTCACCAGGATTACTAGTTCCAAAAACTGGAGAAAGTCCAAAGAGAAGCATGTCGATTTGTTCTCGGTGATTTGCGACAAAAGAGTAGCGTTACAAAAATGTTGCGAAGTTTGGGCTGGGAAGACTTGGAGGAAAGGAGACGAACTGCTCGACTAAGTACTATGTTCTGACCTTTCAGTGGAGAGAGGGCGTGGAATGAAATCAGTGGACGAATAAGTTTGAGTGGTGTCTTTAAAAGTAGGATAGATCACAAAATGAAGCTAAGGTTCGAATTCAAGAGGACAAATTGGGACAAATATTCGTTTACAGGAAGGGGAGCTAGGGATTGGAATAATTTACCAAGGGAGATGTTCTATAAATGTCCAATTTCTTTGCAATAATTTAAGAAAAGGCTAGGAAAACAACAGATAGGGAATCTGCCACCTGGGCGACTGCCCTAAATGCAGATCAGTAGTGATTGATTGATTGACTGATTGATTGATTGATTGATTAATTAATTGATTGATTGATTGATCGATTGATTGATTGATTGATTGATTGATTGATTGATTGATTGATTGATTGATTGATTGATTGATTGATTGATTGATTGATTGATTGATTGATTGATTGATTGTTAAAGTGACGTCCGGTGAACCGCACGACTGAGTGTGTGGAAGTCAGTGACAGGCTGAGCATTCTTTTTGCTTTCGTTGTGTTTATTTGCTTTCCCTATTTGTTGATGACAGAGTATGCGACATGGTAACGAGAAAATCTTAAATTATAGCCCACTAATAACAGCAGAAATGTGTGATAAAAGAGGACGGCTTTCCGGTGCAGTTATGTAAAAGAAAATCAATTTACTGTTCATATTAAGTCTTTTAACAACATACATTCAGAAGGAGGGTACGTATATTTCGCAATTTTTTGTGTAAATATCCAGGAATTTCGTATAATTCTGCCCAACGACCGAAAGTGTCCTCTCTCGTACGAAGAGGATGAGCGAGTTTTAGGCCTAAAAACTTTGGTGAGATTTTGGGATAAAGTAGACAAAATATTAACATCGCCAGTTTAGACCCTAGCTTTCTGAGCCCAAGTTGGCAGGTTCGAGCCTGGCTCAATCCGGTGGTACTTAAAGGTGCTCAAAATATGTCAGCCTCTTGTAGATAGATTTAGCGGCACATGAAAGAACTCCCGTGGGAAAAAAATCCGACTCGTCAGCGTCTCCGAAAACCATGTAAGTACTTAGTGGGGCGTAAAGCCATTATTATTATTATTATTATTATTATTATTATTATTATTATTATTATTATTATTTTCGATGTTTTATAAACGTGGTTACAAGTGGAATTATGGCACCTGGTTGTTGTTTCCACCTATTATGGAGTTTTATTTTGCTTCTCCTGAAATGTATGATTTGCTTTAAGATTTTAACTTGTAAAATGATTTCCGTTAATGGAAAGAGAGTGTGGTAAATTACGAAGATTGAAGAGAACTGAAAAAAATACTTGCAATATTTTTTACAATTTGCTTTACATCGCACCGACAAGATAGGCTTTATGGCGATGATGGGATAGGAACGGACTAGCAGAGGGAAGGAAGCGCCCGTGGGCTTAATTAAGGTACAGCCCCAGCTTTTGCCTGGTGTGAAAATGGGGAACCACGGAAAACTATCTTTGGGTTTGAACCCACTATTACCCGAATGCAAGCTTACATCTGCGTGGCTCTAACCGCACGGCCAACTCGCTCGGTCAATAATTTATTATGCTTGTATATAGTCCTACATGACTTCTAATGGTATAATAATATTGACGAAAGTAAAGGGCTCAGATGTTCACACGGTGTTGCACATGTAGTCTCTAAATTGTAAAAATCTCATAAGGTATGAATGGAGACTGCTACACGTATTGTACGAAGGGAAAGCAACAAACTGTATATACAGAAAATAAATTCAATAGCTTTCAATAAGCCTACTATAAATACACGGACCACAATATCAGGATACCATGCAGATATTTTCTTTTTTGTACCAGTTTGCTTTACGTCGCACCGATACACGTAAGTCTTACAATGACTATGGGACAGGAAAAGGCTAGGAATGGGAAGGAAACGACTGTGGCCTGGTGTAAAAATTGGAAATCATCTTCAGGGCTGTCAACCTCCTGAGTGCAAACTGACAGCTACGTGTCTTAAAGCCTGCAGCCAATCGCTTGGTATCATGCTCATGAATTTTTTGGATATTCGCTTTCAAAGGCAGGGCCATTCAGAGGAAAATGTCATCCCTTATATTTCGTAAAACATTAATTTCACTCTTTAAGGTCAGATCCAAAGAATCTCATTCACACCGACAGAGGATTCATTTGCTATGTCAGCCCAAGTAGACCAAATCACATGACAATAAGGGTCACGCAAAGTATTATTTTATACGCACGGAAATGAATTTCAAGGAAAATACCTGTGAAATTATACGCCATTGCGCTTTATGAACCAGTCTATGTCGCCATAAGCTGCACAGGAAGCTGGCATTTTCCTTCAGAGAAGTATATACTTCAATTTATCGGGAAGCTCCAGTAGTGACAGTGCCAAACAATCCAGCTTTTGCCAAACAGCGCGCTCGTTCAAATTCGCACAGCCCCAATGCTAACTCCAGTGTATTATTTACTAACTCTATGTTTAATATGGTCAATTCGAGTAGTGCAGATTTTTTCTGTGTAATTTATTTATTGTAGACAACACTTTAAAATCGATGAACCCTGCGTAACATTAAATTATAATACACAAGTTTCCAGGAAGGGAATGCCTTCAGTTATTTCTATTTGTGTCCATGGGTACAAATTTTGATGAAAATTTTGAGCGCAAAATGAACGAAGGACATTGAAACCAGTGTCATGAAGAGGGCAACACGTCGCGAGTTAACCGACTTTGAACGTGGGATGATCACCGACGAACGGCGCATGGGTCATAGCATTGCGGAGATTACATGCGAATTCGGGTTTATGAGGTCAACAGTGTCGAGGGCGGATCTTCAATATCGCAGAGAGAATGTTACCACCAGCGTAAACCGCCGTACGGGAAGACCATATTTGTTTAACGAACGGACATCACGTCACCTCCGCAGAACCATACTGGGCTACTGTGAGTCAGATCACCGCCCAGTTCAATGTTGGGAGTCAGGAACCCATTTCTACCAGGACTGTAGAGAGGCAACTGCACCACATAAGCTTCACAAGCCGACGACCAACTAGTGTCCCCTTGCTGACACATTAACACAGACCTCAACCACGTGGATAGGCCCGTTTACATCGGCAATGGACCATGGAACAGTGGCGGCGTGTTGTATGGTCCGATGCATCCCGGTTCCGGTTGTATCGAGCTGCTGGGCACGTGATAGTGTGGCGTATGCCCCATTAAGCTATGGATCCTGCGTGTCAACAAGGTACTATCCAGGCGGGAGGAGGCTCAGTTCTGGTCTGGATGGCGTTCTCATGGTCTCAATTAGGCCCTATTGTCCGGCTACAGGGAGAGCTGACAGATGTACGTTATGTGGACATTCTTTTAGATCATTCGCATCCCTTTCCGGCCCTCGAGTACTCTGTTGGAGAAGCCATGTTTCAACAGGACAAGGCAGGTGGTTGGAGGAGCACTCCAGTGAAGTTACGACCATGGATTGGACCTCCATATCCCCCGACCTTAATGCAATCGAGCATGTATGTGATGATATCGATGTTGGTGTACGCTCCATGAATCCCGCACCAGCTACACACGACCAATTGTGGGTTGCAGTGCAAGATGCAAGGATTAAAATCCCTGCAGAACGATTCCAACACTCTATAGAGTGGATGCCTCGCCGTATTTATGCCATTTTGAGGGCTCGCGGAGAAGCAACTCGTTATTAACTTCACATTAATTGTCTTCCCATGAATTTTGGCCACTCGGTGTACTTTCACAACGGGGAAACTAAATTTTGTAAACATGATGAATTTTATGATTCATTAAGAAATTTTGTAACCTGATGCACTTTATGGTTTATTAAGGAATATATCGTCCCTGTTCCTATGCATTTTTTCCCTTAATACTGGTCACGCCTTCAAGTCATATATTGACATGCAGTCCATCAGAACAGTTTTCTTTGAGTTCAGTTTCCTATATGCTTGTGTAAAGGAAAATAAACTTTACTGTACCATACTGAAGGAATGTATGTTTGCATGGCATTTACCCACTCCTAGAGTGTGATGTATTTAAGGTTCATTTTCCTTTACACACGCGCATAGGAAAATGAACTCAACGAAAATTGTTCTGATGGAATGCATATCCATATGTGACAGGAAGGCGTGATCAGTCTTAAGGGAAATAATGGATAGGAAGAGCATTGTCACATTCGCCGTTTTGGCAGAACAGGAACGATATGTGTAGCAAAAAACTCAAAAGGTTGTGTTAGAAGGTGATTTTTACATATTTTATCCACCTTCCAAACGCGATCCGGAGGAACGCACAGCTGTAGTTGTGTGCGAACTAATGACGAATGCGGTTGAGGGTTATGACTCCCAAACATTTCGGATGTGTTATGAAGTCCATTACATGGCACATCTCCACCATCTTCAGGACGAAACAGGGTGCCAGACGCTCCTAGGAAGTAGCTCTAATTCAGCTGCTCATCGGTGTGCATATACATGTAACACATAACTTGCTCAGAAGTGGAAGCTATTTTCAGCTTCTACCCCTCCACGAGGGTTAAAGGAACAAGGTAAACATATATTCTGATTATACTCGTATTCACTAAATTAATGTTATGGGACTGGATGCACAAAGCCAGTGCCTCATGGCGCATGGCATGCTAGATTGAACACTGCAATAACGCGATTGATTTAATGGTTTACGATATTTAGGGTGAGGAGAGTGAGGATGGGGGAAGTATAGCAGCATGTGGCTCAGCTGTGACACGAATTATTGTTAGCAATTACTGAAATCAGTCCGGAGATCGATCTCTGTGCCCCTTCGATACTGTAAATATGATTATACGGGCGAATGGCAGCTTTCCGCAGAGCGGCTCCTACCTGTCAATCGAGTGACGTATGATGACGTCCCGCGGACGTATATACGAGACTTACTGTGTGATATATGCAGATATGCATGCAGGTGTGCGAAAGCACCATTAGAACTACAATGTGTCTCACAAATACTATAACTGGATCTAGGTTCAAGAGAAAGATGTAATTTTCTTCTTATTCTTGTACTTCTTCGCCTTAAAAATAATATTAATAATAGTTGCCTTAGTGTTATGTCCCTGTAACTATATCGACGGTATTCGGGGGTCCCGGGGTGCTGCAATTTTGTCCCAAGAAGTTTTTTTACCTTCTAGTAAGTCTGTCGACAAGACGCTGATGTGCTTTGGCACCTTCAAATACTACCAAAGTTAGCTAGGTTCAAACCTGCTAAGTTGGAATCAGACGGCCAGCATCCTAACCATCTGGGCCAATCACCCCGGCATTAATACATGAAGCCTTAGCATTTTATATATAGGGTGTAGCGAGAAAGGGAATGTTGCGCCGACAACGTGACGGGTGGATAGGAAATGTATTTGCTACAATGGAATACAAATGAGACCATCGTAATTATTGTCCATAAAGGAAAAGGTCAATATTTTCAGTTTTGCTTTACGTCCCAGCGAGGCGAGTGTGTGTATAAATTAAGTTGCATAACCAATTGGGAGGTTTGCTGTGATTAACTCTACTACTCTGAACTTACTCCAGGTGTGTTTTGTTTGTCACAACAGGTTGCTTGCCCTTGTGAATGGAGTGAGTCTTAGCATTCTGAAGTGAACCACTGTACTACGGCGCATGTTCTTACCTACTGTATTACCTGACATAAAAGTATTGTGTTTTACAGCCGACCATCACAGCACCTACAATATATCCGAGAATAAAAGTGGTTTACACGTTTGCCTTGTAGATATACCCTATCCCGTATAATCGCGCTAAACCACTCACATGTTTTCGTCGTTGTTGTTGGTGTTGGTGTCGTTTGAGTCAAAAGTCCATAGACTGGTTGATGCAGTTCTGCATGCCACTGTGCTAATCTTTTTATTTCTACGTAACGACTCTAATTTGTATCTGCTCTAAACTGCTTGTCATATTCATACCTTGTCTACCCCAACCGTTCTTACCGTCTACGCTTCCCTCAACTCAACTGAATAAGTCATGCCTGGATGTGTCCTATAATTATATCTCTTCTTCTCTTCAAATATAGCCAAATCGACCTCCACTCACCAATTTGATTCGGTCATTCATGATTCGATCTATCTATCTCAACCTCGTTCTTCTGTTACGCCACATTCCAAAAACGTCTATTTTTTTCTTTCTGAGGTAATTATCGTCCATGTTTCACTTCCATACAATGCCACGCTCCAGACGGAAGTGTTCAGCAACATGTTTCTAATACCTATATCAATGTTCGAGGTGAGCAAGTTCCTTTTCTTACGAAAGCTCTTCCTTGGTTGTGCTAGTCTGTATTTTACGTCCTACTTCTGCCTTCGTTATTTACTTTACTATCCAAGTAACTATATTCAATTATTTCCATTAGGACTTCATTCCTAATATAATATTTCCTGCACTTCGTTCGACTGCACCCCATTGCATTTGGTTTGGATTTGTTTATCTTCAGTTTGTGCTTCTTCCACAAGACTCTCTCCATACCATCCAGTAATTTCTCCAGATCTTCCGAAGACTCAGACAAAGTAAAAATATCATCGGAAAATCTCAGGGTTTTGATTATCTACCCTTGGATTATGATTCCTTTCACAAATTCCTCTTTGTTTTCCTTTACTACCTGTTCTGTATAACATTGAAAAGGAGGGGGTACAAACGGCTGACTCCTTTCTGGATTGATGCTTCTCTTTCAAAGTCCTCGATTCTTATCACTGCATACCGATCACCTTCAATATCTCAAATAGATTTTTTTTTGCTATTTGTTTTACGTCTCACCGACACAGATATATCTTGTGTCGACGATGGGATAGGGAAGGCCTAGGAATTGGAAGGAAGCGGCCGTGGCCTTAATTAAGGTACAGCCCCGGCATTTGCCTGATGTGAAAATGGGAAACCACAGAAAACCATCTTCACGACTGCCGACAGTGGGGCTCGAACCCACTATCTCCCGAATACTGGGTACTGGCCGCACTTAAGCGACCAATTAACATTACCATACTCACTTATTCTCTGGATATTGATGATCATGATCGCTTATCCTGGTAGTAATGTATCGCATTAAATTAAGCAATGAAACTTTTGAATTCTTGGAATAATAATTCTGTTTTGTTGAAAAATAATGCAGGGCAGAGGCCATGTTAGTGTCAGCATTAAACTTCTAACGGTATGAATATACAATAAAATACAATTAAAATAATGAATACTTTATCAATCACAAAATGGTATACTTTGTACATCAAAGTGGTACCTTTAGATTCCCGAAAAGATCAATGAAATGCAAAAGTCATTCTGAAATTATATACAAAAGGAAAGTTAAAATCTATACCAATAAACTGAAGGCGAAGTATAGCTCGATAGCTGCAGTCGCTTAAGTGTGACCATTATCCAGTATTAGGTAGATAGTGGGTTCGAGCCCCACTGTCGGCAGCTCTGAAGATGGTTTTCCGTGGTTTCCCATTTTCACACCGGGAAAATGCTGGGGCTGTACCTTAATTAAGGCCACGGCCGCTTCCTTCCCACTCCTAGCCCTTTCCTGTCCCATCGTCGCCATGAAACCTATCTTAGTCGGTGCGACGTAAAGCAACTTGTAAAAACATCGTAATAGAGATGAAACATTATTGTATGTATGTTCGACGTGTTGCAAAGCTGAAGTTTCGAGGACACGTTAAGCGGATGCAGATGACTCGAATACCAAGGTACGAAGACCTATGGAACGCCTTAGAGATAGGTGGTTAGATCAGATGAAGACCTGGAGAAGAGAGGAGAAACATGGGATGTTCTAGAGAGAAGTGAAGCATACCAGGGCGGTAATTAACGGGGGCACATCGTTCTTAAACATTCTACCCGGCTCGCTGGAAGGAATTCAAAGATGATAAAGATGATGTTCGACGTCGTCTCCCAAATCACTGGACCAGCTTCAACCAAATTTGGTACAGATATGAATTGCTATCTAGGATAAATAATGTGGTACAAGACGCCTTTAGAGGTGGTGCTACCGGGCGAGTTGGCCGTGCGCGTAGAGGCGCGCGGCTGTGAGCTTGCATCCGGGAGATAGTAGGTTCGAATCCCACTATCGGCAGCCCTGAAAATGGTTTTCCGTGGTTTCCCATTTTCACACAAGGCAAATGCTGGGGCTGTACCTTAATTAAGGCCACGGCCGCTTCCTTCCAAATCCTAGGCCTTTCCTATCCCAACGTCGCCATAAGACCTATCTGTGTCGGTGCGACGTAAAGCCCCTAGCAAAAAAAAGGAGGTGGTGCTTGGGAGATTAACATGCAAAAATAATCGAAAACTACGGATATTAGTGTCAAATCCATACTTTTCGGGATCATCGAGATGAGTGGTGACATTCTGGATACCGTATAAGTACAAATTCACCTCGCATCGGCATGGAGGGTGAGAAAGGATGAAAAATAAAACGTCTTGAATGACCAAGAGTAGTGGTGAATCTAGTTTTCGGGGTCGCTAGGCTAATTGGAGACGGTCCCAATGATATCGGGGATCGCATACATCATATATGTAGCGCGCCGCCTAAATAGATACAGTTATCACATATTTGTGTTACTACATTGGCAGTCTGAGCTGGCACAAGAACAAATTTTAAAGTGAAACAACATAATCTAAAGCTAAAACCTAACATCATCATCATCATCATCATCATCATCATCATCATCATCCATCATCATCATCATCAAATGCAGTTTCTCTCTGTTGGCCAGGTCTGCTTGGCACATACGCCACTTCATCTCCTCTTGTCGGCCCACAAGTTTTCCCTCTGCACTCTTGCCCAGTCCTCTTCTCTTATCTGCACACACCCTTCTACTCCTTTTATCCACCTCCCTTCTTCTTCCTCTTGGTCGTTCTCCCATTTCGTGCATTCTCCTGCGTACGTTTCCTCTGTACTTTTCATGTCCACACCACCTATATCTGTATGCCTCTATCCTGTTCTGCAGTCGTTCTTATTGTACTATATGTCTAACCTTCTTTTCATCTTATCCATTCTTGTTACTCCTATCTTGCTTCTCCGAATTTTCACTTCACTCGCCTGTATCCTAGTCACGGCTCTCTGACTCTTTACCCATTTTCTGCTGCATACGTCAGAACAGGTACATAGTACACCCTGTATATCACTCCGTTGCTTCTCTGAGGGACTTCCTTGATCCAAACCAGGCTTCTGACACTTTTCAGAAACACTCGTGCTTCTTTTTCACGCTTGATTATTTCCTGATCATTTCTTCCGCTTTCCTCTATGATAGTTCTCAGGTATTTGAAACTCTGTACATTCCTACAAGAATTATCTCTCTGGTAAGTCTCTCCTTCTTTCTAGTTCTTATATTTCATTAAATTTAATTCCATATTGTTCCACCTCATCATCCGATGCTTTTAACTATTCCTGGATATCCTCTTCCTTTTCTACCCAGCTTAACAAGTCGTCTGAAAACATCATCACTTTTATTTTTCCATCTCCAATTTTCCTACCCACTTTGTCATAACTCATTTGGTATGGATGTACGCGAGGTTGATGTCCGATACAGTGCAAAAGTTACTCAGATCCTCTTTCAGAACAGCGATTAATGTGAGAGACGTACAGTATTTGAGCGGGTCAAGCACAGGATGTTCCAGGCTGGCAATACCGTTTCTGCTCAAACAAGTCTGTTCTCTCTCCTCCTAATTTCACACAACTGAAACACACATAGTAAATCTCCCTCGCTCTTTCTATTGTCTGCTTTTCGACACCATTTTTCTTTGAGGATTCACACACCTTCTTCCTGCACACACAACCATATGCTTTCTTAAAGGCCATCAGTAGATCTTTACCCTGTTCATAATAATGATCTTTTAGTTGTCTTAATAGTAACCCTAATACCAGTAAATAGTTCGTGAATATAAATCAACGTCAGAATAAAGAAATCTACAAAAAATAACTTACACATTTTAATTTAATTTAATTTCGTGCGGCTATTTCTAGCCGAGAGTAAGGCAGACCCTCCGATGAGGGTGGGCGGCATCTGCCAAGTGTAGGTAACTGCGTGTTATTGTGGTGGAGGATAGTGTTATGTGTGGTGTGTGAGTTCCAGGGATGCTGGGGACAGCACAAACACCCAGCTCCCGGGCCATTGGAATTAATCAATGAAGGTTAAAATCCCCGACCCGGCCGGGAATCGAACCCGGAACCCTCTGAACCGAAGGCCAGTACACTGACCATTCTGCCAACGAGTCGGACAAACTCGTGTTCTCATCCCGAGGTGGCACAGCTCTTTTCAGGCACCTCCCCCCCCCATTGGAGGTGAGCTGCATGTGCCATTTCAACCACATACCAGCCCTCCTGCAATTCTTAAATTTCTGGCAGTACCAGGAATCGAACCCGGGCCCCCGAGGACGGCAGCTAATAACACTAACCGTTACGCTACGGAGGCGGACACTTCACACATAATTAAGAGGTATTACAGATCCTAAGAATAAACATTTTTAAAATGCACCCGGTGTAGTAGAGCTAGTTGAGGTGTAAAATTTAGATACATCCAGACACCTTTGAAACTTAAAACTTGGTACCCCAAATCCAATATCCCCATCTCCATGGGAAAAATGAACTCTCCGAGTGGTTATGGGGGAAGACTGAGGAAAAGGGGTTTGAAATTGAGGCCTAAAAGCAAAACTTGGTAAATCTTATCTTCTTCTTATCTTAATCCGTTTACCCTCCAGGGTTGGCTTTTCCCTCGGACTCAGCGAGGGATCCCACCTCTACCGCCTCAAGGGCAGTGTCCTGGAGCTTCAGACTTTGGGTCGGGGGATACAACTGGGGATAATGACCAGTACCTCGCCCAGGCGGCCTCACCTGCTATGCTGAACAGGGGCCTTGTAGAGGGAGATTGGATGGGACAGGCAAGGAAGAGGGAAGGAAGCGGCCGTGGCCTTAAGTGAGGTACCATCCCGGCATTGGCCTGGAGGAGAAGTGGGAAACCTCGGAAAACCACTTCCAGGATGGCTGAGGTGGGCATCGAACACACCTCTACTCAGTTGACCTCCCGAGGCTGAGTGGACTCCGTTCCAGCCCTCGTACCACTTTTCAAACTTCGTGGCAGAGCCGGGAATCGAACCCGGACCTTCGGGGGTGGCAGCTAATCACGCTAACCACTACACCACAGAGGCGACAAAACTTGGTAAATACGAAAGCGTAACACCCAAGAGACATCTACGAGGAAGATAATTTTATAACTCAGTTTATATAGAAGTACACGAAGTTGGTGACCAATACAGAGCAAAAATGAATCAACCTCTTGCAGAACAACGATTAATATGAGGTACATACAGTATTTGAGTGAGTCAAGCACAGGATGTCCCAGACTGGCAATACCGTCTGATTGATATATGGTATCATCAACTGTTGAAGTAACAATTATTTTCTCCAGATCTGAGCATTCCGTTCTCTGTTTTATTTGCATGCTCTGTGAGGCTGATGTTGTTTATTTGTAACCACATATATTTCCACAGCGAACTCGGCTGCACAGCACCTGTTAAAATGAGGACAATGTATAGCTTTAATATCTCACGGTTAATGCCGCAAGAAGTGGGAATGTGTGATTTAGTGTTGTTGTCCCTCTGTGGCTCCACATCATTAATGGGTGAAGCTCCCGCAGCCCTCAGAAGTCTCACTGGCCTCACACGAGAGGCGGAGATTAAATTAGCAGAGGAATAAGGGTGCTTCACTCGAGACTAAACACTTACTAATTTAATTAACTGTTTAATACAAAGTCACATTTTAACGGAAGTTGGTGCGCAAAAAATCAATGTTATTCTCTATATCTTTCCGATCTACAAATTAAATTTTATAAAATCCTGTTTTTTTTACAATTGGCTTTGCGTCGCACTGACACAGATAGGTCTTATGGCGACGATGGGATGGGAAAGGCATAGGAGTGAGAACGAAGCAGCCGTGGCCTTAATTAAGGTATAGACCCAGCATTTTCCTTGGTGTGAAAATGGGAAACCACGAAAAACCATCTTCAGGGCTGGCGACAGTGGGGTTTGAACCCGCTATCTCCCGGATGCATAGCTCACAGCCGTGCGCCCCTAACCGCATGGCCAACTCGCTCGGTCTTTTACTATTTAATATTAATAATACTGGGTGAATTTCATCTCATAGAGAATATATTTCAGTTGCTAAGGTTGGTTTTAAAATATCTTTAAAATTGGGATTTCTATCCCTTTGTCTGTGAAATACAATAGGTCCGTGTGCCTCTACTGCATAAAACAGTACCAATCCTTTCTCAAAATCTGAGATTGCCTTTCATTAGCCAGAGTTTTTAGCAAACCCCATGCAGTATTGAGAAGAAATCTAGGTTATTTTTCTCTATCTGTTTGCAAGATCATTAGTGGCGATCAAGAAGAGTTCCAGGAAGATATTTCAATTCGTTTAAAATAGGGTAAACCATACAGTGATGGGCACTTTAAGAGGGCTCGAATAGTTTTATTTCACATACACCGAATAATTATGGAGATACATATTTCATTCATTGCAAGAGAATAGTGAAGTGTTCCTAGTTTTATAAGAATGGTATGTTAGACATTTAGTTTTAATTGCTGACCTTCTATAAAATATTAATTTCAGAAATTCATTAAATGGCAGTGATGGGCACTTTGAAGACTAACTTGGGCACTTTGAAACACAGTGATAGGCACAGAGGAAAATAACTTCTAAGGAGTGACAAAACCTATTATCTCCTTAGTTTAATCACTTTCACTGTAATCTACTATGTCCAAACAATTTATGCAGAAGAAAATATTCTCATCCTCTGATTCATTTTCTGCTGGATGCAAATCGTTTCCCACGGGAAGGCATTTCTTGTGGAATATCTTCTGTCATATTTGACAGGAAACTCCTTGTACCTTAACTAAGGCCACGGCTGATTTCTTCCCACTCCTAGGCATATCCTTCCCCACCGTCGCCATAAGACCTATCTGTGTCGGCGCGACGTAACGCAACTTGTAAAGAAAGCGACATACTTTACTGATATTTACTATACATACTTTGATAGTACATAAAATGCTTCATAACGAAACAAGATACAGTGCATGATAAATTTGGGTCATCTTGCCTTAATGCCCATGTATAAAAGTTAACAAGATTCTCAAAATCGTTTCCATGCAGATCTTGAGAGACATAATGCGAACGGAAATTATGACGGCGGAGAACGCTTAGTACACCTGCCTGACTTATGCCAATTCCTCGTGCAATTGCACGGGAACTAACGTGCGGATGTAGAACACTAATTTTACCCTCTTCTCCATTCGCTCATTATTTCTTTTACGCTATTCCAGGTGTTACACTTTCAGTTTCGCGTAATTGGTAGAACAGGTTCACAACAATCATGTAAGAGTCCAAATAATCGGGTATGCAAGCAAGTAAACGATCAAGGAATCAAAGAAGGAAGCAAATTTCTGAAATCACCAATGGCGACCGTCAAAAGGCTAATGGGGATTGTCTCAGAGTGAAGTTGACCGAGTGTCTGAACCTAGTTTCGCAGAACTAGAGCTCCAGTCAAGCACGTCTACTTCCCCGGTGGTGAAAGAACAACTACTGTAGATCATTTATTTTGACATACCTTATGATGCGATACGTATTCCACGACCAAATTTGCGGCCCTGTTCTGTCTGTCTGTTAAGTTATCAGCCCAGAGGCTGGTTGGATCCTCAAATAGCACCAGCAAAGGTTATGCGGTTATAAGAAAACCGCAAAATCCAATGGCAGCACCAAAATGAGGCGTACTAGGCAAGACGAGGAGTGAGGTGGTTTGCCATTGCTTTCCTCACTGGGTCAGAAAGTGCTATTGCAGCACGACTGACCCTATGAGCAGCACCTTTCATAACACTCAGATGCACTAGTCATGCTCTGAATGTCATTACTCAGCACCACCCATACCCCAGCAGCTTCCATTTTGTTACAGCCGTGGATGAGACTGGGACTTCGGTGGAAGCTACACTTTACTCTGGTCTGTGCCAAGAGATGGATACGAAAGTACTGTATCCTTCAAGAAATGGTAGCAGGCAAGCGGCCCTGTTAGAGCCCCGTATTTTTTTTTTCTCGTCACTTCTTCTCTGCCGGTTTTGCCACACTCTACAGGGTCACGGATACGAACTGAGCCTCACATGTCAATTTGGCCCTTTTCTTAGTGGCCGCATGTACTTGCTGACACCAAGCCTTAGTGGAGAGATTTTCTCACCATTACACGTTCCTCACACCATTACACCCAATTATTGAGTCAGAGAAATCAACCAGATGCGACTGAAATCCCTTGCTCTTCTGGGAATCAATCACGGGAATCTCTAAAACGAAGGCCGCCACGCTGAACATTCACCTTGGCTATATCAAACTTACTAGCCGATTATTTAAGTGCGCGTTGTCCAGTGTGTGGATTAATCAGGCAGCCTGAGGAAACTTAAATAAAATGTACTCAAGTGTTCTGCTGCGAATCATGCCGCACGATAAAAGAACACCATATTTATTGCTATCGGTCTAGCATTTTTGAAAAATTGAATTCTTATTCTCTTTATGCTGCTTTCTCTCACGGCCTGATAAGGTCGCAGGTGCAAAGTGTGTCACACACGTGTGTTCGGACCTCTTTCACGGCCCTTCCTGATGGACATATTGTACCGTATTTTATTATTGTGATGTTCTGTTCGTGGATGAAAATATATGTATTAAAGCGAACACAAAAGCCAAGAGGAGTTAAGTAGATGTGGCTAAAATGCCCATACCTTCCGGGAATTAAACCGGGGGCCTGTGAACCCAAAGCCTCGACAATGGTCCATTAAGTCAAATCTGTGCGAACTGAATTCAAGCTCGTCTTTCTGCTGTTAATTAATCTGAATCGTCTTTGGTTTTATCTCGTCATAGGAGAAATCCGTAAGAAAACTGTTTAGCAATGACAATAAAATTGGAATTTTAAAAAAATGAAGAGGAGGGGATCGAAATTGAGGTACAAACTTTCCATGATTTTATGAAACACAATGTAAAATTGGAGAATTTTATGCTAAACTGCGACAGTAGAGATGGACCTTCAAAATATTATTTTTTCCAAATAAACAGTCTCTTGCTATATTTTAAAATACCTCACCATTTCGCCAATATTTATTTTCACTGAATTGGATTAACCGTGTAATAGGATTTATCATTTTTGTTCTAAACTTCATTATCTCCAATAAATGGGAGATTACTGTGCTTGTATTGAAATGTCTGCAATTTCGAAAGTAGCTGACACACAGGGCTGTGGTTTTGATTTATCTGTCAGTAAATGACACTTTTTAAAGTTAGTATTAATATATTGACATGAAAGCCGATGCCTAAACTTCTGTATTTGGTTTTCAATTCAGGGTTATGTTTCATACGTTTTCATATTAAATCACTTTTGACCTCAGTTTCCACTGTTCGATATCCTTAATCAACATCAACAACGCTTTATTATTAAAAATCCATATTTTCCAGTATCAGGTTAGTTAATATAACTATAAAATTTTTCAGTCTGTCGAAATTACTAACTGAATCGATAGAAGACCGTTCGGGTTTATGGAAAAGTTATTTCACTGAAGCTCACCTTGAAGTTTCCGTCAAGATACAGCAGATATTTCAAATTCAGGAAGTCAAATGGACTGTATCGCGATTGTCCTATCTAAGGCGTTCGGGAGGGTACATCATGGGAGACTACAGACAAAATATAGTGCACTTAGACTAGGTAAAAGAGTGACTGAATGGGTGGCTATACTTCTATAAAATAGAACTCAGAGAATTAGAGTAAATAAAGGATTATCTGATCCTGTACTGATTAAGAGGGGAGTGCAGCAGGGCATTCTTATTGGAACTTTATATATTCTTATATATATAAATGGTATGATTAAAGAACTGGAATCAGAGATAAGGCTGTTTGAACATGATGTTATACTGTATAGAGTAGTAAATGAGTTGCAAGTTTGTGAGGGACTGCAGAGGGGCTTAAGCAATCACAGGTAACAAGCTTTAACAGCTTCATTTTTGTTAAAAACCCGTATTGACAATAAGATCAAGTAGCGAATAAACTTACGTATTTTATTTAAGCGGTCCGCCTATTCAATCTATATATATAAAATGACTTGTCCTGACTGACTGACTGATTCATCATCGCCGAGCCAAAACTACTGGACATAAAGAGATGAAATTTTGGGGATATATTCATATTAAGACGTAGGTGCTCGCTAAGAGAGGATTTTTGGATATTTCTTCGCTAAGGGGGTGAAAACGGGGGTGAAATTTTAAAATGAGTTGCTCTATATCTCAAAACTTTAAAAGTTTACAGATGTAAAAATTGGTATTTAGAATCTTCTTTAAAAATAAGGAAACACGTATTTTTTTGTTTTCAGAAAATCCCAATAGGAGGGGTGAAAAAGGGTGAAAATGGGGAAAAATGGGTTGAATGCCTTTAATCAGGATACCGGTACCTATATCTCAGAAACTGAAGATATTACAGACCTGAAAATTGGTACTTTTGATCTCTTTTAAAAATAAAGAAACACGTAATTTTTTGTTTTTGGAAAATCCAATTAATGGGAGGGTGAAAAGGGGGTGAATTTTTAAAATGAAGGAATCTATATCTCCAAACTATTAAAGTTTGCAGATGTAAAAATTGGTATTTAGAACCTTCATTAAAAATAAAGGAACACGTATTTTTTTGTTTTCGGAAAATCGCAATAGGAGGAGTGAAAAGGGGCTAAAAAGTGGTTGAATGCCTTTAATGAGGCTACTTATATATCAGAAACTGAAGATATTACAGACCTGAAAATTGGGGTTTGGGATCTCCGTTAAAAATAAAGAAACACGTATTTTTTTGTTTCTGGAAAATCCAATTTAGGGGGGTGTGAAAAGGGAGTAATATTTTAAAATGAGTGTATCTATCTCAAAATTTTTAAAGGTATATTGGTATATAGAATCTCCTTTAAAAATAAATAAACACATGTATTTTTTCGTTTTTGGAAAATCCAAATATTGGGGGGTAAAAAGGGGGGAGGGTAAATTTTTTAAAATGAGTGTGTATACATATTAAAACTTTAAAATTTACAGATGTAAAAATTGGTAGTTAGAATCTCCTCTAAAAATAAAGGAAAACGTATTTTTTGTTTACTGTAAATCCCAATAGGAGGGGTGTAAAAGGGTGAAAAATGGGTTCAATGCCTTGAATGAGGATACACATATCTCAGAAACGAAAGATATTACAGAACTGAAAATTTGTATATGGGATCTCCTTTAAAAATAAAGAAACACGTATTTTTTAGTTTTGGAAAATCCAATTAATGCCGGTTAAACAGGAGTGACAAATTGGGTGAATTTTTGAAAGACTATATCTACAAAATATCTTGGAAACGTAAAATGTTACAGACGTAAAAAGTGGGTGTTTGTATCTCCTGTAAATCTAAAGAAACATAGGTGATTTGTGTTTGGAAACTCCACTTAAGGGGAACTCAAAAGGGGTGAAATTTTAAAATGAGAATTTTTACAGTTTATCTCAAAAAACTTAACATGTTACAGAAGTGAAAAATGGTATTTTTTATCTCTATTAAACATAAAGAAACGTGTATTTTTAGCTTTCGGAAATACCACTTGGGTGGAGGGGGGGGGGTAAAAGTGACTGAAAATGGTGTTGAATTCTTTTAATTAGGCTACTGATATCTCAAAAATGAAGTTGTTACAGACGTGAAATTTGATATTTGCAATCTGCTTTAAAAATAAAGAAACACGTATTCTCGGAAAATCCAATGAGGGGGGGGGTGAAAGAATTGAAAAATTAATTAAATTAATTGAATGAGAATACATACATCTAATAAAAACTAAAGTTGTTACAGACGTGAAAATTCGTATTTGGATCTCCTTTAAAAACAAAGAAAAACGCGTTTTGGGGGGAAACCATCTTGGAGGGCGGGAGTGTAAAGGAGTTGAATTCCTTTCATGAGGACACATAAATCAAAAACTGAAGAAGTTAGAGTCGTGATAACTGGTATTTAGAAGATCCTTTACTATTAAAGAAACAAGTATTTTTTGCGGGAAAATTCACTTAGGGGGGAGGGGAGTAGTGTGAAATGAAGTGAAAAAAGTAAATTATTTTTATGGGGATACTTATATCTCAAAACTGAAGGTAATAGACGTGAACATTGGTGTTTGAAATCTTCTTTAAATATAAGAAACAAGCCTTCTTTTAATTTTTTTTTGGGGGGGGGGTGCCGGTAAATAAACTTAACGGCGGTGGGGTGTAGAAGGAGGTGAGACCAATTGATTTTACTGTTCTTAATGTACTTATAAGGATCCTCGGCAGCGCGCCAGCCTATCACAGCTGGGTTCCGTGGTTTAAATCCCGTTCACTCCATGTGACATTCGTGCTGGACAAAACGGAGGCGGGACAGGCTTTTCTCCGGATACTCCGGTTTTCCTGTCATCATCCATTCCAGCAACACATAATAATAATAATAATAATAATAATAATAATAATAATAATAATAATAATAATAATAATAATAATAATAATAATAATAATAATAATAATAATAATAATGATGATGATGATGTTCCGGACCGTCGTCAAATGTGCGGACCGCGCTGGAAACGGCTCCTGGACGGGTAATGACTAAGAATGCAGTCCGGCCGCGGGTTCAGTGCCTTCTAGGAACCCAATATGACACCACGCCGGATCTCCTGAAGGATTTTGTCCATATTAAAAATGATTATAGGAAAAGATGGCAAAGATTTACGGACCCAACTGTCCGGGAGGAATACCTGAGCCTAGCCCGGGAAGAACGAAATCGATTGCTGGAAAAGAAGATTGAAAAATGGGAGGAAACATGCCGTAATCTAATAGAAAACGAGTCAGATCGAGAATTTTGGTGGGTTCTCGCAGAAAACGAATCAGACCGCGAATTTCGGCGGATTATATATCTAAAACAATAAGCATTCAATTATAAATTTCAGTATAATACCGTAGCGAAGCACGGGTATCTTGCTAGTACATATATAATTTATTAAATCTAGAACATGTTCCTTTCTCTAAAGGACATCGCCAGCTAGAATATTTCACACAATACATCAGATATATAATCACATTAATAGATTTGTAAGACATAAATTAAAATACATTCCCATACACAAGAACATTTATAATAAAATACTTGCAGTATGAAAAATTCACGTGTATGTATATTCAGTCTCAGCCCTAAGGCTGGTTGGATTCTCAACAGCTCCACCATCAGCTGTCATACATGGCCTAGCATCACTGAAGAGGTGTGCTTGGGAAATGAAGAGTGAGGTAGTTTTCCGTTGCTTTCCTCACTGAGCCAGAAGTTGCTATTACATATCAGTCTGCCAAGCCAACTGAAATGCATGCCCAACCGACTCTATGAGCAACATGTTCACACCATTCATAGCAGGGACTGGCTGCAGAAGGAATGGCATTACTCAGTCACTTTCATATTGTCAAAGCCAAGGATAAGACAGAGACAGATCAATGAATGTAACAAAATTTCTCTATCCCATACCAGGAGACATAGTGCACTGTAAACAATAGGTCCTGCCAGCAAAGGCATGAAAAATTCATATCAATATTATTGACAATACGACTTGGAACTTTAGTCAAGTTTGCAAATATTTTATTTTATTTTAAATGTCCTTGTGTATGGAAATGAATTTTAATTAATGTCTTACCATCTATTAATGGGATTTGATATCTGATTTAGTTTGTGGACATTTCTAGCTGATGTTGTCTCTTAGGGGAAGCAACATGTTGTAGATCAATATATATAAATGTATTGAATAGCCGGACCGCTTAAATAAAATATTTAACTTTATTCTTAAGTATTCGCTACTTGTATTTAAACAATGTTGTGAGGTGGACAGCTGACAATGTTATGAAAGTCAAGTAGTGAGTTTTACCAAGAGTAAAAGTCCTCTTAGTTTAAATTACTGCGTTGATGGGGTGAGAGTTCCTCATGAGGAACATTGTAAGTAGCTAGGTGTTAATATAAGGAAGTATCAACATTGGGATAATCACAAAAATGCTCTCCGGGATAAAGGGATTGTCCCATCTCTCATCGGAACGTTTCCAGGCTCTAATGATATTTTTGTATGGGTACAACCTTTGTTTTCTGTCACTAGTGTGTATAACATTTTCTACTTGTGAATGTTCAGTATGCGTGGAAGGACGAATGAAAATTTACATGACCCCGAGTGAGAGAGTCAGTATGTGAGTATGAATGAGCCTGCCTAGCTGAAGAGAGTGTGTTTGTGTGTGAGTCGTATTACTTGAATATTGAACAGGTCCTGTGAATGATACGTGAATAATACATCTATGTAAGCACGGTAATTGCATATAAGCACATTTTTTAGGCTATAATAGTATTTTTCTAGTACTATAATTTTAAGTGGGGATGAAGGCACGTTCATGTATGTGGCACTGTAACCTTTCTCCACTCATCACACCTGAAGTTTATCTAATTTTTTTGGAAAATAAATAATAAACATTATAGTAAACTATTTGTAATCAGCATCATCCTTTTATACAAAGATTCATATGTTGCTTCGTATCCTCGGAACCGAGAACTCTAATGTATGGTAGGGCAGGTTGAAATGAAAGTTAGTGGCTCACTTAGGGAGTTTCTGTTAATTAGTAAATGCTGGCGTGCAATTTCGTGTGCAGGTGGGCTCAACCTCAAACTTAACCCCAATAAGTTAATGAAGGTACTCAGCACCTGGATCGTCGCCCGCATGTATTCCCCAGGGCAAACTGTTTCAATTAGCACTTTGCTGTCAACCCTGTACAGCAAGAGGGAGGTCCTTACAGCGCTGCTCCATTCTATATTCCGCGCTTTGGAAATTACCTTGCAGATTTCTTACGCGTATTTGTCTTACGAATACACTCACATCTTCGTAAACGGACCTAGACACGCTCCATTTTAAGGCACAGAACAGAGCTCGAAAGTTTAAGTTCAAGTCCTAGGAATATTCTTCTTCTCCCGTGCATTTTCCTACGTCCTGGTAGGGTTTCGGGCTCAGACTATGTCTCACACATGGATTTGACCTTTCTTTTACAGCTGGATAACCTGATGGCGATCGTGATCAGATACAGAGAACGAAGAATTATCTACAATCTGTTTAAAAATCAGTCTTTGAGAAGAAACAGCAATCCAGAAAGGAATGAGGCAAGGCTGAAGTTTTCCTTCCCCCCTTTTCAATGTTTATATAGAAGAGGAAGTAAAGGAAAGCGAAGAGGAAAAGGGAAAGTGAATCACAATCCAAGGAAAGAAAACAAAACCCTGAGATTTGCCGATGGTATTCTTATTTTATCGGAGATTGCATAAGATCTGGAGAAATTGCTGAATGGTAAGGACGGAGTCTTGGGTAAGGAGTACAAGATGAAAATAAGTAAGTCCAAAACAAAAATAATGGAGAGCAGTGGAACGAAGTCAAATGATGCAGGTAATATTAGATTAGGAAATGAAATCTTCAAAGAAGCAGATAAATATTGCTACTTGTGTAGTAAAATAACTAACGGTGGCAGAAGTAAAGAGAACATAAAATGCAGGCTTGCACAAACAAGAAAGGCCTTTATTAAGCAAATAAATTTGCTCACTTTAAACACTGATATAGTAATGAGAAATATGTTTTTGAAATTTTCATATGGGGCGTGGCATTGTGTGGACGTGAACCATGGACGATAACTAGCTCAGAAAGAAAGAGCATAGACGCTTTTGAAATGTGGTGTTACAGAAGAATGGTGAAGGTGACATAAATAGATCGAATCACGAATAAATATATACTGAATCGAATTGCTGAGAGGAGATCGATTTGGGTAAATTTCACAAGAGGAGATAGAATGATAGGACACATCTTACGACACCGAGGACTTGTTCAGTTGGTTTTTGAAGGAAGTGTAGGTGGCAAGAACGGTAGGGTAGACCAAGGTATGAATATGACAAGAAGATTAGAGGAGATGTAGGATTTAGTTGTTACGTAGAAATGAAAAGGTTAGCTAAGGATAGGGTGGCATGGAGTGCTGCATCAAACCAGTCTGTGGACTGATGACTCAAGTAACAATAAATTTCCCGATGCCAATCCTATGTGAAGTGATGTCTTCACTATTGCGTACTTCTGTGGTGGTGGGTAGTGAGATGTGCATGCAGAAGGTCTGGCTGTATGGCTCAAGTGGTAGAACCACTGGCCTTCTGTGTCCAAGTTGGCGGGTTGGATCCCGGCTCGGATCGGTGATACTTGAAAATGATTAAACATTTCAGCCTCGTGTCGGAAGATTTATTGGCCACCAAAATAACTCATAGGGGCAAAAATCAGGTATCTCGGCATCTCTTAAAGCTGTAGAAATATTTAGTGGGGCGTCAAAACAAAAATTGAAGAAAGGCTATGTCAAGGCCACAAATTTGGTCGTACAATACGTATCGCGCAGTGTTGTCAACAGTGGAATAGGATTACCCTCTAAACGGCTGCTTATAAAACTCCAGAAATCACCATACCACTCACTGCAACCCCCCACCACCCCGCCCCAACCATTAGCCTCCTCGAGCTTTGTTAACTTACGAAAATTCTAAAACATAAAAAATTAAGTACATCCTTATAGTTCAAAGGCTGGAATTATTCGAAATATATTTCAAGGCAAACATATGTAATCACTGATGTATTTTTCAAAACACCTCGATAGAAGCACAGAGGAAGAACACTCCCTGCTTGTTATGATACTCCGTTTCCTATGTCTTTTCCTCTCAGTCCTGCCCGAATCTATAAGAGCGAATATATCTTTTTCGGTCTCATTCTATTTTTGGTTTTAGTTTTAAACCTTTTCTACTCACTATAAATTCTCCCCAGTTCCACATTTGACCATGGCAATGCCATGTGTGGCAGTGCAAACGTTGCCAGCTCCTGAAATTAATTGGTCTTACTTGTATCACATTATTTCATCACGTTATACCAGAAATTAATGGGTCAATGGATTGAGATCATTTTGCAAAGGACACATTTTTCCAACTGGTATATTAATCTTTGCACTGGCGTCCAAGTCACCTGATTCAAGAAGGTGAATCGACAATTTTAAGTGCACTTGACACTTGAAATAGTGACACTTTACTATGAAGGAAAGAAGAAAGACGCACTGAACCGTTCTTACTTCCTCATTTTTTAAGGAAATCCCATACATCTCAGCTCCGCCTATAGTTCAGGTCTTCCTTGGCTAACCTTTTGATGGCATCACGACTGTCAATGTCAAGAACTTAAATTTTAACTACTACATCATTATACTCTCTATCACATTGCATAAAATTTTAATTGGTAAACCACCAAAATATAAACTGCCATAAGCATGAAAAGGACTAGATTTTCCATTGACCACCGTGTGTTACAATTCACCCCACTGACGAAGAGTAAAAAACACTGAATTTGGTGGGAAAACCACTAAGTTGATAACACTGGTATCACGTGATAAGGAATGTCAAAACAAAGTATCTACAGTAGTTTTTCTTCCACCACTTGGGAAGTAGACATGCTTGACTGGAGTTCTAGTTGTGCGAAACCCGGCTCAGACACTCGGCCACCTTCAATCTGAGACCAT
This sequence comes from Anabrus simplex, assembly GCF_040414725.1. Classification (NCBI taxonomy): domain Eukaryota; kingdom Metazoa; phylum Arthropoda; class Insecta; order Orthoptera; family Tettigoniidae; genus Anabrus; species Anabrus simplex. The sequence goes on from NC_090265.1 coordinate 1,752,594,748, forward strand.
CCCCAGAAGTTTTCGAGGTCGGCATTGGTAATTTTGGAAATTTACTTTCTTAGTTGATTGCTTGATCGCTAACTTCTTGCATACCCGATTATTTGGACTCTTACACGATTGATTGGATTCTTACACGATTGTTGGTGAACCTGTTCTACCATTTACGTGAAAATGATTGTGGATAACTTGGAAAACGTAAAAGAAATAACGAACGACTGGAGACGAGTGTGAAATTAGTGTAAGTAGGAAAGATCACAAGATGAAGATAAAGCTGGAATTCAAGAGTACAAATTGGGGCAAATATTCGTTTATTGGAAGGGGGAGTTAGAGATTAGATTAACTTACCAAGGAAGATGCTCAATAAATTTCCAATTTCTTTGAAATCATTCAAGAAAAGGCTAGGAAAAACAGATAGGGAATCTGCCACCTGGGCGACTGCCCTAAATGCAGATCAGTAATGACTGATTGATAGAACGCCTTCTCCGCCATCATAACTTCCATCCGTATTATGTCTCTCAAGAGCTTCATGGAAACGATTTTGAGAATCATGTTAACATTTGTACATGGGCATTAAGGCAAGATAAACCAGATTTATAATGGATTGTATCTTGTTTAATTATGAAGCAAAATTTGCAAATCATGGCCAAGAAATCGTCCGAAACATGCACTATTGGTCCATAAACAATCGACAATGACTTCTTCGGGTGTAACGTCAGCATCAATGGAGTTTAAATGTGTGGAGTGGAATAGTGAACCATTAACTCACAGGCACTTTTTTGTAGAAGGAACACTAGGTTGTCAAAAAATTTCAACCTCCTATCAGACCAACTACCGCAGATGTTGGTTCCACTGCAGACTAAGAGGAACATGTGATATCAGCATGATGGCTGCCCAGCGCATAGAGCACGACGTACTACAGCTTTTCTTCACCAGTTGTTTCCAAATCGATGGATTAGACGAAGGGGACTTGTATCTTGGCCAGCCTGTTCATCAGCTTTGACCCGTTTAGATTTCCTTTCTCTGGGTAAAGCTAAAATATACTATTTTCAAGGATATACTGACTACACCAGATGATATGAAACGATATTTTACTGCTGTCTGCGTTGAAATTTCTGGTTAAATGCTAGAAAGTGTTCATCAATCTTTACATGAGAGACTGGAAGCTTATTTTGAAGCTGGTGGTCGTCATTTTGAACACAATCTGTCAAGGCCAATTCTCTTCCTTCTTCAGAATCCAAAGAGTGGGTTTATGCACATTTTGCCCCGAAGATTGTTTTCCGTTGTTTCCCCATTTTCACACCAGGAAATTGCTTAGGCTGTACCTTAAATAAGGTCGTGGCCACTTCCTTCTCAATCTTATTCCTTTTCTATCCCATCGTCACCTTAAGACCTATCTGTATTTGTATGAGGTAAAGCAGATTGAATATATATCTCGATGGCCTAGAATGAAAACCTCGTATCTCACAAAGTTCTTCCTATCCAATATTTCCCTTAAGACTGGTTACGCCTCCCAGCCACACATTAATATGCAGTCCACCAGAACAATGTTCGTTGTGTTCTTTATTCCTATGCCGACGTGTGAAGGAAAATGAACATTACCGTATCGTGCTATAGGAATGCATGTATGCGTGACGTATTTACTAACTCCTAGAGTATAATTTTTATAAGGTTCATTTTCCTTTACTCACCTACATAGGAAAATAAACCAAACGAACATTGTTCTGATGGCCTGCATATCCATATGTGGCTGGGAGGCGTGACCAGTCTTAAGGGAAATACTGGATAGGAAGAACTTTTTGAGATACGAGGTATTCAATCTAGGCCATCGATCTGTTAACACTAATTAGAGGGAAGAAAGAAAGGGAGTCAACACTTCGAAAAGTGAAGTGTGAGTCCTGTCGCGAGTAAGTGGAAGCAATTTCAGTACTCAGATAAAGGTCCCTTGGTAGCCAACACATGAAAGAAAATCCTCAGCCTGTTTTCCAGTCATTCGACAAGGTCAGGGATGTAATGAATGAAGCCCCCGTCTGGTGGTGAGGATAGGAAGTGTGCCGGCTGCGGAAGCCTGTCGCACTCCTCTGGGACAATGATTAATGACTGACAGATGAAATGAAATGAAACTGGAGAGTTTTGCTGGAATGAATGATGACGGGAAAACCGGAGCACCCGGAGAAAAACTGTCTCGCCTCCGCTTTGTCCAGCACAAATCTCACATGGAGTGACCACGGAACGCAGCGGTGAGAGGCCTGCGCGCTGCCGCCTGAGCCACGGACGCTCTTCGCCAGCACATGCTCCCAAGTTAACAGCCCCTGGAGCCCATTTTAGTCGCCACATTTTTCAACTGGGTTTACTTCGCACGGACAGAGATAGGTCTTATGGCGAGGACGGGATAGGAAAAGGCCAGCAGTGGGACAGAAGCGGCCGTGGCCTTAATTAAGGTACAGCTCCAGCATTTACCTGGTGTGAAAATAGGAAACTAGAAAAACCAACTTCAGGGCTTCTGACAGTGGGGTTGGAACCCACTAGCTCCCGGATGCAAGCTCACAGCTGCGCGCCCCTAACCGCACAGCCAACTCGCTGGGTTCAGTCATTTCTTACGACAGGCAGGGGATACCATGGATGCTATTCTACCGCTCCTACCAACAGAGAGATGTAACACGTACGTTCAGAGAAGAAATATACCTTTCTTTTCCATTTCAACTCTTAGGGCCCCATTCTACAAATATGTCGGCCATCGGGTTCATCAGAAAAAACACAGTTACGTAAATGTGTAATTGATGACAAGTAAAGCAGGATGTTACAGCTAAAGTCACGTTTCAGTGCGCTATTGTGACGAATTTATATAAAAACAACTGAACGTACGTGTGAAATTCTAAACTGATAACTTCCTTGAGAATACAGTTGTTGATTGGTTGGAGTTCCTGACATTCTCATATCGGATTTTTCAGTAGAACCGTGAGGTAAATAGTTAGTATTTATTTATTTATTTATTTATTTATTTATTTATTTATTTATTTATTTATTTATTTATTTATTGACCATAGCAGTGGCGAAGTTAGGGATTGTGGCCCTCTCTTACATTTAACCACTTAATTTACAGATAATATAAATATAAAAGAAATATACTATTCTATTATAAAATCAAAGATAAGCTAAAATTACAGATTTGGACAACATATTATGAAAAGAGAAAGCGAAGTTCAACAAATAGAATAAAATAAAAAAGAAAAGAAAAGAAATCCGGAGCGTAGAGATAAAATGAAAGAGACAGAGTCACAATGAAACAGTAAGATACAAACTGAAAAATTTAAGCAATGCATAAAGAGAACGCAGTACATAATAAAGTAAATGGAAATATAAGTATGGCCATAAAATGTGATCCATGTACATGAGTAAGAAGCTAAATATTATGTACATTTACACTATAATAATAATAATAATAATAATAATAATAATAATAGATGAAGTAAGGGTGTATTCTGCCCGAAGGCAGGTCCGAACCTCCGCAGAGGTGTGCCTGAGCCGGAGTTTTCGTACGGTAGAGTGGCCAGTTCCTTTCCGCTCCTCCATTCCCTTACCCCCAACCAACAACGCGTGGCAACCCATCCAAATCTTGACCACGCCCAATGTTGCTTAACTTTGGAGATCTCACGGGACCCGGTGTTTCAACACGGCTACGGCCGTTATAAGAACAACAACAACAAGAATAATAATAATAATAATAATAATAATAATAATAATAATAATAATAATAATAATAATAATAATAATAATAATAACCACAATCACACAACCTATCATGCGTCACCATACACACGAAACATAGTTATGAACGTAGTCATGAGCATTCTAATTTAAACAATTAAAGTGAGTTTATTTATTTATTTATTTATTTATTTATTTATTTATTTATTTATTTATTTATTTATTTATTTATTTATTTATTCCTGACTTACATTTGTGGCGAAGTTAGGGCTCACGGCCCTGTCTTACACTTAACCACTATAAACAATAAAATTTAAAAATGTAAACATAAAAGTAAGACATAGAAATTCTAAAAGTACATAATACTACGGACAGATAATTCTAAGCTAGGCCTACATATCAGTACGGCAATTAGTGTGACAATAATAATAATAATAATAATAATAATAATAATAATAATAATAATAATAATAATAATAAGGAGAATAATAAGAATAAGAATAAGAATAAGAATAAAATGAAGAAAATCCATTCACACACCAAACACACAATGATTCACATAACTCAGTTTTATGTTTCCAGGAAAAATTTTCGGCAGGCAAATTTGAATGATGAGAGGAAGTAAGGTGCCGAATGTCCACTGGGAGTGTATCCCAGAGTCTCTATGCAGTAACTAAAAAGGAATCATTGTAGGAATTCGTTCGACTTAGTGGAATTTCTAGTAGGGAACCAGAACGTGTACTAATTTCGTGGAATGAGGAAAGGAAACGAAAATTAGAAGAGAGGTAAGTAGGAGTGTTCATCGAGAGCACTTGGTAAACAAGTGTCATTAGGTGAAAAATCCTTCGTTCATTTATGCGTAGCCATCCCAATGTTTTGAAATATGGTGTGACATGACCGTCATGTCCCAGTTGGAAGGCATATCGTATGCATGAGTTTTGTGCTCGCTGAAGTCTCAAAGCTTGTTCAGCATTTAGATTGACTAGTACCGTATCACAGTAGTCTAGAATTGGGAATATTAGTGCTTGTATTAATTTTAATTTACGTTTTTGAGGAAAAGAATTCTTGTGACGTTTCAGGGGATATAGAACTGCATGAACCTTTCTACATACATTTGTTACATGTTCATTCCAGGTTAGATTCTCATTGATGGAGATTCCAAGATTAGTTGCATTTTTAAGGTACGGTACAGCAATGTCATTGATTATGATTGGAGGAGGATTGATATTGCTTATTACATGTAATAATTTAGAGTTTCCTGTGAAAATACTTTGTGTTTTACGAGGATTTAGGATTAAGTGGTTGTTTTTAGCATAGGCGGTAAGCCTTTCAATATCCGAATTAATATGCTGAACAGTTTCATGTAAATTGTTTGTAGCGGTGTGTTTGTATATCTGCAGATCATCAGCATATAAGTGGTAGTTGCAATACTGAAGTGTGGAAGATATGTCATTAATATGCAAGACGAACCGTAAGGGTCCTAGAACAGATCCTTGAGGAACACCGGATGATTTCACAGCCGATTGGGATCTTTGATTGTTTACTACAACGCACTAGCGACGATTTGTAAGGTACGACTTTAAAAAAATAGGGCTATTGGTCCGATATGCAGAGAGCGTAGCTTGGATAGTAGTATGTCTATATATACCGTGTCGAACGCACTACTAAAGTCAAGGAGTATCAGTATAGTCACCTGCCGTTTGTCCATTGCTAGTCTTATGTCATGTGATACCCGAAGAAGTGCAGTCGCAGTACTGTGTCCCTTTCTGAAGCCAGATTGCAATGGGTCAAAAAGAGAATGTCTGGTTAAGAATTCTACTAGCTGTTCGTGTACAGCTCGTTCAAGAAGTTTCGAGAGAGGGGGAAGAATCGAAATAGGGCGGTAATCAGATGGCGCATTTGCAGTGGTACCGGTATGCTTTAATATTGGGGTTACTAGAGCATCCTTCCAGTTGGGAAAGTCCCGGTGGTGAGACAGTGGTTTACAATGTGGGTAATAATTGGTAGGACTGCGCCAATAATGTTTTTTATAAAGCCTATTGGGATATTATCTGCTCCTTTAACTTGCGACTTAACTGAATTCAAAATACGCTTTACATCATTTACACTGACAGGGCGAAAGGAGAAATTACGTTCGTTTTCTGTAGGGTCACTGTTTCTTTTATTTAGATTGATATGATTTTGAGGTTGATATTCCTTTATTGGGTTAGTTACGAAGAAAGAGTTAAGTGTATCGATTTTCAATTAGAAGAACTTGTCAACTGCTAAGCTACTCTTTGCCACATGTTAGCAAAAACACAGTGAAAAACGTTTCTATTAAGTCTAGTAATAAAATGACAGAATTTGAGGTTTTCTCCACTTATTTGTTTCCCTGTTTAAAGTGTTTTTATTCCTTCCTTCAACTCATAATGGTAGAAGGTATGGTTTCAATTATAAGCGAAAAATCCTGACATTTTTACTCGTAAAACATATTCATCCTTGTCATCCGCAGCCGGAACTGGGTGATCCATTCTACACGTGCCCGCGATAAAAAACAAGTACCGCTCGTAAGTTGTGTATCTTTAATTAAAAGCTGTCATTTGTACTGTGCATCACCAAGTATGGCCGGACAGGCTATTTCAAATAAAAATTGTTCCTTTGTACAGTGGCATTAAAGTTGTCAAACTCTCGTGAATTCTGCCCCGTTTGTTCGCTTAGAATATAAATGATTCTGTATAAATGACAGCGTATTTTACCGTCTATGTCTACGACTTCGATAACTTCATGGAACTTCTGTACGAAGACAGAAATTATCAGTGATTGCTTAGTGGTGATTGGAAAGCAGGATAGACACTGCACTAAATTTTATGGAAAAGTCGGGAAATTTTGAGTAAAAGCTGCGAGGGAAATTGATTTAAAATGTTATGACATCACTCTATCCACTGTATAGACGGGTTTATTGTATGTCTACAAGGTGATTCAAAATTAAAGATATAGCCATCAGAGATGTGTACAAGCTACTGAAACCAGGAGATAGTTCGTAACAAACATAGGTCCAGAAAGTAACCGTTCCTTAGATTTACGTCATAATCACACTTGCAACTGTTAAAATGTTGATCATATGAGTGACAATGCTATATTCTATAGTGCCAGGCATTAATACTGAAACTGTATTGGTCTACAAAATATTTTATAAAACGGGTAAATATTATCAGAAACCATAATTATATGCACCAAAGAGAGTTGTTTCACGATAAAAAGGCATATACAGAATTAAAATATTAGAACTAAAGATTCCTTATAGAAAGCATTTTTTTTTTGTTGGTTTGAATTTCTGTTATCTTGAAAACAGGATTTAAAATTGCAGAAAAATGTCATCAAAACAAAACAAAAGAGAAATGTGCAAAATATTCCTCATACAACGGAAATCTGCACATAATTAGCACTAATGAAACATTTTTGTCACAGTAGGGGAAGAAGAAAACATTCATTTTCTTTCTTGCAGCTTATAATAATTCTACTTCTTCTTCCTGAGATTTCTCCCTTTTGTGTTCCATTGCTCTGAAGAAGTGCTGTAATGGATCCCAGCATGTTTCATCGAGTCCCACATTATACCCTCGTCGCCAGTGTTTGGGTCGCCCTCGCTTTTCTGCTGTTGTCGCACATACAGTACAGCACACTTCCTCAGTTGTCTGCAATGGTGTGTCGTCATCTGACAAATTATCCTTACTTCCCCAAGCCTCACCTGGATTTTCAATGTCCTCAGAATCATTTTCATCAATTTCACTAAAGTCACTACCCTCAACAAGAACTTGTAAAATATCTGATTCAGTTAGCAATGATTTTGATTTTGATGATGCCATGTTTCTTTACTACAGTCACATGACAACTACTAGATACAAGATATGTATAGACATGAAACTCCAACAAAGACTACCAAAAGTGACAATAATGGTGATAAGTGTGAATTAGAGACATACTGTACAAGTTGATGCAGTACGAATGTTTCACCAAACGTTGTCATGACAGTCAAGAAAACACACATTTACTGAGTTTCTCAAAAAGCGATCCTGGCACCACAAATAGGTCCAGTGAGCCACTTATAGTGATCCTTGGCAGTTCTTGTACCAGGTCACAAGCTCCACATTGGATGTCAACAGTATCTTTGTTTTATTCTTTTTAGCGGCATTTGAAGCAGTTGTCAAGGTAAAGAAGAATACAAAAGCGAGGTATTACAGAAATAAAGGTACATATAAATATATTTCAGTGCTCTATTGTTGTGATGCATCACACACTGGCACGTCCATTCATAAAATATATGTCGGTTGTCTCTTTGTTAGAAAATGTTTGAAATGCCATGAAAGCTACTTCAAATACCACAAAAGATATCCTGATTATATCCACTAAGAATCCAGGTAACTACTTTTAAACCAATCTATAAAACAAAGAACTTTAATTATAAAATTATTGATATCCACTTTTCATATTTGCCATGTGATCATGTCCACCGTTACCCAAAGCACCACCAAGACGGTTTCTTTGGCCTTCAATTACCCAAAATTAATTATTTTCTAACTTTTATCTATGGGGCTATTTTGGAAGAGAATTTATCCCTTTTAATGCCTCAGAATGCTTGGAAAATATGTGTCTGGATTGTTCAGTTGTACGATGAGATTAAGATGAGTGCACGATGACGAAACGTCGTCAGAATCGCCAATCGCCTTGAAAATGTTTTAAGCCGCAATTGAGACCACTGTCCATATGTTATAGATACAGTGAACTGTGTTTTCAAGGACTAATGTACATATGTGTGAAGTATAAATGTTTTCCTTTATAAAATAAACTTATTGTGAAGAGCTTGTTTGTGTCAACTATCCGAGCGAATTCAATGAACTGTAACTCGAGACAGTGGAGTTTAATCACGCTGCTAAGATCCGCGGTCCATTCCGTTGTGTAGAAGTTGTCTTTGCAGGACTAAGCTTTTTCTATGGATTGTACGAACTGCGAATTAATACACAGGTCGTTCTATAAATAACGGAAACTGTGTTATATCTTCCGAACAAACATGTGGCAGCATCTTAAGGCTGGTACTACGTTGAAAACCGTGTGGTATATTCTAAAAAGGCCACCTACAAACCACGTCTGTGAGCAATGGTGGCTAGGTATTGGCACAGCCGACATGTGTCCGGCCGTGCTTCAAGAAGGATGCAAATTATGTGGAATACAGCGGTCATACTGTACGTGAAGGTTGAATTTCTCCGTCAGTGTCACGTGGAGTTCTGTGAGTGATACGGCGTTGCCATATCGAAATGCTATACGTTGGGTGGGAGTGGCTGCCTTCCAACATCGTGTGTCCACCCGTACAGACGTGTCTGTCACCGTTGTCGAACGGTGATGATGCTTGTTGCTTAAATGGACCTAACATCTAGGTCACTGGCCCTTATCGAACTGATCTGTGAGGAAATTTCCACGCATATGGGTAAGTCTAGCAACTGTCGGACAGCGTCATACTGCTCCATGATAACATCCAGTACTGCGGCTCCCGTTAGGGACATTGAGCAGAGGTTGGGGTAGAAAGACTCAGAACACCATTCTTGTTCATCATATCTCAGTCCAGTGATTTCAATCTCATTCCGACTGAAGACGACAGGACGACCTTCTAAAAGACATATCGGGGACATCCATTTTAAGCTTCTTGAATACATTCGTCGGACGATATAACATAGTGATGGACAAACGATGCCCGTGCTAGAGTGGGGTCAAAACGACGCTATATGCGCCGAGATTCGAGCCTATTCGAAGCAGCTCGAGCAATCACGTGACCGAATGTAGGATCTGACTCGGGCTACAACGCGGACGTACAGATAAGCAAACAGCATATCAAGTGAAGCAGCACTGAGATGTGTGTATGGTATTGATAACGAAGGTACGTGCTGTCATATATTACTACAGTAAGTTTCCCTCATCTGTTGCCGGCAGGCGACCCTCAGCTGATCTAACGCCCTTTAACTCATCACTGCCCGCTTCGCGACATAGCAACAAGCACAGCACTTCGCTCACTTTATCCGTGCATTATATAAGATAACAATTAAAATAAGAATCAAAGAATAAGAATTAAGAAAATTACTAATTAAGAATTAAGAAAATAAGCTCGTACCTTACGACAGGAGATGTTGGAAATGTTCTTCTCCTGCATCCACACATTTCTGACATCGTCTTAGCAAACTCCGATTCACACGCAGAAATTCGCCTTCCGTAACTGAGGCTATTTCAATTTAAAATTTTCGTAGCCCGCCCTGCTGATCTCTTCGAAATTACGGTTTCTTGTCCAAGTCGTCTTAGGGATTTTCTAATCTTTCTGCGATTTCATTTACTTTTTCCTTGTTATGTACACGTTTTTTAACACTTACCTTTTTATAGAGTAAAGAACCAGTTCCTTATTTTTTTTACGAGTTTCCGTACGGTCTCTCTACCTAGGTATGTAGGGCGTACACCTGGAAATTGTGTTCCAAATCGCCTAATGACTTCCCTGCAAGACTCCGTTTTCACATAATTATCATACATAAATACCCTTTTCTCTACCGTGCACACATGTGGAGGCATTATGTGAATTATACCCCAAAACAACACTTCAAAACTCGAAAACAGCCGGAGCGACAGATCAACACTTGGTACACATTCTAAGCTCGGACCTGAACTGCGAAGTGCGGGCATTTCCGTGCTGTCACTGCGCTGTGTAACGGGAAGTATTGAGTCAACGGGAGGCAGATAAGCTGGGCGCGCCTGCCGGCCGACCAATGAGAGAAACTCACTGTACATTCAGTTATTGACGTATATCTTGTGGGGAATAAAGACTGTCCATAACACTAAAAGGGTTAGATTAGGATAATATTCTATGAAAAAGGACAAGGCATGTACTTGTACTATTTCCAGCGTATTAAATGAAGTATTTCCTCTCAAGGCAGTACTCGTGTATTTTGTAACAACCGTACGTTTGACCCAACATACGGTATTTTGTTATGTTGGCAAGCTTTGGGTGGCTATGACAGCTGTGTAGCGCGCCAGGCGAGGTGCTCCTGTCCTCAATGTTGGGGGTTTGAATCACCCCCTTGGGGAAGAATTACACTTTTTGATCGTACAAAATAACTTGAGTAAGGAAGGATTCATATTTCATTTTCTCTTGTACATCTGATTGATGAAATATATCACAATCAAAAGTATCCCTTTTGTAATTCGTGGATTTCAAGCTATGTAATTACCAAATTTCAGGTCACTCGGTCCAGAAGTGTTCGAGCCTATCGAAAAAAAAAAAAAAAAACAGACACCTTCATATTTTTAGTAATAATATAGATAAGCCACATGAACTGATAACAAATGTGTCTACAACAGAAGACAGATTATCAAAAATTTTTAGTCTTATAACCATTCTCGTAAGTAACTATTCCGACCTTTCTTCATCTTCATACTTTGTTGTTTTCTCTTCCGTTCCTTCCAATATCCTTTCATCTTTTCAATATGCTGTTTCTGTCTGTCCTCGGACCACTTCGCGCCAGCTTTCTTGTTCAGTATTCCTTGGAATCCTTCCATAGTTACTAACCTCTCTCTAAAATTCTCTCTGTCCACAGTTTCTACTTCTCTTATATTATTTCTTTCTAAATCATTTTTTACTTCTTAAACCCAGCTAGTTGTTACCTTTTTGTTCCAAAGGTATTTCAAAATTATTTTTTAACCTGGAATCATCTATTATGTAAATATTTCCAAAAAATTGCAATCTCCTTTTTCTTATGGTTTCTGTTATGTTTTCTATGTTCCTGTATATTTCGTCGTTATATCTTAATTTCCATACTTCTGTTGCTTTCATAGGGTCTAAGGTTTTTCTCATGATTCTCATCTCTAGTACATCAAGTTTATCTAACCTATAGTTTAGTACCAGGCATTCACTTGCATATTCTATAGGCATTCCGGTTTCATCACTGTAGTGTAGTGCCTTATTTTAAGATTTTTAGATATACACTTTTTGTTATAAAAATTCTTTGTTATACCATATGCTCTTTCCATCTTGTGTACCCTTTCTCCTACTGCAGATTTGTCTAAACCATTTTACTGAATTATTTCCCCCAGATATTTGAATTTCATTACTCTCTCCACTGGACCAATATCTGTTGCCAAAAATTTTGGAGCGTTATTGATACTTGTAATACTTCTTTTTCTACGGAGATTCTCAAACCTGTATTGTTGGCTATCTATGTTTTAATTTACTTAATTTATACGCCTCAAGCAACACATTTTATTAGACAATCCGTTTACTCCCATGAGACCTTTGTAACGAATCATCGCCCAAACACAAAGTGATTTTATTTGCGAAAGACATGGAAGTAACAGTTAACAGAATACGAACCAGTGCTGTCCAGCATAATTCTCTGACAGGTCCTTCTCAAGATCTCCGGATGTTACAGGAAGCGTCTACGTTGTGGCGTGCACAAAAAATCGAGGAAAGCTCGAACTTGTTCAAACTCTGACATCTTCTGTTCGAGCAGCTCGAGCCGGACCCAAGCACAGTTGTCATGACTTAAGAAATGACCCTCGTATTAATCACAAGTTTGTACATGAGCTGATTAATTTGGGAATTCAAAGCCAATTTTTGTTCCCATAATGTTGAATGGCTTATTGCTCTTGTTTATTATGACTAACAATGGCACTGAAATGTTAAACTGACGAGTAATCTGTTAATTAGCTATTCTAGTCCCGCATTAAACATGATATATTTCACGCTTTATATTTACAAACAAAATATTTCCATACAGTGTCGACCAGTGGAATCGATCAGAACGCTGATGAGCAGCAGTCAGTCCATCTGTCGGTCTTAGGTTCATCTTTTATTCAACGCGCTTCTCTTGGGTCGTTAAATTGCCCACACCGACCTCCATCTGGTCCGAGAATTGTTCTTTCTAATCGGAAGTAGATAAGAAGAAATTGCACGGGGCTTCCGTCGACAACAGGAGGTGAGTTTGTGCAGAACCACAAACCGTCGTGTCAAATAACAAACATACGGATTAAGACGTCCCATGAAAGGAACGCATGAACTAGGAACACTTCACTGGAGACGACATCTACGTTAGTTAGCGAAGTTGGTTAGGATTTCACATTTTGTGTTCAACATTATGGGATCGGGTACTAGAGCATTTAAGAATGCTTGAATACGGGACACTCAATAATAATAATAATAATAATAATAATAATAATAATAATAATAATAATAATAATAATAATAATAATAATAATAATAATAATAATAATAATATCGTCGCTTCACCGGTAAAACATTGTATCCCACAATACTCTTCCTATCCATTATTCCCCTTAAGACTGGTCACGCCTCCCAGCCACATATGGATACGCAGTCCATCACAACAATGTCCGTTGTGTTCGTTTTCCTATGTCGACGATTAAACGAAAATGAACCTTACATGCATTGTACACTAGGAGTGCGCAAATAACGTAATGCAAACGTACATTCCTACAGTACGGTACTGTAAGGTTCATTTTCCTTTACACATGGGCATAGGAAAATGAACGCAACAAAATTTGTTCTGATGGACTGCATATCCATACGTGGCTGAGAGTCTTAAGGAGAATAATTGATAGGAAGAGCTTTGTGGAATACAACCTTTTATCGGTCGAGCGACGATAATAATAATAATAATAATAATAATAATAATAATAATAATAATAATAATAATAATAATAATAATAATAATAATGAATTTACATCCAAATTTTTTTACGGTTTTCGGAGGTGCCTAGGTACAGAAATTAAGTCCCTCAGGAGTTCTTGTACATGCCAATAAATCTACCGACACGAGTCTGATGTATTTGATTCACCTTCGAATACCACCGGACGGAGCCAAGATTGAACTGTTCCAAGTTGGGGTCAGAACGCCAGTGCCTGAACCGTCTGAGCCCGGCAAGGGAAACTCCTTTGAGTGGATGTGACAAGTCGATAAGGGAAACCTTATCAGGGTAAAATTTCGACTCATTTTTGTTTCATAAGAAGGCTTGTCGAACAAGTTGGTACATCTGCGCACCTTCTCTAAGGCCATCTATACCACTGAACTTGAACTTTTAATCTCTGAGAAACTTACTTTATCAATGGTGAGATGGCTCTGTCATCTATGTACTAATGGTAACTGTTGGGCTAAAACAAACTAATGGACAGAGTAATGTTACTTGGGAGTTGGTAAACCTTTTCTCTAGGATTTTTTTAAAAACACCGATGTTGTCAACACTTTAGCTGGTTTCTCCTCTATTGTAATCTATCTATCAGATGCTTATAAATATGTTCTCTAGCCAATCAAACCCGGGTGTGTGTGTGTGTGTGTGCATTCAGCCTATTAGCAAAGTGTACTTCAATTTAACCTAGAGGCTTCCCTTAAGGAACTATAAAAGCAGGGCACTTCAAGCCATCTTATACTCCGATCTCTTTATTAGACTTTTAATAGAATAGCGAAGAGGGGGTTTCCTTCCTGACGTGGTGAAGCACTTCTTTTCTCCACAACAGATAGCTATTCTCCCCATCAGTGAACGTGATGGATGATTTTCCGACTCATCGGCATGTCACGGAAACAGATGAGTAGAGGGGCATAGTTTTCGTCCCGGGACTCTCATGTACTCGCTCTCAACAACAACAACAACAAGAGAAAAACGTCTTATCTGAATTGCTCCAGTGCTTGAGAGTGCGACTTGTCGGAGGGCTAGGGGGGCAGGGGTGCGGCCTGTTTGAAGAAGATCCAGCGATACAATATAATGGCAAAATTTACCTAAAACTTGATAGTGCCTCCGGGGAGTTTGAATGGAAGGTTTCAGCCGTTTTTAAAATGTAATTTTGCAATTTGATGGTGTAAATGTAGGATTTTCAACGAAGTCTGAGGACTCTAATTCTGTTCCTTACTGGGAAACATGTAATGTAAGGGAACACGAGTGGTGACCCTCTGCCGTCTCCCATTTAACCTTTCAATTGTGTGAATAAAGTTTTCAACCTCTAAATTTTGAAAATCCTGTTTCGGCATTAAATGTCCCTCCTTTAGTCACCCTTCTTAATATTGGCTTATCCTCTCTATCACTGAGTATTCAGCCCATTAAGGTTTCCAGAAATGTATATAAGGAGTGCTGGTGTCTCGCCTCCTTGCCTTTTGTTGATGGCTGGTTATGTGCAACCTTTACTTTAAGCTCTTAAGGCCGTGCAGTATGGGTAATTATGCCCCTGTATGTTCTTTATTGTTCTTATGGTAACTTCTCGTTTCAGCTCCCTTTCAGAAAAGCGACTAGTATTATTGCTGAGCGATGGATAAGCCCATCGTGGGGCAACCGTGGATGAAAGTGTAGTCACCTGATGTGTTGAATAGTGTAATGTAAGTGTACCGAAAGAAACTGATCGCGTCTTTGAGGCTAGACTCTTGTATTTTGGTGCTCAGACTCCGGTGAAGTGTACCTGCTCGGAGCAAACCTTGCTCTTTCAAAATATTGTACTTGTGAGAAGCAAATATGCTCTTCTCTATGTAATTTAGTGACTGGGTATTTATCTCAAGTTTTTGTATCTGATTTAGGACTTATAAGTCGAAAATGTCGTTAGAGATGACGAGCTCGTTATTAATCTTTGCAATCCAGTCATTCAACCCAGGCGCTTTCTATTCCTCTGTGAACCATGAACATTCCGTAATGATAATAATAATAATAATAATAATAATAATAATAATAATAATAATAATAATAATAATAATAATAATAATAATAATAATATTTTTGCTAGGGGCTTTACGTCGCACCGACACAGATAGGTCTTATGGCGACGACTTAATAATAATAATAATAATAATAATAATAATAATAATAATAATAATAATAATAATAATCAAAATAATAATTATTATTATTCCGGCACCTTGGCTGAATAGTCGGTGTAGTGTTCGGAGGGCTCCGGGTTCTATTCCCGGCCGGGTCAAGGATTTTAAACTTAAAATGGTTAATTCATTTGACTGGGGTCTGGATGTGTATACTTTCCCTAACATCCCTCCAATTCTCATACCACGCACAACACTATCACCCACCACACTGACACGCAGCTTTTTAGACACAGGTCACGCCGCCTGTCATCATTGTACGGTATGCCTTACAAGCTTTGCAGCAGGCTAGGGATAGGCACACGAAATTATTATTATCATTATTTATTCGATGCGGCCTTTGAAGACCACGTTAAGAATTGTTACATTCGGCAGTGGACTTAGCTTTCTTTTGAGCCCAGAATTCCTTCAATATTCCTGAGTGGGCCTGCTTGTGTTTCTCTGTCCAAGGGACACCGTGTCGTATTTTGGATTGTTCGTCTCGCTTAACCCCGTCCGTCAATATCTTCTTTCGGAATAGACCTCTGTCAAAGGCTTCTTCCTGTTTGATCTGTAGCACTTGAAGGTCTTATTTGGTGGTTCTAAACCGAGGATTCGTGGTTGTAGGTTTTAAATCAAATAGGTGAAAGTTCTGTTTGGTCAACCTCTTTACGTTCATTCGTTTGAGATGACCGTAAAATCGTGCCCGTCTTTTGAGGATCGTGTTTGTAATTCTCTCTGTTTTGTTATAGACTTCCTTATTGGATCTTCTTTGGTGGGTGCTATTCATGTAGTTGGATCCCATGATTCCCCTAATTATTCTGCGCTCCTTTTCCTCGAATTCTTCGAGGATTCCTTTATTGGCATTTAGGGATAAGGTTTCGGATGCATACTTAAGTACTGGGTTCAGAACTGTTTCATAGTGAGGTATCTCAGTATTTTGAGACATGCATTTTTCTGTTGTAGGTCGTGCGTGACGTTTGGTAGGCTATTTCAAGTTTATGTATTTGTTCCCTAAGTGCTTCTTTGTTCAGTCCATTTTTCATGATGATCTCAACCAGGTACTAAAATTTTTTTACTCGCCCGATGTCCCCGTATTTCAACCGAAGTTTTGGTGTTGCGTCTTTGATGCTAGTCATTACTTCTGTTTTTTTTGCAAACGATTTCTGCAGGCCAGTTTATTCGGCGATTTCCTGTAACAGTTCTCTTTAAAATTTAGCAGTTTCTACGTCGTTCGACAGAATGGAGATGTCATCGGAGAAAGGTAGGCAGTATACCATGATTCCCTTCGATTTGACTCCCATTATCAGTGGACTATAGTCGATTCCATTTAATCTTGTTCGCCAGGTCTGAATGATTTTCTGAACAATGAAGTTGAAAAGCATCGGAGAAAGCCCATCGCCTTGTCTGACTTGTTTTGACCTCAAAGGATTTCCAGAGGCATCCTTGGAACTTTATTTTGGATTCTGTATCTGTCATGGTGCCTTTAATTAATGCCAGCAGTTTCAGATCAACTCCGAATTCATTAATGATGTTTAATAGCACTGTTGGAGATTCATAGAAAAGGACTCGTACACACTCTAACGGCGTTATGTGATTTGGATATGCAATCTCCCTGTACATAGTTTAGTATTTCAAGTATGAGCTTCTGCTATCTAGCGGAGCTACTGGGAACTGCCATATCGCTTGTATTTATGCTTTTGTTTGTACTGGTTTGTAGCAAGCAAGAATAAAGATGGCAGCCATGACGAAGTAAAGTGATTCAGTGTTTTATTTATTAGTGATATCCCCAACATTATGGTGCCGAAATAACCCATTTGTTCAAGTTACGATACGTTTCATCACGAACTTTCAAGATTTGGAGAACTTTCACGCCAAGTAACCATGGATCTCCTGTAAAGGGAATGTTTCATCACGCCACTCGACCCAGGATCACGATGAGTAGAACAGTTATTTCTTCTGAGATACAATGTACTGAATCACTAACGTAGCATGCTATACGGGGATTATACGGCATTATTGCATTGGTGTAGATATTATTTCTGCATGCTTCAAGAATATCGTTCTTTCTAAAACAACTCCACGCCGGTCTGTGTGACAAGTGCTGCCACCTACTGGAAACAAGGCGGACTATTACCGGCCCAACTACCTACTGTCACGGGAACAAAGCCCTGCCTGCAGCACGTTCATCTGCACCCCCTCCTGCGCCACATTAGACTCCCACTCTCCAAATGGGTCACGAATTCCTTGCCATTAATGAACATTTGGAAAGCAGAAACTCGAGAAGTCGTACTGCAGACACGAGTATTAGGTATTGACTGGAATGCGGAATCAGACGAACTCTTTACAACCCCAAGTGACGTCACTGCAAAACTATCCACACAGCCAGCAACTAAACGACAGTTACTGAAAGCCACCGCACGCTTCTACGACCCACTTGGACTATTTTCACCCGTGTCAATCACTGCCAAAATCCTTTTCCAAGATACTTGGTGCCAAGGACTGGCATGGGAAGAAATTTTACCGCCTAATCTCGCCCATCGATGGAACGATTGGCTCTCACACCTACAGTACCTCTCTCCAATCCGAATACCACGATGGATTGCCATTTCAAATTCCGGTACAGACATATCACTGCACGTGTTTTGCGACGCCTCCGAAAGAGCATACGGCGCCGCATTGTACGTCCGGTCACTTGTCAACGGCGCTTACACTGTTCGCTTAGTTTGCAGCAAGGCCAGACTGTCCCCTGTGAAGAAAGTGACTCTTCCCAGGCTCGAATTGTTAGCAGCCTTGGTCGGATCCCGACTTCTAAATTATTTTTACGAAGCCACTGGAGTAACGTCCATCCCTGCCACGTTATGGAGCGATTCTACAGTCACACTGGGGTGGATAAGAAGTAATCCCAACCGTTGGAAGACATTTGTCTGTAACCGAGTGACTGAAATTTTGACTCATACCACGTCCAGTCAGTGGAGACACTGTCCCGGAATCAACAACCCAGCTGACCACCTTTCTAGAGGACTTCAAGCACACCAACTGGAGTCCTTGGACTCATGGTGGCACGGACCTTCGTGGTTGAATGGACCTTCCTACTCATGGCCCAGAGATGTCACCCCCACTAATATAACTCTACCTGAGGAAAGGAAGACCACTCAAGTTCTTGCAACCACCACGCCAGAACCATTGTTTGCTGCCTCACGATTTAGTACATACTGGAAACTTTTACGAGTTACCGCGTGGATTCTACGATTCGTGAAATGTTTGAAGGAGAAAACTAAGTATTGTCAGAACTTCACAGCCTCAGAAATGGAAGAAGCAAGAACGTACTGGATAAAGCAAGTTCAACAGGAATGCTTTGCTTCTGAACTGCAAGCCCTGAAGAACAATCTTCCACTAGCACGAGCTTCGAAGATCTTTCGCTACAATCCATTTCTACAACATGGTATCCTCCGACTAGGCGGACGGCTACAACACGCAGACATCTCGAACAACGAAAAGCACCCAATACTTCTGGATGGCTCACATGCTTTCTGTAAACTTCTGATAAAACAAACTCACATAAGACTTCACCATCTAGGTGTTTCAGCTATCCTAACTGAACTACGCACAGAATTCTGGATCTTGCGAGCACGCCAAACAATCAAGAAGGTCTTACACACTTGCCTTCCGTGTAAAGTTGTTCACCGGAGGAGACCGACGGAATTAGAAGCACCACTTCCTCTGGATCGTCTACGTCCTTGTAGACCATTCGAAGTAACGGGACTAGACTTCGCAGGACCACTGTACGTTACTTCTGGCAACCTCATGAAGAAAGCCTACATTTCATTATTCACCTGTGCAACAACGCGTGCCTTACACTTGGAACTGTGCGGTGACATGTCGACAGACAAATTCCTACAGGCCTTGCAGAGGTTTATAGGCCGACGTGGTATACCACACACGATCTACAGCGACAACGCTCAGACATTCCATTCAGCGAACGCAGAGTTAACAGACTTGTGGAGAGAACTGACAGCGGCACGGACACACCACTATATGGCCCAGCAAGGTATCACATGGAAGTTCATTGCCCCACGTGCCGCTTGGTGGGGAGGATGGTGAGAAAGACTAATCGGCCTCACCAAGCGATGTCTACGGAAAATACTTGGACGTTCCACTATTGATGATGAAGGGCTACGGACTGTTTTGACCAGCATAGAAGCCGTATTAAACACAAGACCCTTGACGCAACATGATGACAATGGTGGTGTATTGACTCCAGCCCACTTCCTCGTTGGCGATCGACTCACCACGATACCTACTGGACCAGAACCACCCAGGCGAGACCTTGTTAGAACCTTCAGACTACTCCAGCGAATGACTGACGACTTCTGGAAGCGTTGGAGTAAAGAGTATTTGCTACTATTACGGAATTTTCACGAAGTTCGCCAGCCCAGAGACCACGGGTCAAAAATCAGAGTCGGTGACGTAGTTTTACTACAAGAGGATACACGCCCAAGACACATGTGGAATAAAGCACGGGTCGAAGAATTACGCGAAGGACGTGACGGGAGAACTAGAACGGTTATTCTTCGCACCTCGGACGGAAACAATGTGACACGACCTGTCCAGCTGGTCATCCCACTCGAGATAGACCAGGGTGGGGAGGATGTTGGAGATTCATAGAAAAGGACTCGTACACACTCTAACGGCGTTATGTGATTTGGATATGCAATCTCCCTGTACATAGTTTAGTATTTCAAGTATGAGCTTCTGCTATCTAGCGGAGCTACTGGGAACTGCCATATCGCTTGTATTTATGCTTTTGTTTGTACTGGTTTGTAGCAAGCAAGAATAAAGATGGCAGCCATGACGAAGTAAAGTGATTCAGTGTTTTATTTATTAGTGATATCCCCAACAAGCACTTCGCGGTCTATTGAGTCGTATGCTTTCTTGAAGTCAACAAAGACTGACAGATACCGTTTGGAACTTAGAGTACAATACCTGATGATCGTTTTGAGGTTATTTACGTCGTATCTGTTCGACTGTAGAGCGGATTTTCCTGAATCCTACTTGGTATTCACCTATTTGATGCTCGACTTGGATTTCTAAACGCTCCAGGATGGCAAGCGAGAGAATTTTGTAGGATACCGGCTAGCAGGGATATTCCTCTGTAGTTGTTGCTATTTTTCATGCTGACTTTCTTGTGTAATGGGTGGATCAGATCCATTCACCAATCTTCAGGAAGCATTTCCTCAATCCAGATTTTTTGTATTTGTTTCTCCCCAGAGCAATATTTCCACAATTCTGCAAGTACTGGGACCTCCCCAGGCGCTTTGTTGCTTTTGAGACGGGCAATGTGGCGGCTGAGTTCATCTTTGTCGGGTGCTATGGAACCTGGGCACCTCAGTGTGGGTTCCTTGTTCTCAATGGGGCTTTGGGTTTTATCGCAGTTCAGTACATTCTTGAACTAGTCTGCTAGAATGTTACAATTTTCCCCATTTGAAGTCGCCATTGGACCGTCTTTTCACTGAAAGCATACGATGGCGGCGTATAGCCAATGAGTTCTCTTTTGAATGATTTGTAGTACTCTCTGGTTTCATTTCTCTTAAAGTTATCGTCTATCCCTTAGGTAAGTGATTTTTCGTACTTACGTTTCTCAGTTCTGATCATTCTAGCTGTTTGATTCCGTTGGATTTTGTAGGTTTCACAGTTCGTTTCCGACTTTGTCGAGTAATAATGTTTCCATGCATCGAGCCTTTTCTTAAGGACTGATTCACAGGTATCATTCCACCAGGTAAGCTTCTTGTTTCTTTTTATTCCTGCAACTACCTTGGCGGCCTCAATCAGGCGCTTTCAGGTGTTGTTAAAGTCATCATCGCTTGGTCTAGCTTTTTCCTGGAACTCCACGATCCGTTGTCGAAGTTTATCGTTGACAAAGCGTACAATCTGTTCGGGGGTCTTCCTGGTGTTTGTGGAGATCAGTTTGAATTTGATTACAGTCACGTAGTGGTCTGATGCCACGTTTATGCCTGTTTGTTTATTTATTTTGACGTTTATAAATTCGTTTTCTTATTATTACTATTATTATTGATATCTACGGGATCGGGTATGAAGCGAGATGATACTTCGTAGCGAGCTTTTATCACCGGATGCCCTTCCTGACGTCAGCCCCATTAGAAGAGCTAATAAGATGAAATGAATGACTGCTCAAGTCTTTACATCCTCATTCGACGGACGAATCACCATATGAGCACTGCGGAGAGGGTTGAAATTGAATCCGCCGGGTAAATTATCCGTGCGGTTGGGGGCGCGCAGCCGGAGATAGTGGGTTCTAACCCCACTGTCGAAGGACCTGAGGATGGTTTTCCGTGGTTTCCCATTATCACACTACGCAAATGTTGGGGATGTAGGCCTATCTTACGGTCGCATCCTTCCCACTCCTAGGCTTTTCCTATCCCATCTTCTCCATTAGACATACCTGTGTCGCTGCTTCGTAAGGCAAATTGTGGAATTAAATCCAGGCTTTAGGAACACAATCTAGTGATCAGAAATGGTATACCATGGTATACCGGTCAACATTGTGGCGGTGAATTTTTCCGACCAATGGGACCCGAAGCAGCTAACCACTGTGTCAGACCATATAGACTTCACGCCTTAAGGATCATGGCCACCAAGGGGGCTATTATTATTATTATTATTATTATTATTATTATTATTATTATTATTATTATTATTATTATTATTATTCGTTATGCCAATTCTAAAGCACGTTGGAACATGGTCATTGGCATGATGACTTTCGCCTTCCTATTCTTCCAACACCTCTTTATGAATTCACTGTGTTGCCTCTTCCGTTCTTCTGACCACTTTGTACCAGTCCTGCTTGTAGTTTTCACCACAAATGTGTGTTTGTCACTGAGGTCCTAAAGACGTTGCGATTTTTCATGATGTCTTCCCCATGTCAATTCATTCAGATCCCCTCTTGTTTCCTCCGCCATTTTATTCTCCTGTTTTGGGAATTGATTACATCCTGTCCAAACCTGTGTCCAAAAAATGTCAAACATTTCCTCCGTTCACTATTGATGAAACTATCTGTGTAACTATAGAGGTCTGCAGTTCGCCTTTTGATCAAAAATCAATTCTGTTGTATGGGGCCGAATATTTTCCTAAGAATTTTACTTTTTTGTTTTTCAATATCTGCAATTTTAGATTGACCTCCTAAAGTTATGGTTTCTGATGAACATCGGGTTTCTTACAGAATACCTGTGTTGTAATGTTTCAGTTTAGCATTGCATAGCCCAATTGTAGTGATCTCATGCCCTCTGAAATGTTGAAACCCCTTCTGTATTTGCTAGACTTTCTAATCCGGAAGGAAGTATTGTTTCTCCAAGGTATTTAAAAAGGATTATTGAATTATTTATTATTATTATTGTTATTATTATTATTATTATTATTATTATCATTATTAATACTTATTTACGAATTGAACGCTTTGGATCACGCTATAATTTCACTCTTTCTTTGTCTGAGGCTAGGGGTACCACACCCATAATAGACTATATCTTAACACCTTTGCTGTTTGTAGTTTACATGGATCATATGCTGAAAGTTATAAAATGGCAGGGAGGGATTCAGTTAGGTGGAAATGTAGTAAGCAGTTTGGCCTATGCTGACGACTTGGTCTTAATGGCAGACTGTGCCGAAAGCCTGCAGTCTAACATCTTGGAACTTGAAAATAGGTTCAATGAGTATGGTATGAAAATTAGCCTCTCGAAGACAAAAATTGATGTCAGTAGGTAAGAAATTCAACAGAATTGAATGTCAGATTGGTGATACAAAGCTAGAACAGGTCGATAATTTCAAGTATTTAGGTTGTGTGTTTTCCCAGGATGGTAATATAGTAAGAGAGGTTGAATCAAGGTGTAGTAAAGCTAATGCAGTGAGCCCGCAGTTGCGATCAGCAGTATTCTGTAAGAAGGAAGTCATCTCCCAGACGAAACTATCTTTACATCGGTCTGTTTTCAGACCAACTTTGATCTACGGGAGCGAAAGCTGGGTGGACTCAGGATATCTTATCTGTTATTTCTAACTTATGAATAAGTTAAAAAGAACAGACATGAAAGTAGCAAGAATGAATGCTGGTACAAACAGGTGGGAACATTGGCAGGAGGGAACTCGGAATGAGGAGATAAAGGCTAATTTAGGAATGAACTCGATGGATGAAGCTGTACGCTTAAACCGGCTTCGGTGGGGGGTCATGTGAGGCGAATGGAGGAGGATAGGTTACCTAGGAGAATAATGGACTCTGTTATGGATTGTAAGAGAAGTAGAGGGAGACCAAGACGACGATGGTTAGACTCTGTTTCTAACGATTTAAAGATAAGAGGTATAGAACTAAATGAGGCCACAACACTAGTTGCAAATCGAGGATTGTGGCGAAGTTTAGTAAATACTCAGAGGCTTGCAGACTGAACGCTGAAAGGCATAACAGTCTATAATGATAATGTATGTATGTATGTTTGTCTGAAGTTTTCTCTTCCTCCAGTACTCCTTCATATGGGATATTTCTCTTGCTCATCCGTTAAGGCACTTCCCGTCTTTGCAGTTATTTCGATATGAAATCCTTCCAAATTTTGAATCATGGTCCGAAATGTTTTCCAATCTAATATCTGAATATCCTGGATGTTTTACTTCTCTAAATCTTTACGAACTTCCTGAATCCATACTGTCACTGCCTTCTTGTTCCACAGCTAGACGAATAACTTTTCATTTAGTCTGGTTTTATCCAGCCTGTACAAATGTCCGAGAAATGATAATCTTATCTTTTTCATGGTATCTGAAATTTTTCCACATTTTTTTGACTCCATTGAAGTTTACAGTCGGTTTCTGACTGGATTGGGTCCAAGATTTTCCGTATTAGTATCCTTTCTAGGGTCTCCAGCTTCTTCAATTTATAATTCATTTGGAGGCATTTTGGTATTCCATGCGATTATTCTTAATTTATTATTATTATTATTATTATTATTATTATTATTATTATTTGCACCCGCCTATCAAGCGGTCAGTGCCAAGTTCTCCCGGTAACTCAATTTCTTCTCAGGGTATTCCATCTTTCGCTCATAAAATCTGTGATTTTATATGGGTTTGTTTTTTACGTGGTTTCGGATGAGACTCGGTCTGTTGAGATGCACATCATGGGACTACCTATACGCAAAAGTAAGGACCTGTAGCCGATTACCTCCAAAAGAATCTCTTTCTTTTCGTCAAACTCATAAATTACTTATATCTACAAAACTTATTAACTAACTTACAAACTAGTCATTACCCAAAAGGAATTCAAAACACAGGCACTTTCTAAAAGAAAAATATAAGAAAATTTATTGAATAAATCATGTTCAATGTAAGTTAATGTGAATTCTGGGTAGTATTATCTTAATAATATTTAAGCATAAAGAATTAGAGTCAGCGCTGGCTCAAATAAAAGTACAATAATTAAGCTTTAAATTATTTACATTCTTTCTCATTTAATGTTCAAATTCATATTAGTTATTTACTTCTATATTCGTAGCCATGTTCCGAAATGTAATTGATTTTCTCCAATTCTATTCAAGAGATCACTGAGCAATCACGGTCTCCATATAAATACTCGTTGTGAATACTGTCACGCTAATTATATAAATTATTCTCACCACATTTAAGTCATCTCACTGTGATAAAAATGGATGGTTTGCTAAATTGAAACGTAATAAAAATTAAATGGGATAAAGTCAGATTGCGAATGTAAATCTGATCATATTTTTACGTATGTATTTCCCAAACAAACTCTTGCGTGAGTGTGAAATCGTAAAACTGCTCTCCAAATTTTCCATTCATAAATCTGAACTCTGATTATTTGGTCACTTATCTTGAATACGCATAAATAACAACTTACGGGCTAAGACAATACCTCCCTAGAGCCTACGACATATGGCTCCTAACTAACCATTATCCTATTCTTTAGATTTAAAACACTTCAATTGAAATCATATCTGCGTGAAAAGAAATGAACATCTATCTAACTGTTCAAGTAGTTTCCGATCCACACACTCCTCCATCAACGGCTCAATGTGCTTTAGCTAACTGCTCTTACTCGTTATGAGCTCTCTTATACTCGGTACATGCCATTTACCAATGTCAGATAAAAACTGTCACGATTCACAATTCTACCATAATACATGTCAATCTTACCTTAAAATGGTCATCTGCGCGATGTTCACACTTTGACATATTCTTTCCATATGACACAGAAACTCACCACATGTAAATCTAACACAACGCTTCCTCGGCGAATAGCAATTCTTTCTCATACCGCAGAATATAAACAAACATCTATATTTCAAGTATTCCTTAATATGCTCCAAGAAATAACCACATTTCAACACCATTCAAATATACATTATCATACCACCGGCATACATATTGCCGTACGCATATAGCCGAAAACACCCAAAACTATATGCCAAACATTTTAGAATTGCCTTGTAATAAACGCATTTTAATAACCTTTTATCTTAAAAACAGCAGTTTGAGTTCAATACCCTCTTTCTATGAAGAAAGGAATACGTAATGTAACTATATTCATCTGTGTCGCGCAGGTAAATTCGTGACGTAATCTTTGTACAGGTAAACGAGGTTAATCGAAATTTCACTAGTTATATAGACTCATTGCTATTAGGTCTTCACAAGTAACACCTCTTTCATTTACTCATGCTAGTTTCTACTGTATGTATGCAAGTGCGGTAGCCTGTATATGATATAATTGAATTCTAATTCTACACTGCCAACTTATCTTATACCCTTAAATATCTCACACTTCACTTTATGTTTAACACACGTTCTTAATTAATTCATAAATATCACCAATTATTCAGCACATGCCGAAGTTAGAGTGAGGATGTAGATTGCATGAAACCACTCTACTAAAAAAATGTATGGACTTAGCTCGTCAGATGCTACGTTTGATCTGGTTGTCGCTCCATTCCTTGGTTGTGGTTAGACCCTCTGTTAGGATCTGGATCTCTGGTTGGATAACGTCTTCCTGGTCATCAGCTGGGCACATGGCTTGCCGGTCCAATCCTCATCGTCCAGTCCTCTGGCTGGCCGGTGCTCATCCTCATCATCCGGTCCTCTGGCTCGCCGGTCCATATCCTCATCATCCTGTCCTCTGGCTGGCCGGTCCAATCATCATCAGCTGGTCCTCTGGCTCGCCGGTGCATATCCCCAGTTCAGTCCATCATGTAGATTTAGCAAACAGTCATCATTCCAAATCTGCAGTCAGCGTAGAAAATTCCTTTTGCGGAGCAATCAGTCATGATATATTCCATAGTTCTACTGCTATTGTAAACGACGAAGTTTTCTTCGGTTGGAATAAGTTCTCCGTATATAGATATTAAGTTTATAACCACAGGGGTAACTTTCTTCTCATACGAAATTGTCGGTTCTGCAATATGGTGAGTCCTTATTCTTCAATCGCAGAATGGTTGCTCACCGGACCCAAGTCAGACGTATCTCACCACAAATTATTTATTTCTATGATATCTCGTCTCTTTATAACATACGTAGGTGAATTATGTTATCGGATGTTATCGCCGATTGTAAACAGACAACATCTTCCTCAGGAGTTTAGGATATTCTTCAGATGTAAAGCTTCGCTTGTATTTGCGTCTTACTTCTGCAGTTGAAATTTTTAGAGTATATCTTTAAACAATCATTCCGCTGCTATATTTTTTTCAAAACAATTCAAAATGAGCCTCTACTGTTCTGCAGTGTCTTCCAAATCAGTCCGTTCCGTGACGTGCATGGTCTCCTATATGCTGTATTAATAAGAAGTTCATTGCCTTAATAGATCGCATGGGCCATACCTTCCTACGCCGCCATTTTGTAAATGGTCTACGAGATGCGAACGGGCACATTTAATCCCCCGTCACGAAGAAAATATATTGGTCACGATATATTTTCTCATTGTTAACTTGAATCTCAAATGTGACTTTGCATCTCGTATATTCTTTGCCATTCCGATACTAGCTATTCGATTATCGAATTGATTGATATCGATTCTGTCTTTGTTGTACTAGTTTGTTTACTTCACCCGTGACCGCGTACTCAACAGCTGATTTTCTTCATTCCTTCAGTCCTAGTAAAGATATTTAATCCTTCCTCCTGGCGTATTTTATAATGGTAGGTCGTTTGTTGGTTCTAGGCTTTGTTGTTTCTTAAGTTCTGATTTCATATGCTGATTTTCTTGAAAGTAAAGCTTGATGTTGCATGCATTGTGTATGTTACGGTATTTGCCATTTAAACTTGCTATTTCATAAGCATTATTTCCAAGCACGCGCTCGATTCTGTATGGTCCATTGTATAACGGCAGAAATTTAGCACATATTTTTGCTGGTGCATTTGATATTGGGGCAGTTTTGACTAGAACTAGATCTCATTGCTTGCAAGGTGCATGGAACTTCTTATTCCGTACTCTTCTTAATCGTTTTTGGGATTGATCCTTGAGCCTCTGTTGGATCGTTAGAGTTATTTCTTGGGGATCTGGCTTTTTCTCTAGCTGCATAGTAAAAATGCTGTCCCAAGTTCTCTGTGGGTGAACATTTTTATGGGCTACGCTAGGAATCTGGGCAATTGACTGGTTAACGGTGTTGTTCAAACTTTCTGCTATGATGTCGAGCATATCTATCCATTTCCAGTGTTGTTGACTGCAATATATTCTCCCGAATTTAGCGATCTCCTTCATATACCTCTCTACGGGATTCACTACTGGATGACGAACTGAGCATAACGTATGCTTGATGCCCTCATTTCTCATTCGTTCGCGGAACATAATTGAGGTAAATTGTGTTCCCCTATCAGTAAGGATCCTCTCAGGTTTTCCCATTTCAGGAAATGTCTTATTAATGAGGCCGTGTATAACTTGTTTAGTATTGGCTCTATGGATGGCTTGCAATGAAATATATTTAGAGAATATGTCGATAACCACTAGTATATATTCCTTTCCCTTCCTAGCAGTGGGCAACTTTCCAAAGATATCTATTGCATAAATTTCCTGAGCTCTAGATGGTATAATTGGGATCGGTTTATGACTGCATACGTAATTGTTATGCTTTACTCTCTGACACATATCGCATGTTTTTGCTATGTTTCTTACTGATCTTCGCAATCCATCCCACGTGAATTTCTCCATTATCGTTCCAATGACCTTGTCTATGCCAGCATGTCCGGTCATCTTGTGGGTATGCCAGATTAATTCTCTTTGTAGCTATTCTGGTATTACAATTCTTTTACTGTGGTTGATCTTGTCCACTACTTTCAGTAGTAACCCATCTACGATTTCATAGTTCCTTGTGAATTCTGGCGCTGATTCCATGTTCGCCAAGTTATCGATGATGATCTTCAATTTATGGTCGGATTCCTGAAATTCTCTCAAATTTTCCAACTTTCTTAGCAGTTGTTCGTCTCGAGTATCCAACTCAATTGCTAGAATATCTTCTTCACTTTCATGTGGGTTTCTACTTAACGCATCAGCTCGGATGTTTTGCATTCCACTACAATGTTCGATCTTTAGGTCAAACTGTTGCGTGAATAACATCCATCGCGTTATCCTTTCGCTGATCATAACGGCTTTCAACCCGAAAGTCAACGCCTTGTGGTCTGTCCTTATCGTTACTGGGTACCCATAAATTATACGTCTCCATTGTTGTAATGCGTGCACTATCGCTAGTAGTTCGAGCGAGCTCAGTAGTGGTATAGTGTTGCTCGTATTTTCTGAGTTTCCTACTGGTAAACGCCAGATAAGTTCGCTTTTGGGTCTCGTTATCTTCTTGATATAGGCAGGCTCCTATACCAACGTGCGATGCATCAGCTTGAATTATGAATTTCTGTTGATAATCAGGATATCCAAGTTTGATACTTTTCTTTATCAGCTCTTTCATGTTGATGAAAGCTTGTTCGGCTTCATCATTCCACTTCCACTTGTTGTTGACCTTTAGCAGGTTCTATAATGGTGCAGCCGTCTCTGTGTAACCTTCGCAATGGTCTGAGAAGAATCCAGTCATCCCAAAAAATTGCCTTATATGTTTTATCTTTGTCGGCCTCGGGAAGTCGCATATAGCCTTTATTTTTTACAGGATTTGGTCTTATCCCTTCTTCGTCAATCACGTGCCCTACAAAAAGCACTTGGCTTTGGAAAAATTTGGATTTTGACAGATTTATTTTGAAGCCAGTTTTCTGCAAGTTACTTAATAGCTTTTCTAGTTTGACACAGTGTTCTTCGAAGGTAGAGCTCCCAAAGACCAGATCATCGACATAGCAATTTACGAACTCCTTTACTTTACTCGTTAGGCTCCTGTCTAGTGCCCTTATCAATACTGCCGAGCTGACTTTTAACCCAAAGGGTAGGCGACAATAGGCATATGTTTGGTTATTAAACATGAAACCCGTTAACAACCGTGACTTCTCTTCAAGGACGATATGGTGAAATGAGGCCGTGCAGTCCATACTCGTGAAGTATTTCTGACCTCGAAATTTCTTCACAATGTCCTTAATCTTGGGAGCCTGACTATACTCTGGAATTAGTCTGGAGTTTAGGCTACGAGCATCAAGGCACAAACGGAGTTTTCCGTTGTTTTTCCTTACAATAACTATGGGATTTAGGAATGGAGTGGTGGTCTTCACGATCAATCCATCAACTAACATTTCTTCGGTGATTTGCTTAACTTCAGTGAAATATTTCTCTGGTACATCATATATTTTTCCCTTGTATGGCGTCCAGTCAGTAACTATCAATTTGTACTTGTAGTTAGGAATTTGCCCAGGTTTATCGCTAAAAACTTCAATATATTTATTTATGATATTGTACAGTGTTCGTTTTTCTTCCGCTGGGACCGCAGCTTGAGTAATAGCTTCCCAAATCTCAGGTTTTTCGCAGCTTTCCTCTTTAATTGCAATGATTTCCTCAATTCTCATGATCAATTCCGGCTCTACTTCTGTGCTAAGATCCTTTTCTTCTAGTCCTTGGCTCTCTCCGTCCAATAGATCCACTTATTTTCCCTCGATCTTCAACCACTCGTTCTCTTCAAGTGTGTCACTAATTTGGATTCTTTCTACGGTTCTATTTCCATCATTTTCTACTACCGGGAATCGAACTTCACCTTTTTCCATGTCAATTGTCATCCTAGAACTTATCATGAAGTCTATCCCAAATATGACGTTGTATTTTATTTTTTTCATAACCATGAACGGGTGCTCGAATTCGTATTTTCCGATTTTTATACTTAAGTAAGCTTGTATCTTGCACTCTACTGACTTGTCTGGAATGATACCTCGGATTTTTACGCCAGATACAGGTATGGTCGGTATCTCTATTTTCTGGCTTAGCTCTTGGAATAAGATATGTGGCACTACACTTATGCTGGCTCCAGAGTCCACTAAACAGTACAACCGGGTGTCGAACACTCTCACGACTATTACTGGTAACTTGAATTTAGGTTGGGTTTCGCGACAGGTATCCTCTCTAATTAAGTCCTCGGGTTGAATGTCCCAGTGATCTATGTGAGCTACTACCCAACTCCGAATTTTGACAATATTTTCCAACGGTTCATTATTTACAGTTTCTTGACTTGTTAATTCGCCAACGGCGTTTTTTTTGCTCAGATGGCTGGGAATCGTCTGTGTTCCCTTGGCTCTCATGCTCTTTCCATCCTTCTTCTTGTCTCCTTCGGTTATAATTTTGAAGCTAGAGACTTTCTGCGCCTTCGAGGTCGCCGTTTATATCCTTGTTTTTGATGGCTTCCTCCCATCGGCTCCTGTTTTGTCTCTGTTCCCTGAGCTCTTGGTCATATCGCCTATTCTCTTCGTTTTGACTATATTTGGGCTGGTCCTCTCCTCTCATTGTATCGCCTCCTGTTCCTGTAATAAGGTCGACTTCTATTGTTCCCATATCGAGTATTATTCCTATACTGGAAACTATTTCTATTTCCTATTTGCCCACATCTTCCATGCTGCTCTCCACTGTACTGGCAATAACATCTCCTCGGTTCCTTGTCTTGGGCTCTGATACAATTTTCCGCTCTAATCTCATCACCCTTATCTACTCCGTGGTTGGTGATTTCGGGACTAATTGTATTAACTGCCTCTATTTGTCTAAGATTTCTGGGGTTCCTCTCTATTAAGCACATTGACGTTAGGTCAATCTGTCTCAATCGTCTCTCCATGTCAATGGCAGTTTGTATGTCAGAAGCCGCTAGTAATCTCTGTACCTCAAGTGGCAATTGTCTCTGAATGGTTTTAATCGCCTCCAGTTCGCTAGGCGGAGAATCCAAGTCCTGAAAACGATGAAACTGGAACGAGAAGAAATCGCTGTAGCGAGTTTGACCAGCAGTCGAGAACTTCCTCGAGTACAGCTCTAATCTTAGCTGTTGCTGGATCTCAGGATACCAGAACTTTCTCAGGAAGGCTACCTTAAACTCATCATAGTTGTGGAAGGTATACTTGAAAGCCTGGAACCAAATGTTTGGGTTCCCGTCCAGATGTTTTTCAATAATGCGCAATTTCTTTTCTTCTTTAATCTTTCCTTCTTTAAAATATTCCTCAATGTCCCTAAGGAATTGCTTCGGTGAGGTCTTAGCCGAGTTGTCGAAATGTTTCGGGCGGTCATCGTAGTTTTTAATGATATTAACTATTGTGCTTCCCTCACTCTGGTTACTTCCGTTTAACATTTCGATATCTCTCCTAGTTGGGTCGCTTATCCCTGAAGGTGCGTTCTCTCTCTCACTAATTTGTACTTCTATTGCTCTTTGCCTATCGCTAGAGCTTGAAGCCATAGATTTTGCCGTGTGTGTTTCCACCTTCATCTCCTGTATTTCCCTTCTAATCTGTTTCATCTCTTCTTCTGTCCTCTCGATTTTCCGTTCCGATTCAACCTTGTTGTCTTCTATCTTCTGTTTCAATTCCTCTATTTTCTGAGCTACTTTGTTTGCAGCTTGGTCATATTTCTCATCTAAGTCTTGTTGCCTTAGATTTAATCCTTGCATGCCAGTTGTTATATCATTTATCTTCTCCTCTTCCAATTTTCTGACGATTTCTTGGCTCTCTGTTACCTTCTTATTTATCTTATTTATTTCCTCGTGCATCTCTCTATTTTTATTTTCCATGGTTTCGGTCAACCTCGTCTGCATATTTTGAATTTCGTTCTTAACTTCATATACTTCCGATCGTGTTTTCGCAGTTTCTTCATTCGCTTCTTCT
Organism: Anabrus simplex; assembly: GCF_040414725.1. Lineage (NCBI taxonomy): Eukaryota > Metazoa > Arthropoda > Insecta > Orthoptera > Tettigoniidae > Anabrus > Anabrus simplex. Next base: position 1,752,627,570 of record NC_090265.1, read on the forward strand.
TGTTTCTTGCGTAACTCTTCGATCATCCCTTTGTGTTCATCTTCTATTTTCCTAACGAGTTCTTCTAAAGATTCTTTCTGTTTCAGCTGATCCTCTCTTCTTTCCTCTCTCATTTCAACGATGCATCTCTGGAATCTTGATTCCCGTTCCTGTTCTTTCTCCTCTTGCTTCTGTTGCCATTCTTCTAGTTTCTTCTCTTGTTCCTTTTGAAATTACCTGAACCATTCTTGTTGTTTTCGCTCCTTTTCTGTCCGTCTTCTTTCCTTCTCTTCTTCCAGCTTCTTCTCTTTCTCTTCACGTTCCTGTTTCTCCTTCTGTCTTTCTTCTTCCAGCTTCCTCTCTTTCTCTTCACGTTCCTGTTTCTCCTTCTGTCTTTCTTCTTCCTGTCTTTTCAAATATTCCAGGAACCATAATGGAGCTCCATCCTGTTTTTCTTGTGCTCTTCTCGTTTCCTCTTCTTGTTCCCTTCTTATCTGTACTCTTCCTTGTGTTGCCATCTTTTGTCGAGTTCAATATATTCGTTACGATCTCTCTAAATTTCTAATAAGTTCTCTATTTTGTTAAAAATTCCTCTAATTTGCCTAACAGTTCTCTAAGTTCATAGAATATCACATATAATATCACACAAACAACAACTTCTTAGTCTACTAAGTTCAAAGCAGTTCAAAGTTTGCACCTTATGCACTAGTGTAAAGTTTTTCTTATGCACTGACTGATAAGATAGATGGACCTTCCTGGAGATCGGCACCATCCCACCAGATAGACCATCGACAACTAGACCACGAGTTCAGATTTATGATTTTGATCTCATTTCGGAACATGTTACGAGAGAAAGAAATTAAAAGTCCGCTATGCGGCATTCAATATTTACATGTATGGCCATCAGCCTTTACCATAATTAAAATCAACTAAGTGTCAATTCATATATACTCAAAATCACCTTATTCTTCATTATTGTCGTTAAAAGAAAGCAATCATTTAATAAATAACAATAATTCCTTATCAATATCTATTCCTATTAATAGATTTGTATCTATATCCACCTACCACCTTCTTTTCCTATTATCGTTCATATCATGTGTCCATTAACTGCTACATTCCTGGAAATTCTCCTTGTTACATCATTTCTTCATTATAACGTCTCATGATTGGATAAGTTTCACCTTAAACAACCATATCAACTGCTCATAATACATAGTTCGCTTCTGTATAGTTTTCCCACGGTATCTTTCTCTTCAACAGGTCCTACAATCTGGCAGCAATTAAATAAATTAATCAATACATTGGTGACTCTTTTTCTTTGCCCGATACCTACATTTCGAGCTTCAACACTGGACTGCCGATTAAGTAGTGTGGGTTATCGGACAATTTCTCACTCTGCCGCGGTGTCTTTCTCTTTAATCGCCTCCCGTTAGTGCGACATTTAACTTGCTTCACTTTGGAGACCATTTCCAGTACCTTTCTCATTAATTGCCCCACGATTGGGCAGCCATTTTAACTTGCACCCGTCTATCAAGCGGTCAGTGCCAAGTTCTCCCGGTAACTCAATTTCTTCTCAGGGTATTCCATCTTTCGCTCATAAAATCTGTGATTTTATATGGGTTTGTTTTTTACGTGGTTTCGGATGAGACTCGGTCTGTTGAGATGCACATCATGGGACTACCTATACGCACAAGTAAGGACCTGTGGCCGATTACCTCCAAAAGAATCTCTTTCTTTTCGTCAAACTCATAAATTACTTATATCTACAAAACTTATTAACTAACTTACAAACTAGTCATTACCCAAAAGGAATTCAAAACACAGGCACTTTCTAAAAGAAAAATATAAGAAAATTTATTGAATAAATCATGTTCAATGTAAGTTAAAGTGAATTCTGGGTAGTATTATCTTAATAATATTTAAGCATAAAGAATTAGAGTCAGCGCTGGCTCAAATAAAAGTACAATAATTAAGCTTTAAATTTTTACATTCTTTCTCATTTAATGTTCAAATTCATATTAGTTATTTACTTCTATATTCGTAGCCATGTTCCGAAATGTAATTGATTTTCTCCAATTCTATTCAAGAGATCACTGAGCAATCACGGTCCCCATATAAATACTCGTTGTGAATACTGTCACGCTAATTATATAAATTATTCTCACCACATTTAAGTCATCTCACTGTGATAAAAATGGATGGTTTGCTAAATTGAAACGTAATAAAAATTAAATGGGATAAAGCCAGATTGCGAATGTAAATCTGATCATATCTTTACGTATGTATTTCCCAAACAAACTCTTGCGTGAGTGTGAAATCGTAAAACTGCTCCCCAAATTTTCCATTCATAAATCTGAACTCTGATTATTTGGTCACTTATCTTGAATACGCATAAATAACAACTTACGGGCTAAGACAATACCTCCCTAGAGCCTACGACATATGGCTCCTAACTAACCATTATCCTATTCTTTAGATTTAAAACACTTCAATTGAAATCATATCTGCGTGAAAAGAAATGAACATCTATCTAACTGTTCAAGTAGTTTCCGATCCACACACTCCTCCATCAACGGCTCAATGTGCTTTAGCTAACTGCTCTTACTCACTATCTCATAAGCGTACGAGCTACTCAACTCGTATGGACAGTACAGAATGAAATTAATACGTATTATATTGAAACATCACCACACCAAGGAATATCACATGTATACTTAGTCATGAGCCTAGTAAACCGTATATTAAAGAGCTCTCTTATACTCGGTACATGCCATTTACCAATGTCAGATAAAAACTGTCACGATTCACAATTCTACCATAATACATGTCAATCTTACCTTAAAATGGTCATCTGCGCGATGTTCACACTTTGACATATTCTTTCCATATGACACAGAAACTCACCACATGTAAATCTAACACAACGCTTCCTCGGCGAATAGCAATTCTTTCTCTTACCGCAGAATATAAACAAACATCTATATTTCAAGTATTCCTTAATATGCTCCAAGAAATAACCACATTTCAACACCATTCAAATATACATTATCATACCACCGGCATACATACTGCCGTACGCATATAGCCGAAAACACCCAAAACTATATGCCAAACATTTTAGAATTGCCTTGTAATAAACGCATTTTAATAACCTTTTATCTTAAAAACAGCAGTTTGAGTTCAATACCCTCTTTCTATGAAGAAAGGAATACGTAACTTAACTATATTCATCTGTGTCGCGCAGGTAAATTCGTGACGTAATCTTTGTACGGGTAAACGAGATTAATCGAAATTTCACTAGCTATATAGACTAATTGCTATTAGGTCTTCACAAGTAACACCTCTTTCATTTACTCATGCTAGTTTCTACTGTATGTATGCAAGTGCGGTAGCCTGTATATGATATAATTGAATTCTAATTCTACACTGCCATCTTATCTTATACCCTTAAATATCTCACACTTCACTTTATGTTTAACACACGTTCTTAATTAATTCATAAATATCACCAATTATTCAGCACATGCCGAAGTTAGAGTGAGGATGTAGATTGCATGAAACCACTCTACTAAAAAAATGTATGGACTTAGCTCGTCAGATGCTACGTTTGATCTGGTTGTCGCTCCATTCCTTGGTTGTGGTTAGACCCTCTGTTAGGATCTGGATCTCTGGTTGGATAACGTCTTCCTGGTCATCAGCTGGTCACATGGCTTGCCGGTCCAATCCTCATCGTCCAGTCCTCTGGCTGGCCGGTGCTCATCCTCATCATCCGGTCCTCTGGCTGGCCGGTCCAATCATCATCAGCTGGTCCTCTGGCTCGCCGGTCCATATCCTCATCATCCTGTCCTCTGGCTGGCCGGTGCTCATCCTCATCATCCGGTCCTCTGGCTGGCCGGTCCAATCATCATCAGCTGGTCACATGGCTTGCCGGTCCAATCCTCATCGTCCAGTCCTCTGGCTGGCCGGTGCTCATCCTCATCGTCCAGTCCTCTGGCTGGCCGGTGCTCATCCTCATCATCCGGTCCTCTGGCTCGCCGGTCCATATCCTCATCATCCTGTCCTCTGGCTGGCCGGTCCAATCATCATCAGCTGGTCCTCTGGCTCGCCGGTGCATATCCCCAGTTCAGTCCATCATGTAGATTTAGCAAACAGTCATCATTCCAAATCTGCAGTCAGCGTAGAAAATTCCTTTTGCGGAGCAATCAGTCATGATATATTCCATAGTTCTACTGCTATTGTAAACGACGAAGTTTTCTTCGGTTGGAATAAGTTCTCCGTATATAGATATTAAGTTTATAACCACAGGGGTAACTTTCTTCTCATACGAAATTGTCGGTTCTGAAATATGGTGAGTCCTTATTATTCAATTGCAGAGTGGTTGCTCACCGGACCCAAGTCAGACGTATCTCACCACAAATTATTTATTTCTATGATATCTCGTCTCTTTATAACATACGTAGGTGAATTATTTTATCGGATGTTATCGCCGATTGTAAACAGACAACATCTTCCTCAGGAGTTTAGGATATTCTTCAGATGTAAAGCTTCGCTTGTATTTGCGTCTTACTTCTGCAGTTGAAATTTTTAGAGTATATCTTTAAACAATCATTCCGCTGCTATATTTTTTTCAAAACAATTCAAAATGAGCCTCTACTGTTCTGCAGTGTCTTCCAAATCAGTCCGTTCCGTGACGTGCATGGTCTCCTATATGCTGCATTAATAAGAAGTTCATTGCCTTAATAGATCGCATGGGCCATACCTTCCTACGCCGCCATTTTGTAAATGGTCTACGAGATGCGAACGGGCACATATTATTATTATTATTATTATTATTATTATTATTATTATTATTATTATTATTATTATTATTATTATTATTATTATTATTATTATTATTATTATTATTATTAATTTATTATTACCATTGCGACATCCGATGTACTAAAAATATTTTACCAGAAGGTTTATCAACATATGCTAGGAATGAACTTGGTAATTCACGTAGCAAATTTACATTGCAAAATGTATTACATTTTTACTGACTGTGTAAAGCATAACAATGTGTTGGTGAATGGAGAGTGATCTGTCCCCATCGTAGCTCAGTTAACGCACTTCTGAGGCCAGTCGCGTGACGTAATGTGACGCGGACATGGGAAATGAAAAACAACTGGTGATAGAGATTAAAACATAAATAGCCTGCATTATGACGAATGATGTCATAAATCTCTTCATTACATTTCAAAACTTCACGGTTGGTCTCGGTCCAGCTAGCTCTGTTCCACTTGGTCGATCACATATCTCTAGTTTAGTGCCGCCTTCCTGAAGCTATTCGTCATCAATGCGCCCATGTTATTGCGAGAAAATGAGGTTGAGGGACGAATAAGTATTATAAGTTTGAACGAGACCATTGTATCGTATTCAAGCTTTCCTCTCATATAACTAGTACCATCAGTCATACCATTTTAAGCTATGATTACTATTAAAACCATAATTATATGAATAAAGCAATTAAATACTTCGGTATAAATGTAAAATATCTTCCCCAAGGAATTGTACTGGCCCCAATTCATTTGTTATTTAAAAAAATTACAAGTTGGTTTACGGCGCGCCTACACAGATGGGTCTTATGGCGACGATTGGACAAGAAAGTGCCAGGAGTGGGAAGGAAGGGGTCGTGGTCTTAATCAGAGTACAGCCCCAGCATTTGCCTGGTGTGAAAATGGGAAACCACTGAAAGCCATCTTCAGGGTGCCGACAGTGGAGTTCTAACCCACTATCTCTCGAATTCTGAATACTGGCCGCACTTAAGCGACTGAAACTATCGAGCTCAGTCCAGTTCATTTCAACATGTATGTATCACTACGATTCGTAAGTTTATCACCTAGAGAAGTATAAAATATGTAAGCAAATATGTATTCATAACTAGATAAATACGACCTAAAAGAATTCAAATATGACTCAATCACTTTAGGTAACAAGTATTACAGTATATTAGCGATAATATAACAGACACATTTAATCATACAAACTGACTGAGACACACTAGCTAGGTACGTTAACATTTTATACATTCATTCACTAGCATAGCCCTGGGGCGCAATTCTCACTCTGTTTTCCTAAAGATGGAACAATATTGAAGTATTATCATGCGTTAAATCTGCTATCTATCGGTTTCGAGAAAAGAAAGGAAAACGCATCTACTATAGTATTATCAAATCCTTTGTTTGAAACTCGATGCTAACAACTTGCTGAAAACGACGCCTCAATTTAAACAAAAATGCTCAGTATATAACCAAATATTACCTTATATCATTAAAATAGCCAAAATAAGACCAAAACAATAAAAATGGTCGGAATATACATTTATATGTAAAATAAAATTGCTTTAATGGGGGACAGGAACGAATTATTCACAGCTATTTTTTAGATTTCGGATAAAGTGAGTTCAGGAAAGAAATATGACTTTTCCTTAATATCCCAAAGTTATTAATCACCTACCAGTAGACCGGGGGAGTTGACCGTGCGGTTAGGGTTTCGCTGAGAGTGATTTCGAATCCCACTGCCGGCAGCCCTTCAAATAGTTTTCCGTGCTTTCCCCATTTTCACAGTAGGCAAATGCTGGGGCTGTACCTTAATTAAGTCCACACGCACTTCCTTCCCGCTCCTAGCCCTGTCCTAACCCATCGTCGCCATTGGACAAAGAAAAAAATTATGAAGTTCGTAGATTTCCGCGACTGTGGATATTGTGATCATAGGCATAGGACCGACTGTCTTACGTGGAATACGAACATAAACGGCCAGAGTTTTCATTTAAAAAGTCTCACATGCATTAGCCGCAATTCTAATCGTGGAGGAGCCTCCGTGGCTCACCGCTCGGTTCCGTGGTTCAAATCCCGGTCACTGCATGTGAGATTTGTGCTGGACAAAGCGGAGGCAGGGCAGGTTTTTGTCCGGATACTCCGGTTTTCCCTGGCATCTTTCATTCCAACAAAACTTTCCAATATAATTTCATCTGTCAGTCATTAATCATTGCTCCAGAGGAGTGCGACAGGCTCCGGCAGCCGGCACAGTTCCTATCCTCACCGCAAGATGGGGGAGGGCTTCATTCATTCCACCCCTGACCCGGTCACTGATAGGAAAACAGATTGTAGGTTTTCATTTCGAATTGTGCAAACCTTGGTAGTAAGTCAGCATCGATGTCACTAGATTTTTTAATGGCTTACGTGGAGGTAGCTAAATAATAATAATGATAATAGTCTTATTGAAATTTACGTGATATTAACTACATTTTACAGTCTTTCGAAGACGTTGGATTACCGAAATTTTGTCCCTCAGAAAGTTTTTACCTGCTGATAAATTTAATGACACGAAACTTCAGTGTTTGTGCGCCTTTAAATACCACCGCACTGAGACGGGATGGAATGAGCCATGTTGGTCTCACACGACCACCTGAGTGGTGGTTGTGGTGGTGGTGGTGGTGGTGGTGGTGGTGATTTTGGTTTTACGAGGAGGTACAACTAGGCAATGATCCTCTCCGAAAAACTTGTGGAATTTTGTTAAATGAATCGAAATTATTTATTCAACGAAAGAAGGCATGCTCGACTAAGTGGTATGTTCCGAGATGTCAGTGGTGTGTTGCCGTTGAATGACATCAGTAGACGAATTACCTTGAGCGGAGCTTTTAAAAACAGGAAAGATCATAATGTGAAGATAAAGTTGGAATTCAAGAGGACAAGCTGGGGAAAATATTCAGGAGTAATGGACTGGAATAAATTATCAAGATAAATATTCGATAAGTTTCCAGGTTTTATGTAAACAACTGATAGGGAATCTACCACATGGGCGAAAGTGCTAAATGCAGATCATTTATGGCTGTCGATTAACTTGTTGACTCTATCTCCCCAAAGGAATATTTCACACCACCACATTTATTCTTCGCAGGATCAGACGCGTTGCTTTTTTTTTTTCATGTAATTAATGTTAAGGGGACACACTGGGGCAAATATTCATTTATGGGATGAGGAGTAAGGGATTGGAATAAATTATTACCTGAGCCAGTCTGTCCGGCAAATAACCTGGTGAAGTAATTTAATTTAATATTTCCGTCCAGGATATTTCATATCAATAGTTCCTGATGCAAGGTGGGTGGCGAGTGGGATGTGCTAGGTAAGCAGACCTTGAGGCTGCGCAGCCCTGCAGCTAATGGTTACCATGACTACCAGGTCACACAGTTAACAGTCAACAGGCACTGCCCTTTTGCGAGCAGTTCCCAGCGGCAGCGAGCGGAGACAATTTTTGTTCACTCAATGTTGTGACTTGCATGGAGAGGCCAGGGGCAACGATGTAATAAATCCCGTGCTCAGGTGGTGGTTATATTTTATTAAGAGAAAATTCAACAAGACAAGAATTCTCTGGTGGCAATGGTGATGGTTGGTTTAAGGGGAAGTAATTGCGGAAGTGGCAGGAGGGGGGGGATGTACAGACTAGGAAAATTACCCGGATTTGAGGGATATAGGGGGCGGGATGGGGGGCTACAAACATCATAACTGAAAATGAAAGCTTCAAATTGGTATGTTTTTTTGTGCATTCTGAGCGAATTTCTACAGAGAGGTAAAGGTTGACAAGTTACCAACTTAAGTGAGGTAATAATATTTTTTTGAGATTTCGCTTCCATAGGGGCTGCCTGGTGGAGGCGGTAAAGGCGTGCTCGGTTCGCCGGGAAGGACGTGGGTTTGAATCCCCGTCAGGAAGTCATAAAATTTAAGAAACGAAATTTCCACTTCCGGAGGTGCATATGGCCCTGAGGTTCACTCAGCCTACACCAAAAATGAGTACCAGGTTAATTTCTGGGGGCAAAGGCAGCCGGCCGTAGAGCTAACCACTCTACCCCATCACGTGCCACGGTTAACAATGGTGGAAGCCTTTACCTTCCACTCCTCCAAAGGCCTTCATGACCTGTACGGAGGTGTCTTTGTCTTTGTCTTTCGCTTCAATAATATACAATAAAACTTTCAGCAAAGGAATAATTACACATGTCTTGTAATTAAATGGAAGTACGACGAGATTATACAATTAAAAATCATTTATTATTTGACTGTCCGCCTCTGTGGTGTAGTGGTTAGCGTGATTAGCTGCCACCCCCGGAGGTCCGGGTTCGATTCCCGGCTCTGCCACGAAGTTTGAAAAGTAGTACGAGGGCTGGAACGGGGTCCACTCAGCCTCGGGAGGTCAACTCAGTAGAGGTGGGTTCTATTCCCACCTCAGCCATCCTGGAAGTGGTTTTCCGTGGTTTCCCACTTCTCCTCCAGGCAAATGCCGGGATGGTACCTAACTTACGGCCACGGCCGCTTCCTTCCCTCTTCCTTGCCTGATCCTTCCAATCTTCCCTTCCCCACACCAGCCCCCTATTCAGCATAGCAGGTGAGACCGCCTGGGCGAGGTACTGGTCATTCTCCCCAGTTGTACCCTCCGACCCAGAGTCTGAAGCTCCAGGACACTGCCCTTGAGGCGATAGAGGTGGGATCCCTCGCTGAGTCCGAGGGAAAAAACAGCGCTGGTGGGTAAAATGATTAAGTAAGTAAGTAAGTCAGTAAGTTATTATTTGATTACACACTAAGAAACTAAGACACTAAAGAGACTGCAAGACTGACGAATGAGTGCGGCACACCTTGGCAAAAAGAAGAAATATATATTCCCCTGCTACCCTTCCTCATAGCAGATGCAAAGTGTCCGCTACTTTATGTGGCGCGGCGAACGATATTTTGTCCGTATTTCCGCTAATAATTTTGTTTATAAATGAAGAAAATCTCCCCGTATAGCGCTACGGCCCCGAAGGGCCATGGCCTACCAAGGGACCACTACTCAGCCCAAAGGCCTGCAGTTTTTGAGGTGGCGTGTGGTCAGCACGACGAAACCACTCGGCCGTTTTTATTGACTTCCTAGACCGGAGCCTCCATCTCAGCGTGAGGTAGATAATCAATTGTAATCACGTGGGCTGAGTGGACCTGGAACCAGCCGTCAGATCCAGGCAAAAATCCCTGGCCTGGCCGGGAATCGAACCCGAGGCCTCCGGGTAAAAGGCAGGCACACTACACCTAAACAGCGGGGCCGGTAAAGAAAGAAAATAAAGGAAAGAATTAGCTGATAAGAATTTCTTTTTTAATGAAAATTTAAAAAAAGAAAACCTACAACCTGTTTTCCAGTCAGTGGCTGGGTCAGGCATGTAATGAATGAATCATATATAGGCTATTATTACGGTGGGGTCGCCACTCCCGAAGTGATATATATTAATGAATTATAGATGCTGCGAAATGAGAATGGAGAGTGTTGCTGGAATGAAAGATGACAGGGAAAACCGGAGTACCCGGAGAAAAACCTGTCCCGCCTCCGCTTTGTCCAGCACAAATCTCACATGGAATGACCGGGATTTGAACCACGGTGTCCAGCGGTGAGAGGCCGACGCGCTGCCGTCTGCACCACGGAGGCTTTCTGTTTTAAATAAGGAATTTAATTCTAATTCCTACTTTCAGACGGCTAGAATGGAATAAAAATGTAATGTTTCTCCACAAAGTGGGGGTCAACTCGCCCACCCCCCCCCCTCGCCTTTCCTAATCGGCGCTACTGATCTTTTGTTAACATTAATTAGAAAAAAGTGGACGTCTGATCCTTCTGAGAGCTAGTTCTAGGTCCACCCACTCTACCTCATAACAGTTGAGAAGCTACCTAACGATGAGATACGGACCTCAGTCTAGGGAGCAAAGAGTATAGGCTGAGAGGATTTGTCGTGATGACCACACCTTACCTCGTAATCTGCAAGAGTTCTGGCTGAGTAGTGGTTGACTGATATTCCAAAGTCCGTGAGGTCTGTAGTGCCATGGGAAGGAGATATAATAATATTTCTAACGATTAAAGCATTATTGAAATTTAGTAGTGTGGCAAGAATTTATAGCATGAGTGTTCGGCTTCATGGATGCTGGCCATTGGTTACAGGGTACCGGGTTCGATTCCCGGCCGGGTCGGGAATTTTATCCATCATTGGTTAATTTCGCTGGCACGAGGGCTGGGTGTATGTGTTGTCTTCATCATCATTTCATCCTCATCACGACGCGCAGGTCGCCTACGGGAGTCAAATCAGAAGACCTGCACCTGGCGAGCCGAACATGTCCTCCGACACTCTCGGCACCAAAAGCCATATGATATTTCATTTTTCATAACATGAGTAAAAGATGTAGATAATTTGGTTCTGGAACATGAAGAGGGTGTTGATGCTGATGAAATGGGAGACCCAATTTTGAGGTCAGAGTTTGACAGAGCTGTGAGTGACCTCAATAGGAACAAGGCACCTGGAATTGATGATATTTCCTCTGAATTACTGACTGCCTTAGGAGAAACCAGCATGGCAGGGTTATTTCATTTAGTGTGTAAGATGTATGAGACAGGAGAAGTCCCATCCGATTTTCGGAAGAATGCTGTTATACCTATTCCCAAGAAAGCCGGTGCTGACAGGTGTGAAAACTACCGCACCATTAGTTTAGTATCTCATGCCTGCAAAATTTTAACACGTATTATTTACAGAAGAATGGAAAAACAAGTTGAAGCTGAGTTGGGAGAAGATCAATTTGGCTTCAGAAGAAATGTAGGAACACGTGAAGCAATCCTGACTTTACGTCTTATCTTAGAGGATCGAATCAAGAAGGACAAGCCCACGTTCATGGCGTTCGTAGATCTAGAAAAGGCATTCGACAATGTTGATTGGACCAAGCTATTTATGATTCTGAAGATGATAGGGATCAGATACCGAGAACGAAGAATTATCTACAATCTGTATAAAAATCAGTCTGCAGTGATAAGAATCGAGGGCTTTGAAAAAGAAGCAGCAATCCAGAAAGGAGTGAGGCAAGGCTGCAGTTTGTCCCCTCTCCTTTTCAATGTTAACATAGAACAGGCAGTAAAGGCAATCAAAGAGAAATTTTAAAAGGGAATCACAGTCCAAGGAGAGGAAATCAAAACCTTGAGATTTGCCGATGATATTGTTATTTTATCTGAGACTGCAGAAGATCTCGAGAAGTTGCTGAATGGTATGGATGAGGTCTTGGGTAAGGAGTACAAGATGAAAATAAATAAGTCCAAAACAAAAGTAATGGAGTGCAGTCGAACGAAGGCAGGTGATTCAGGAAATAGTAGATTAGGAAATGAAGTCTTAAAGGAAGTAGATGAATATTGTTACTTGGGTAGTAAAATAACTAACGATGGCAGAAGTAAGGAGGATATAAAATGCAGACTAGCACAAGCAAGGAAGAGCTTTCTTAAGAAAAGAAGTTTGCTCACTTCAAATATTGATATCGGAATTAGAAAGAAGTTTTTGAAGACTTTCGTGTGGAGTGTGGCATTGTATGGAAGTGAAACATGGACGGTAACTAGCTCAGAAAGAAAGAGAATAGAAGCTTTTGAAATGTGGTGTTACAGAAGAATGCTGAAGGTGAGATGGATAGATCGAATCATGAATGAAGAGCTACTGAATTGAATTGGTGAGAGGAGATCGATTTGGCTAAATTTGACGAGAAGAAGAGATAGAATGATAGGACACATCTTAAGACACCCAGGACTTGTTCAGTTGGTTTTTGAAGGAAGTGTAGATGGTAAGAACGGTAGGGGTAGACCAAGGTATGAATATGACAAGCAGATTAGAGCAGATGTAGGATGCAATAGTTACGTAGAAATGAAAAGGTTAGCACAGGATAGGGTGGCTTGGAGCTGCATCAAACAACAACGAGTAACATTTGATGAAGGCACGATTGCTTAATTATCGGATTACAGTCGCAAGTAACTTTTGCTTTCGGGAAATGGAATGAATGAATGAATGAATGAATGAATGAATGAATGAATGAATGAATGAATGAATGAATGAATCAATGAATCAATCAATCAATGATCTGCATTTAGCGCTGTCATCCATGTGAAAGGTACTCTATCAGTCGTTTACCAAAACTTTCTTAAACATTTTCAAAGAATTTAGAAATTTATAGAATATTTCGCCTGACAGTTTATTCCAATTCTTTACTTCTCATCCTACACATTGATATTTGCCCCAGTGTGTCCCCTTGAATTCCAACTTTATCTTCATATTATGATCTTTCTTACGTTACAAGTTCCACTGAAACTTATTCGTCTACTTTTGTCATTCCATCCCAACTCTCCACTGACAGCTTGAAACATACCACATAGTCGAGCATCTCTTCTCCTTACTCCCCAGACCTCCCAGCCCAAAGTTTGCAACATTTTCGTAACAGTACTCATTTGCCGGATTTCATCCAGAAAAAATCGTGCTGCTTCCTTTAAATGTTTACCAGTTCTCGTATCAAATAATCCTGTTGTGGGTCCGATACACTGGAGCCACACTCTAACTGCGTTCTTACCAGAGACTTGTATGTCCTCTCCTTTACACCCTTACTACAACTCCTAAATACTCTCATAATCATGTGAAGAGATCTGTAACCTTTCTTAACAACCTCGTTAATATGATTACCCCGATGAAGATCATTCCTTATATTGATATCTAACTACGTACAGTGTTCCCCGTGAGGTATTATCACAACCTCAACGCAGTAATTCAAACTGAGAGGACTTTTCCTCTTAGTAAAACTTACAACTTGACTTTTCATCCCATTTACAATCATACGATTGCTTGTATCCATCAGGATTCAGTGCATACAAAGGGGGAAACTGTATCAGGGCGTAGGAAATTAACAAGAACGAAATAATTATTTCCCTAGAGAATGATAGGATGAGGCATCTTTGATAAAAAGAGCCTTCTATATGTCTCTCAGTCATGGCCATCTCTCAATACGTCACATCACAACCTGCACGGTTGCAAGGTAACAACACATTATGTAACGCTCATTTCGTGACGCAAATTTTCAGATGAACTTCAGCCTAAATAGACATATATATTTATGTCAACTAAACAAGAATGAATGTAGTGGTCATTATTGTTCTAAGGGGAAGTCTTTTATAGAAACACTAATCTGCCAGGCTGAGTGGCTCAGACGGTTGAGACGCTGGCCTTCTGACCCTATCTAGACAGGTTCGATCCTAGTTCAGTCTGGTAGTATTTGAAGGTGCTCAAATACGTCAAAATCGTGTCGGAAGATTGACTGACACGTGAAAGAAATTCTGTGGCACTAAATTCCGGCACCTCCGCGTCTCCGCAAACCATAGTAGTAGTTAGTGGGACGTAAAGCCAGTAACATTATTATTATTATTATTATTATTATTATTATTATTATTATTATTATTATTATTAATTACAATTTTTATTACTTCGCATCGACACAGATAGGTCTTATGGCGACGATGGGATGGAAAAGGCCTAGGAGTGATGTGACTTTGGCCTTAATTAAGGTACAGCCTGGTGTGAAAATGGGAAACCACGGAAAAGCATCTCCAGATCTGCCGAATGTGGGATTGGAACCCACTATCTCTCGGACGTAAGGCCATGGCTGCGCGCCCCTAACCGGTAGGCCAACTTGCCCGGTATATGATTTTAGTTATTATAATTATAATCGCCAGGAAGGCGATAATATTGAAGGCCTCTTGACCTCACAAACCTAAAGTCGTTGGGTTTAAACGAGAATAAGACCCGCCCAACGGAGGTAGGCTAGGAGAGCTGAAAGCGATGAGCTAGCACAAGAAATTAAGCAATGGCATACTCAGCTAGAGACCCCTGATCGCCAACCCTCACCCTCAGACTGAGATTCCTTGGGATTTATCCCCCTGTGGGTGGGGTTGGTATAATAACAGCCACTCTATCACCTGTCTGCTTGTAAAATGGAACTAAAAGGGCCACGGGAGCTCTGAACTGGGGAGGCGTGGGTTGGCAACCATGAGGCCCTTAGCTGAGTCCTGGCATTGTTTCCACTTGTGCCAGGTTTCTCACTTTAATCTATTCTATCCGATCTATCTTGGTCAACTCGTGTTCTTTTCGACCCCGACTGCATTAGGTTGCGAATCCTAGTAAGTCTTTCATTTTCACGCCCTTCTTGGCCCGTGTTTTTGTTTGGCCGATACCTTTATTTTTCGAAGTGTTGGATTTCTTCCATCTTTCTCTCTGATTAGTGTTATATAGAGGATGGTTGCCTAGTCGTAGTTCCTCTTAAGGGGCGACCTGCACCTTTAGCCATAGAAAAATGGGGTGCATTAAATATTTTTCCTCGCAATATGGAAAACTTTACTAAAAGGAAACTTAGTATGACTAACACATTACTCGTCAATAATATGCCTACAGATTTAGAAATCATATAACCCTTTGCAAATATATATAATTATATATAATTAATTATTAAAAACGCGGTGAATTATGGCCAGTATTTTGCCGTTTCTCTGATATTTTCTAAAAACATTGATATTTTTGTGTGATTTAATGTTATACCTACAACCCTTACTGGAATCAATGAAGTCCATCAAGTACAAGTAATATTTTTCATGAAGTTGTTTTCAAGTAGTCATTTTTTCAATAATTTTCTTTTTAAAATAATTTTTAAACATCACCAATGAAGGTAGGTAGGTAAGGTTATTCTGCCCGAAGGCAGGCCCGAACCTCCGCAGAGGTGTGCCTGAGCCGGAGTTTACGTACGGTAGGATGGCCAGTTCCTTTCCGCTCCTCCATTCCCTTACCCCCCACCAACAGCGCGTGGCAACCCATCCAATTCTTGACCACGCCCAATGTTGCTTAACTTCGGAGATCTTACGGGATCTAGTGTTTCAACACGGCTACGGCCGTTGGCTACCAATGAAGCGAGCTCAATAATTCTAGTAAATCTTCTTCTTCTCTATGGAATATACATGCATGGAAAATTTCATCTTAATATATTAAAAACTTTCAGAGTTATCAGGGAAAAGGTTCTGAAAATCAAAAGTTACAGGAAACGAGCAACAAACATACCGATACAGGGCTTCACCTTTTTGGTAATAACTACGAAAGTATTGGAGATATTTAAAACATTGCACTATTATAAAGATAAACATTAAATGAAGAAAAAAAAAAGTAAATTAAAAATCGAATTTTTGGTCGGTCAAAGTGTTGGTACCCCCTAAAAACAAGAATTATCACCACCTTGGGATTTACCCCTCTCTTACGAGGGAAGTATTTGTGTTCGAACCCTCTTATCATCATCATCATAATCTGTTTACCCTCCAGGTTCGGCTTTTTACTCGGACTCAGCGAGGAATCCAACCTCTACCGCCTCAAGGGCAGTGTCCTGGAGCTTCAGACTCTTGGTCGGGGGATCCAACTGGGGAGAAGGACCAGTACCTCGCCCAGGCGGCCTCACCTGCTATATTGAACAGGGGCCTTGTGGAGGGATGGGAAGATTGGAAGGGATAGGCAGGGAAGAGGGAAGGAAGCGGCCTTGGCCTTAAGTTAGGTACCATCCCGGCATTCGCCTGGAGGAGAAGTGGGAAACCACGGAAAACCACTTCCAGGATGGCTGAGGTGGGAATCGAACCCACCTCTATTCAGTTGACCTCCCGAGGCTGAGTGGACCCCGTTCCAGCCCTCGTACCACTTTTCAAATTTCGTGGAAGAGCCGAGAATCGAACCCGGGCCTTCGGGGGTGGCAGCTAATCACGCTAACCACTACACCACAGAGGCGGACTTCAAACCCTCTTAACTGATGAAAATTGTTAGGAAATTTCAAACACGTTCACTGTAAATGTCTGTAGGGTTCTTTCCCGTGTAAAATTACTAATTTGATCAAACGAGTTGTTGTAGTTGGGGTTGTAGTAAGGATGTAAAGGAGAGGGCATATAAGTCTCTGGTAAGACCCCAACTAGAGTATGGTTCCAGTGTATGGGACCCTCACCAGGATTAGAAATAGAAATAGAAACATATTTATTTAAAGTTAATTACAAGTAGGACCAGAGGTCCCTTTGGCTGTAACTAACTGCCACTTTAACTTAAATGTATCACCTAACATACAAAATCTAATGAAAGAATACATAAAAAGCGTAAGATACATTTTCCTACTGAGGATATAAGAATAAGATTAAAAACTAAACATCTAGGAGGTTACAATAATACTTTAACATTTCATAAACATACACTATACTAACAAGTAACAGAAGACGAAACAGAAACCTAAGAATTTTAAAGCCGAGGATGAATTAAGAGTAAAACTGAGCATCTAAAATGTATCTAGGGGATTATGATATTTCGTACTATTTAATTAATTTGGTGAAAATTCATTTACATGGCTTAATAAGTGGAAAGGTAGCGGTATTTAAGAGATTTTTTCTGAGTTCCAGCACTACTTTGCTGAATTTCATGTAGTTTAAGATCGTTGTATAATTGAGAGGCAGTGACAATGAACGACTTACTGCACTTTACCGTACGATGCTGTGGAACCTGAAGGGTGTTAGCTGTAAACCTATTGTCCCGGTCGTGCACTTGACTCATCTGGACAAAGGACTTGGTCAAATATGAGGGAGCATTAGATTTTAAAATTTTAAATTACTTGATTCAAGAACTGGAAAAAATCCAAAGAAAAGCAGCTCGATTTGTTCTGGGTGATTTCCGACAAAAGAGTAGCGTAACAAAAATGTTGCGAAGTTTGGGCTGGGAAGATTTGGGAGAAAGGAGACGAGCTGCTCGATTAAATGGTATGTTCCGAGCTGCCAGCGGAGAGATGGCGTGGTAGGACATCAGTAGACGAATAAGTTTGAGTTGTGTCTTCAAAAGTGGGAATGATCACAATATGAAGATAAAGTTGGAATTCAAGAGGACAAATTGGGGCAAATATTCGTTTATAGGTAGGGGAGTTAGGGATTGGAATAACTTACCAAGGGAAATGTTCAATAATTTTCCAATTTCTTTGCGATCATTTAAGAAAAGGCTAGGAAAACAACAGATAGGGAATCTGCCACCTGGGCGAGTGCCCTAAATGCAGATCAGTAGTGATTGATTGACGAGTAAATTCAAGTAGTTGCGGTTGCCATGATTTTTGGTAGAAACGTTGAAAATAACCGGAAAGCACCCTATAAAAATTAATGATATTATCAATACAGAGCGATTACTTATCTTCTAGTAACAGCGCGAGTTGGACATGCGGTTAGGGTCGCGCAGTTGTGACCTTTCATTCGAGGGATAATGGGTATGAACCCCACTGTCAACAGCCCTGAACATGGTTTTACGTGGTTTACCATTTTCACACCAGGCAAATGATGAGGCTGTACTTTACTTAAGGCCACGGCCGCTTTTTTTCCCACTCGTAGCCCTTTCCTATCCCATTCTCACTATAAGACATATCAGCGTCCGTGCGACGTAAAACCAATTACAGGAAGAAAATATAATACAGTAAAAGGCGGGAGTACATTTACGCGCCGTTAAATTTACCGACACGAGGATGACGTATTTGTACAACTTCAAATATTATCTCACTGAGTCAGGATCGAACACGAGAACTGAGCCTCAGAAGGCTAGGCAGTAGCTTATAATTTTTCGTAAAATTATCTATCGCTGGCGCAGGTAATGCTTTCCAAGTATTCCATAGAACAAGGTTTGTAGGCGAAGTTACCGTTCCACAGGCTTTAAGAACCACTATCTGGCACAGTATGAGCGTTGTCCTTTTCTTTTTTACTTCAATCACGAGAGCAGTTATGATGAATGGAGCACTGATGTGCAGGAAGACAATGCCTATGACAGCAATCTCACGCCTGAGCGACGCGACGTGTTTGATGGATGGGAAAAGAAAGAGTCTACGCTGCGCTGTTATCCGCTTCATACCTCTAGGTACGAATATTATCACTGGCAAACACCTTTGATCAAAATAACTCGATTATCACTTCTAAAGCTTTAAAGGCGTTCCCGGTACACGTCAGCAACAACTTCCTTTGTGTTTCAATAGTTGAAAATTAAGTGTAAGTGATCGCCTACTAAGTTACAAGGCAATTACACTCTGACGGTTTTATGGTGAAGCAGCTAAAAGGATAAGCAGGTGTTACTGTAATGGGGGTAATAAATAGTGTCATGCTATTACTCTCTGTAGCTACTGACGCCATTCCACTTCGCGGATAAGGCATTAGAGACAATGACTTTATTAAGGGGTTTATACTGCCCCATCTCCCCAATCTGAAGATAACCTACCAAATTTCTTTGTCTCTTTGAACCTCTACAGCTGGTGATTTTTAGGGTGATGAGTTGAATGAAAATGAAGACGTTATAAAGACGATCACAAATACCCAGTCCCAGAGCTAGAGATATTAATCCTGCAGAACTGGCGCCTAGTCTCACATTTTTCAGCACGTTTATATTCATCCCACCGAGCTCGATAGCTGCAGTCGCTTAAGTGCGGCCAGTATCCAGTATTCTGGAGACAGTAGGTTCGAAACCCACTGTCGGCAGCCCTGAAAATGGTTTTCCGTGGTTTCCCATTTTCACACCAGGCAAATGCTGGGTTGTACCTTAATTAAGGCCACGGCCGCTTCCTTCCCACTCCTAACCCTTTCCTGTCCCATCGTCGCCATAAGACCTATCTGTGTCGGTGCGACGTAAAGCGACTAGCAAAATATATATATATATATATATATATTCCTCCTCTGAAGGGGGAGGCTGGCCACCTAGAACGTAACGCCTTCTGGCCAGGAGATTCAGGCGGGTTAAAGCTGAAGTGAGGGATTTAGGAGATGGGTAATGGATGTGTGGAAATAAGGAGATGGGAGGCGTTTGGACTATTGGCTAATCGTATTTGTTCTTTTATTCCTTTTTCTTTTATTCTGTATTTTATTTATTTATTTATTTATTTATTTATTCATAATACATAGTTTGTGATATTTACAATGACCCATGTATATTTTTAAAAAATATGGTTCTAAAATATAAGCAACAAACAGTTGTAATTATTTTAATATTTTAAATGGTTCATATATTCTTCTTCTTCTTAATATCTTTACTCTCCAGGGTTGTTTTTTCCCTCAGACTCAGTGGGGGATCCCAGCTCTACCGCTTCAAGGGCAGTGTCCTCGGGAGAAGGACCAGCACTTCGCCCAGGTGGCCGCACCTGCTATGCTGAACAGGGGCCTTGTGGGGAGATGGAAAGTGGAAGGGATAGACAAGGAAGAGGGAAGGAAGCGGCCGTGGCCTTAAGTTAGGTACAATCGCGACATTTGCCTGGAAGAGAAGTGGGAAACCACGGAAAGCCACTTGGAGGATGGCTGAGGTGGGAATCGAATCCACCTCTACTAACTGACTTCCCGAGGCTGAGTGGACCCCGTTTCAGCCCTCGTACCATTTATCAAATTTCTTGGCAGAGTCGGAAATCGAACCGGGGCCTCCGGGGGTGGCAGTTAATCACACTAAAAACTACAACACAGAGGCGGACATTGTTTATATATATAACACGTAAAATTATAAATTAAACACTTGTACTACATTTTACAGACGTACTTAACAATTCTAAATATTTAATAATAATAATAATAATAATAATAATAATAATAATAATAATAATAATAATAATAATAATAATAATCGTATGGCCTCAGCTATCGAGTGCAGACATTTCAATTTGACGCCATTTGGCTGTCTGCTTGTCAATTTCTACGTTCCTTTTTACTCTAGTCCTGCTAGATGGTAGACCGATTAAACCGAAACTCTCTCTGGCGTCTGCGGCTAAGATTTAATGAATTTTGTCGGGTGAACACTAAATGTGTCACCATAGATCTTGTACATGCCGAGATCGTACGACATGGAGTGTCGAATGCACTTTCTTCCATCCTTCAAAAATTCGACTACCTCTGCAGGGGTCGAACCTTCTAGCTTGGTATCCGGAGGTCGACACTCTACCACTGATCCACAGAGGCAGCTTAATGTTACTGTAAAAATATGTAATGGTAGAACATATTACATAATAAGAAATTATTTGATAATACATTATATTCTGAAATATTAAAACACCAAATGCAAAACATTTCCTTCAGAAATCACCCTGGGCTTGAAACTCTATGATTGGATTTGCTATTCATAAACTATTCGGAAACTGGACACCCCTGGCATGAAAATTCAGCATGACTTGCTTCCTTTCTTAATGTTTATCATCCAGGGTTGGCTTTTCCCTCGGACTCGACTAGGGATCCCACCTCTGCCGCCTCAAGGGCAGTGTCCTGAAGTGTGAGACATTGGGTCAAGGGATACAACTGGGGAGGAAGAACAGTGCGTCGCCCAGGCGGCCTCACCTGCTATGCTGAACAGGGGCTTTGGTGGGGGATGGGATGATTGGAAGGGATAGACAAGGAAGAGGGAAGGAAGCGGCCGTGGCCTTAAGTTAGGTACCATCCCGGCATTTGCCTGGAGGAGAAGTGGGAAACTACGGAAAACCACTTCCAGGATGGCTGAGGTCGGAATCGAACCCACCTCTACTCAGTTGACCTTCTGAGGCTGACTAGACCCCGTTCCAGCCCTCGTATCACTTTTCAAATTTCGTGGCAGAGCCGGGGATCGAACCCGGGCCTCCGGAGGTGGCAGCTAATCACACTAACCACTACACCACAGAGGCGGACTATGTAAATATTTACGGAAAGAAAACGAGTAAAGAAAGAAGCTATTTTAGGCACTTTTTTAGATCGGAGTGATTTTCGAAATTCATTTTTAAGTTTGATAGAGCTATCCAAGACTCACAATTTTAAACCATTCCTGGACCTTTAGCTCCTAAACGTTTTTCATCATATGGGAATAAATACTTTGGCTGCTAAGAAATGTTTTCAAAATTAAATTACCTATAAATGTCTATTTATAATCTTTCTAGAAATCATTCTGTGATATTTCAATTCAAAAGTTGATTCGCTTTTAGATTCGAGGTTGAAGCGGGTGGTGAAAGTGGGTCTTAGATTGTGATTCGATAGGGTTTCCTTTGTTGTTGGGCCGACGCGAAAATAAGTTCTCACCGATGCTGAAGTAGGGATGAGATCCATGATGGAGCTTTCAAAGCTTGTTACTTGTAACGAGGGTTACTTCGCTAAACAAAACCAATAATAATAATAATAATAATAATAATAATAATAATAATAATAATAATAATAATAATAATAATAATAATAATAATAATAATAATAATAATCATCATCATCATCATCATCATCTGCTTACCCTCCAGGTTCGGTTTTTTCCTCGGACTCAGCGAGGGATCCCACCTCTACCGCCTCAAGGGCAGTGTCCTGGAGCTTCAGATTCTTGGTCGGGGGATGAAACTGGGGAGAATGACCAGTACCTCGCCTAGGCAACCTCACCTGCTATGCTGAACAGGGGCCTTGTGAGGGATGGGGAAGATTGGAAGGGATAAACAAGGAATAGGGAAGGAAGCGGCCGTGACCTTAAGTTAGGTACCATCCCGGCATTTGCCTGGAGGAGAAGTGGGAAACCACGGAAAACCACTTCCAGGATGGCTGAGGTGGGAATCGAACCCACCTCTACTCAGTTGACTTCCCGAGGCTGAGTGGACCCCGTTCCAGCCCTCGTACCACTTTTCAAATTTTGTGGCAGAGCCGGGAATCGAACCCGGACCTCCGGGGGTGGCAGCTAATCACGCTAACCACTACACCACAGAGGCG
Organism: Anabrus simplex; assembly: GCF_040414725.1. Taxonomy (NCBI): domain Eukaryota; kingdom Metazoa; phylum Arthropoda; class Insecta; order Orthoptera; family Tettigoniidae; genus Anabrus; species Anabrus simplex. The sequence continues at coordinate 1,752,650,148 of NC_090265.1, forward strand.
GTCAATAATAATAATAATAATAATAATAATAATAATAATAATAATAATAATAATAATAATAATAATCATAATAATAATAATAATAATAATAATAATAATCTTCATCACAGCCGTTCACTCGGTGGAGCATCAAGATCGTCGATTACTTTTGAAAAGAATGTAATGGTGAAGAGAATATGATTTCTTTATGTTTTTGTCTCACTGAACCTTAAAATAAAGCGTATATGTATTAACCGGCTCTCATTTTTGAGAGAATGATGTTTATTTTATGTATTTTACAAGAAACGGTGAATAAAGTCAGTTGCCTTAACAGTGTCTTCTTTTTGGCCTGTCCCGGGTAGGCCTAATGTGTTGCATCACCTTCCACCATCCTTACGACCTACCTGTGCAGATGAGACTTAGAAAATGGAACAACCACACAAAACCATCTTCAGTGCTGCCAGCAGTGGGGTTCGACCCACTATCTCCAGAATGCTAGCTCACAGCTGTGCGACGCTAATCGCACGACCAATTCGCTCGGTGTTTTACATTTTCACACCAGTCGCAGGGTCCGGGTCCGTGGCTAAATGGTTAGCGTGCTGGCCTTTGGTCACAGGCGTCCCCGGTTCGATTCGTGGCATGTTCGGGAATGTTAACCATTATTGGTTAATTTCTTTGGCATGGGGACCGGGTGTATGTGTCGTCATCATCCTCATTTTATCCTCATCACAACGCACAGGTCGCCTACTTGCGTCAAATCGAAAGTCCTGCACCTGGCGAGCCGATCATGTCCTCGGATATTCCCGGAACCAAAAGCCATACGCCATTTAATTTCATCAGTCACAGGCGCTGGATCCTAGTTAAGGTCAAGGCCGTTCTCTTCCCAATCCTAGCCCTTTATCCCCCTCGAGTCTCCAAAATCCTTTGATATTGAATGAACGACGAGAAATGTTAGGTCAACTAGTTTTCACTCTTACCGATACGGTTAGAATAATATGTTAGTGCGACGTTAAACCACTGGAAAAAGAAAAATATTCTCGCCAGAAATTTCTCCAATGACAATGGAGGCAATAAGATTGACGTACAGCGTACGTTACTGGGGAGTCGCTTACACTTCTGCAGCGACGTTTGAGGATCGCTTAATTTCTCTTGGAGCTCCACTCGTGGCCCCGCATGCCTACATATTGGGCATGTTAAGAGAATGAATTTTGAAGGCACATGAGCCACCTAAAATTATTCCCGAATTACGTGACCTTTGTTCGTCATTATGTTTAATTATCTTTAGAAAGGTTATGATCAGTGTGTAGCACGTGGTGGTTCGTACCTTTTTCTTCTTCTTCTTTACCTGTTTACTCTCCAGGGTCGGTGGGAAACCACGGAAAACCACTTTCAGGATGGCTGAAGTGGGAATCCAACCCACATCTACTCAGTTGACCTACCGAGGCTGAGTTGACCCCGTTTCAGCCCTCGTACAACTTTTCAAATTCTGTGGCAAAGCCGGGAATCGAAACCGGGCCTCCGGGGGTGGCAGCTAATCACACTAACCGCCACGCCACGGCATACTGTACCAACGCAATTAAATAGCATTTCAACCTCATTTATTTTGCTGCATGCGGTAGGAATCTGGATGCTGATGCTTATACTTTCCCAGCTGGTTTATAGATGGAGCTAAGGTTTAAATATAACATAGTAATGACTGTAAGCTACTTTCTAGAACAGATTTAAAAAAGAAATCATATATTAATTTAATCAAGAATTTTAAAAAATTATTCTATGACATGAAAACCTAAAATTTTGAAAATATAAGTGTTTAAGCTCACATCTTTCGCTAAAGGAAGACCGATAACTCACTCTCGGTCTTTTCCTTACAGTATATATATTGACGATATTTTATAATAATGTGAAATAAATACCTCGTTTACAACTGAAACTATTGCGTCTCCCTCCAACAGTCGATCATTTTATCATTCTCCTGCGCACAAGGTTAACCTTTGCACCAGTCAAAGGTAATTATTCTATTCTACTCAGGACAGAATTATCCTTTAGCAGGTAATATTGTGCATGTGAATCGGACGTTGTGTCAAAGCAGACATCATAGTATCATAGGCACGGTACTGTGCATCATTCTAGTTCTTCTATACGGCTCACAGATATGGTCCTTAACTCGAAGAGACAGAAACACTGAATATTTTTCAGAGATAAAGATATTGAGCGGTATTTTAGGGGAGGGAATAAAGAAGTAAGGACTGGAAATATAGGGCGAAGTGGCTATAGCAAGTATCTTAACTGGAGCTGCTGAGAGACTTCAACAATTAGGCACATGTACCCACCATCTGGAATCCACGATTTGGAGGACAGAAAGTGTGGAGACCAGCGTGAGAGACGAGCCGCAGAAAAATTTCAGCAAGCAGATGTCGTATAGCAAAGAGAGAACAGAAAACAGGTGGAATTGATTAGTCAATTAGAACATTAGGACATGTGCGGCTTGTCTGGAGCAGGTCTTTCTGTTTGACACACATGGAGACCTAAGCGTCAGGATGTGGACTATTGATGAATAATGAGCAGTGGTTTAGTTGGACCGGAACGGGCAGGAACGCCGTTCCGGAAAATATTTTCACGCTTTACAATGACGTAAAATTTTTACATTCAGTAAGAAAATATTATAATCTCTACATAGCACTGAAACGTCATGGGTGTACTCTAGCGGACTAATATAGAAACTTACTGTTTTATGTTCATAAGATACGGTCGATTTTACACTCCTGGGTGGTTTTCTGGTTCTCTAATGGTCGCTACGCTGCTATTGGATTCGGAGAGCGGGAAGTGAGCACAACAACCTTCTTCCACTTGTTATGTTTGTGTGAATCCAAGTGAATCAAAATATTTACAATAAGATGGGTAGCATCGAGCCAGAGAACTGTAAAAGCTGTCTGGGAAAACTATAGTGCAGTAGTAAAACGTTTTTGTGAGCCCAAAAATGACCACCGGAGAGACTCCAAAGAAAGGGCAAAATTCCAAGGACTAGAAAATATGTTAACATGTGTAGAATTATTAGAAAATATTGCAATTATGTATGATGCTTTTGTTGAGTTAGCTGATTTGTCATTAGAGTTGCAGAAAAGTGAAACAAGTCTGACAGAGGCTCAAAATGCAATCATGCACACTAGAAAAGTGTTTGAATCTATGGGTAACTCAGCTCCTGGAGAATACTACAGAACAGGTTCTTAAAGCAGCAGGAAACAAAATGTTTAGAAACATAGGATTACATGATTCTAAAAAAAAAGTTCTAAAAATTGACAGAAAGCAGTTTTTCAGAAGTCTTATGAACAATTTAAATAACTGGCTTATGGAAAATGTGTCCACATCATCTCATCTTGGTTCCAGCTCTAGTCAGCAGAGACATTAGAGAATGAAAAAAGTTATCAGTGATTCAAAGGTACTATACAAAAATAACTGGCCCTCCACTTCTACTTTGGATATCTACCATGGTGATGAGAGTGTTGGCAACCTTTGTGAATTTTTCCACGTGTAAGACAAGACGAGCTACATTAATGTTTTTAGAAAGTATGTCGAGACCAAGGAAATTCCAGTGGAGCTGATGCCTTTAATCAAGACTGTAGAGACCATTCCCATCTCTTCAACAGAAGCTGAAGGAGCTTTCAGTACCATGAATGAGATCCTCACCAAAAAGAGAAATAGGCTGCTGGATGCAAGATCAAGCGGACTTATTTTCATAAGCAGTGTTGGACCTCCTGTGCATATATTTAACCCACATACATATGTCAAGTCATGGCTACGAAAGGGGAGACGTTTAGCTGATGAAACAACTTGTCGGAAACATGAGGCCGCTGATTTTGACACCCAATACGAGTCCATTTGTAAATTGCTAAGGTGAGTTCCTGTAAATATTTCGTTCCAACTAAATCACTGATAATGAGGTAGGGACTGGGTGAAACCCGGTGTTGCAACATAGCCTACTGTCGTCGAATAATACTGAGGGATCTGCTGAAGGTTCAACGTTACCATCCGACGGACGAATCACCATCAACAGCGTTATACAAACCTCGATTATGAACACGGCGGAGAACTGTGGAACTAAATCCCCGCGTTCGGCACGCAATCTAGTGATTATGAATTGTATGCCTCCACCTTTCCTACTCTGCCGGCCAACATTCTGATGTTGAACATTTTTTTAGCTCCATGGCTAAATGGCTAACGTGCTGGTCTTTGGTCACTGGGGTCCCGGATTCGATTCCCGAGCGAGTCGGGAATTTTAACTTCGTATGGTTAACTTCTCCGGCAGGAAAACTGTGTTTTTGTGTTCGTCTTAAATGTATAAGTTCAATTCATCACAGTCGATTTATAATTAATAATCATAAACACACAAAATTGTTGCTGGCTAAATGGTCGTTAAAACCGAAATACAAAACTTACAAAAATAAAAAATTCTACACCGGGACTCGAACCAGCTGACCACGGTGTCGGACAACATAGTCTCAACGGCTTAACATTAATGGCTACTGGACGGGCTAAGAAACCTATGAGAAAGGTAGACTAAAACCTCCTCGAATTACTGCCACTCACAGATAAAAGTTGACCTTGCCCTGTACTGTATGGAATGTTTCGCGCATTATATCATTGCAACTCACTCACTCACAGTATGCTTTATTTGGTAGGGAAGTTCAGCCTCCTGCTATACGGAGGTTCAGAGTGGCTTCTTCTTCTTCTCTTCCGATTTTCCCTCACCTGTAGGGTCGCGGGTGCGAACTTTGCCACATATGTTAATTTGGCCATGTTTTAAGGCCGGATGCCCTTCCAGACGGCAACCCTGTGTGGAGGGAAGTAATAACTATTGCGTGTTTCTGTGGTGGTTGGTAGTGTGGTGTGTTGTATGAATATGAAGACGAAAGTGTTGGGACAAACAGAAACACCCAGTCGCCAACCTAGACAAATTAATCAGACACTATTAAAAATCCCCGATCCGGCCGGGAATCGAATCCGGGATCCTTTGAACGGAAGGCCTCAACGCGGACCATTCAGCCAAGGAGTCGGACACAGTGGCTATTTCTTCAGTGCTACTTAATAAAACTGAAAATCCTCACCATGTTTCCGGTCTTTCGACCGAGTCAGGAATGGAATGAATGAAGCCCCATCTAGCGGTGAGGATAGATATCCTGCCGACTGACGAAGCCTGTTCCTCTGGGGCAATGATTAATGACTGACAGATAAAATGAAATGATATTGGAGAGTATTTCTGGAATGAAAGATGACAGGGAAAACCGGAGTACCCGGAGAAAAACCTGCCCCGCCTCCGTTTTGTTCAGTACAAATCTCACATGGAGTAGCCGGTATTTAAACCACGGAATGCAGCGTTGAGAAGCCGGCGCGTTGCCGTCTGAGCCACGGAGGCACTTTTAGTGCTACATAATGCCACTTTATTATAGGTACAGTAAATGAATAGTGCTGAGAAGGTAGCATCAGTAGCCTGAATTAAAATTACTGTAATCCCTCCGTGTCAGTCTAATGTGACAATGGAAATACTGGGGAAACTAGCTACAGAACAGCCAATGTTGGTGCTCGAAGCTCACAGCTACGTGACTGAGTCACGTATCCAACGCGCACGGTTGGCCTTTTCTTCCTCTCGGGTAAAACTTCCAAGACCATGCTAGTTTATTTGTGTACCTGATACCGCTCCTACGGTGAAGAGATCTGTTTCTGCTTTTTGACCCTTATTTCAGTTTACAGTACTGGAGTCAGCATTTGATGTTGATTTGGCTCGATTTTATGGGCGGACGCGCTTCCTATCGCCAAGGGATGGTTTTACTAGTGCGTGTTTCTGTGCTGTTTGGTAACATGGCTTGTTGTCTGTGGATGAAGAAGAGGAGCGTATTAATACGAACACAAATACCCAGTTAGTGAGCTACGGGAATCAACCTGATACAGTTAAAATTCACGGACCAATCGGGAATCGACCTCAGGTTCCTCCGAACCAAAGACCAGTACGACGATCATTCAGCCAAGGTTTTTCTACCTTTAAAACAATGATACCTAATGATCTTATTTGATTAAGGTATTTTGAATCGCTATTGCTTTCCGATTCGTCGGGATGTCAGCACTGTGACCTCAGTAGTTCTTCAAGCACAGTGAGTTGTCGACCGTCCGTAACTATCACCGCCCGCCTATGTAGTGGTTAGTGTGATTAGCTGCCACGACTGGAGTCTCGGGTTCGATTCGTGGCTCTGCCACGAAATTTTGAAAGTAGTACGAGGGCTGGAACGGGGTCCACTCAGCCTCACAAGGTCAACTGAGAAGAAGGGGGTTCGATTCCTTCCTCAGAAATCCTCGAAATTGTTTTCTGTGTTTTCCCACCTCTCGTCCAGGCATGTGCCGGCATAGTATCTAACTTAAGACCACGCCCGCTTCCTTCCCTATTTCTTGCCTATCCCTTCCAATCTCTCTATCCCCCACAAGGCCTCTATTGAGCATAGCAGGCGAGGTCAGCTGGGCGAGGGACTGGCCCTCTTTCCCAGTTGTATCTCTCAGCAAATGATTTACGCTACTGTCCTTGAGATGGTACAGGTAGGATTCCTTGCTAAGACCTAGGGAAAACAAATCCTTTTGTGTAAGCAGATTAAATAAATAAATAAATAAATAAATAAATAAATAAATAAATAAATAAATAAATAAATAAATAAATAAATAAATAAATAAATAAATAAATAAATATCACCGGCATCAAACGGGGTCGAACCCGTTATATTTCATTGAAACTTGCATACCACTTACGGATATACATATCCTATCCTAACCAACAGAATGGAGCACAGTAAAAGAGACCGGTCGAAGATTGGATGAGAACATTGTTCATTTGCATGGAGATTAAGAATGTAAATTTTTAATGGAACATTTTATATTGAAAACTTGGCTGCCCTGGCCTCTGCACATTAGTATGCACTCCCTTTTTTAGTTAACATTGGGTACCATAATTACAGTACTAATTTAATAGCTTCAACCTCATTTCCTACTCATTTATTGCAAACTATGTCAAACATTCCACATATTTCGTGCAAAAATGGAAGTTGCAACTGGAATCCGACTCCTTGGCTGATGATCAGCTTTGAGGCCTTCGGTGCGGAGGATCCCGAGTTCGATTCCCGGCCGGATCGAGGATTTTAATCGTGTATGATTAATTCTTCTGGCCCGGAGACTGGGCATTTGTTTTTGACCCACCACTCTCCTCTTCATATTCAGACAACACACTACAATTCTAACCCCACACTTGAAACACGCAATAGTGATTACATCCCTCCAGGTAGGGTTGTCGTCAGGAAGGGCAACCGGCCGTAAAACATTGCCAAATCAACATGTGCGACACAGTTCTCGACCCGAAAGGTGTGAGAAATGTGGTTGAAGAAGAAGAAGGTGATGCAATTTGCAACTGCAGTTAGAAGAATCCAAAGATGCCTTTCCTTTTCTTTGAACACTGCTGCCAGAAAGATTTTTTATTAGGACTGCTTAGTAATGAGTTATAAATACGATATACATCTATTAAAGGAGACTGCATTTACGCCTATAATCTTAAAGAATGGTAATGCAGGTGAGAGGATCACCACTACATAAACACATAAACACGAGTGTTATGAAATCCCATAGCCAAAATTTCAGCGTCGTGACTCCATTTGACTTCACACAGTATTCTCAACCAAGTGTTGCCATATTTGGCGGTGTTCATCTTCCTTTTTGAAGCCTTCTGAAGTGTCAAGCCGGTGGTGTGCTCATAAGAAATGGACGATTCTCCTTATGACGCGGGAAGAGAGACGCTCGAAAATATTCTGTTCTTGTATGTTATACGCACTGGTTATTCTTTCCTCCTCCTCCTTCTTCTTCTTCTTTTTCTTCTTCTGCTGGTATATATTTCGTATGCAACAAATGATCTACATTATTTAACACAAATACACTGACTGACAGAGCAAATGCAACACCAAGGAGGAGTGGTTCGAAAGGGATGAAAGTTGGGGAAAAAACAGAGTCGGCACGGAAGAATAACTGATGTTTATTTCAAACCGATATGCAGGTTACACAATGCGCACGGCATCGACTCAGTAGGATGTAGGACCACCGCGAGCGGCGATGCACGCAGAAACACGTCGAGGTACAGAGTCAATAAGAGTGCGGATGGTGTCCTGAGGGATGGTTCTCCATTCTCTGTCAACCATTTGCCACAGTTGGTCGTCCGTACGAGGCTGGGGTAGAGTTTGCAAACGGCGTTCAATGAGATCCCACACGTGTTCGATTGGTGAGAGATCCGGAGAGTACGCTGGCCACGGAAGCATCTGTACACCTCGTAGAGCCTGTTGGGAGATGCGAGCAGTGTGTGGGCGGGCATTATCCTGCTGAAACAGAGCATTGGGCAGCCCCTGAAGGTACGGGAGTGCCACCGGCCGCAGCACATGCTGCACATGCTGCACGTAGCGGTGGGCATTTAACGTACCTTGAATACGCACTAGAGGTGACGTGGAATCATACGCAATAGCGCCCCAAACCATGATGCCGCGTTGTCTAGCGGTAGGGCGCTCCACAGTTACTGCCGGATTTGATCTTTCTCCACGCCGACGCCACACTCGTCTGCGGTGACTATCACTGACAGAACAGAAGCGTGACTCATCGGAGAACACCACGTTCCGCCATTCCCTCATCCAAGTCGCTCTAACCCGGCACCATGCCAGGCGTGCACGTCTATGCTGTGGAGTCAATGGTAGTCTTGTGAGCGGACGCCGGGAGTGCAGGCCTCCTTCAACCAATCGACGGGAAATTGTTCTGGTCGATATTGGAACAGCCAGGGTGTCTTGCACATGCTGAAGAATGGCGGTTGACGTGGCGTGCGGGGCTGCCACCGCTTGGCGGCGGATGCGCCGATCCTCGCTTGCTGACGTCACTCGGGCTGCGCCTGGACCCCTCGCACGTGCCACATGTCCCTGCGCCAACCATCTTCGCCACAGGCGCTGCACCGAGGACACATCCCTATGGGTATCGGCTGCATTTGACAAATCGACCAACCTGCCCTTCTCAGCCCGATCACCATACCCCTCGTAAAGTCGTCTGTCTGCTGGAAATGCCTCCGTTGACGGCGGCCTGGCATTCTGAGCTATACACGTGTCCTGTGGCACACGACAACACGTTCTACAATGACTCTCGGCTGAGAAATCACGGTACGAAGTGGGCCATTCGCCAACGCCGTGTCCCATTTATCGTTCGCTACGTGCGCAGCACAGCGGCGCATTTCACATCATGAGCATACCTCAGTGACGTCAGTCTACCCTGCAATTGGCATAAAGTTCTGACCACTCCTTCTTGGTGTTGCATTTGCTCTGTCAGTCAGTGTATTTCCGTAATAAATTAAAAATGAATATCAAGACTCTTCAGCCAGGAATGCGCTGGAGCTGATGCTTTCATGAACTCTTCCCAAACACCTGTGAATCTGCGCTGTGGACACTCGCGAATGATGTGGTTCATCGTCTGTTCTTGAGCTCCGCAGTCGCAAACAGGTGAATCTAGCCATCCCCATTTGTGCAGCGTTGCTTTGCACATACCATGACCAGTTCGTACGGGGTTTAGTTGGCACCACGTATCTCTTGGTAGATCAGTTCCTGGAACATGCTGGGAAGGATCATCTAATTGGATTTGACGAGATGATGAGAAATTTCTCAACCTTTCCTTTCAGACATTGTTGATGTTGAAAGGCCCTGGCTGCTTGATAATGATATCATACCAAATGGGCTTCCTGGATTTCAGACGCATGGTTCGTGGATTACTCAGTATTGAGAGAATCGGAAGGTTTTTAAAGTCAGGACAGGTGTAAGTTTTCCTCATTGGATGTCGGCTGTCATCAGGGTGCTCTGGATCTCAGCAACTCGGAAGGAGTCGGGTACTAGCCCATACCATTCTCGTAGATTCTGTAGCCTGGATATTCTCATACTTCCCCTACTTTTCATTACTCCAATTTTACTTTGTAAGACAAACGGAGGAGTCTATATTTATTACTTCGAAGAACACACGTCTCTTCTTTTTGATGTTGCGCGTGTCCTCTAGCTGTTCAGGCGTTGGAGTATTTCAGTGTTACGTATTACGTTAACCCGTGATATTCTGAGCAGACCTCAGTATCACCGCATCTCAAAGGATATACGTTTTTTGGTGGTGTTCTCTGTTAGGCTCCAAGTTTCGACACCATAAAGTAAGACAGAAAATACATAACACCGAAGTAAACGGAGATGGAGAAAGATTTTTAAGCGCCCTGTTACAAAGAAGTGTGTTCATTATCTTGAGTACAGTCCTTGCCTGTTCAATCCGGGACTAATTCAAATATTTCCGTCCAGGAGAAAATGATTCTATAATAATATGGGTCTGAAAATGCATAATCGCAGAGTTATAGGTTTCTATTAGAGGTACTGTGTAGAGATGAGAAGAATGCAAGAATGAGGAATGTGGCCTGCAAGCACGAACTTCCTGTTCTACCCAGACAGATCGGCTCTTATCTGCTCTTATCTGCTACACTAGAACATTGAATCACACTTTGCAGTTTGCTGGATTACAACTGACAAGAGCGAAAAGCTGCCAGTAGAAGATAATATAAAGTCGCCTGGGTAGTAGCGCAGTTGCTATGGTAACCATTGCATCACTGGCTCTGCTGGTGAAAACCCCTTCGCCCCGTGCCTCATCTGGCATGTGCATCCTTCTGATCTCCCAACTATAGTGCAATCGAACACATCTTAATTGCCTGATTTCCATCCGACATACTTCTTACATGTGTTATATGTGTAACCACGTTCTGGATATATCGATGTCGAAGTGAATACGTCTTTAATTGCACAAATGATTCCTATAATGGCAGCTGTGGAATATAATAGTCCCACCCGCAGTTTCGGATCACCTGAAATTGGAGAGCGAGTAATCATTTATTGTAATACAAAATGTATTTTGATAAATGAATTCTTTTTCTTATTACTATTTGTTTATCTATTACCACATTAAACATTTCACTCATTTTTGAATTGTAATTTCTTTTTTTCTTTTTTTCTTTCTTTTTTTCTTTCTTTCTTTCTTTCATTCTTTCTTTCTTTCTTAATCCGTTTACCATCCGGTTTCAGTCACTACTGATCTGCATCTAGGGCAGTCGTCCAGGTGGAATATTCCCTATCTGTTGTTTTCTTAGCCTTTTCTTAAATGACTGCAAAGCAATTGGAAATCTATTGAACATCTCCCTTGGTAAGTTATTCCAATCCCTAACTCCCCTTCCTATAAATTAATATTTGCTCCAATTTTTCCTCTTGAATTCCAACTTTATCTTGATATTGTGATGTTTCCTACTTTTAAAGACACCACTCAAACTTATTCGTCTAGTGGTGTCATTCCACGCCACCTCTCCACTGAGAGCTCGGAACATACCAGTTAGTCGAGCAGCTCGTTTCCTTTCTTTAAAGTCTTCCCAGCTCAATGCAACATTTTTGAAACGCTAATGAACGAGTAATTGATTGAATGATTGAATGAATGAATGAATGAATTAATGAATTAATGAATGAATAAATGTTCTCATTCAATTCACAGGAAATTTCTTAATTAAATTATGATTCCAGCTCTACGTTTCACATATACTTGTGCCCCACACATGTCTGTCTTTGTGCTCGCAGGCACATTAATTCTCGTTATCATGAGCACTGGATGGGTAGAGGTGGACTAATTGTTTGGCCCCCACGCTCTTCTTATTTAGACCCACTGGACTTGACCCTGAGGGGATAGTTGAATTATTTAGAGTATTCGACGTCTGTTGATGATGCAGTAAATTTCCCTGCTTGAAATGTGGCATTTCTGAGCCTGAAGTGGTTAAAACTTCTGAAAAAATCTATCTGGTGTTAAAAATAAAATAATCTTGGAATAGGTGAAAGATGATTCAGTTATGTTTCGAGTGTATTTACGGAATAGGTAGAAATAGAGAATTTTTTTTGCTAGTTGTTTTACGTCGCACCGACACAGATAGGTCTTATGGCGACGATGGGACAGGAAAGGGGTAGGAGTGGGAAGGAAGCGGCCGTGGCCTTAATTAAGGTACAGCCTCAGCATTTGCCTGGTGTGAAAATGGGAAACCACGGAAAACCATTTTCAGGGCTGCCGGCAGTGGGGTTCGAACAGAAATGGAGAACATAAACTTGGATAAATACGGTGTTAACGATCATATGTAGTAAAAATGATCACTGAACGTTTTAAGAAACACTTCATATTATCAGATACACATACGTTTCTGGGGAAGTTCCTTCATATCTCTGTGGCATAGGCACCGCACCTGAAATGCAATGGATACTACCCGAGGGGAGCAAACCTGACTATTAGGAAATCTTGTATCAAAACGTTTTTCATAATGAAAACGATAATAAATTATTTATTTTAACGTCGCGCTAAAATCTGGAGGTTTTCGGTGACATGACCTTTGATAATGCAGGCGTTACACGAAAGCATACTCAGGACTCTAGATGTTGAGTGAATCTCATGGAGACTTGAGTCCAGAATTACAATCTTGGCCGAGTGAGAGGCAGGCAAGACGTCCTTATAATAATAATAATAATAATAATAATAATAATAATAATAATAATAATAATAATAATAATAATAATAATAATAATAATAATAATAATAATAATAATAATAATAATAATAATAATAATAATAATAATAATAATAGTCATAATAATAATAATAATAACAATAATAATAATAATTTATAACTTATCTAAAATACTGCTAACTTACTGTTGTGAGACCTGGACTTTGGGAAAACAAGCACGATGAACACTAGAAGCTGCTGAAATGTGGTTCTGGAGAAGACTGACAGGGACGAGTTGGGCAGAAAAAAAAGACTAATATCCAAATCTTGAATGAAGTTAATGAGAAACGATGCTTAATTTTTTCAATAGAGCAAAGGAAAGCTAAATTTCTTGGACACGTCCTACGACATGACACCTTTCTCAAGAATGTTTTCGTAGGAAAGATCCTGGGGAGAAGTTGAGAGGAAGACCACGTCTCTCATACCTCAGGAACATAATCACTCAGCTGGGTTTTGCTTCCTATGTCACGATAAAATGGACTGCTGAAGACCGTGGAATGTGGCTGCAGCGACAAGGCTTAGCCTTTAGATAATGGATGGATGGATGGATGGATCTAAAATACATTTGCAAATGTGTACTAGGATATTATACATTACCTTTGCAAATATTTACACCTGAAAACACTTAATGTGCTTATCTGCCGGTGAACGTGATACATATTTTTTACATTGTTGCAATCCTTGCTGTTACAACATTAATAAGGTTTGTATATTAGCGTGGTCATTTGTCCTCTGGTGTGGGTTTCTATCAATCCCTGAACGTATCATTCAAAATAGATAAGTCGGCGGTACATTTTTCATTCATGAGAAAAATGTTTAAACTGTAATCTTATTTTTATATAATCTATAGTTTCACATGTTTTTAACTGATATTTTGTTCTCAAGTATGTCAATTCTGAGGGCAATTTGTTCAAAAATTTAGGAAACACAACGTGTACTGTTCTGGATCCATATTTGTTGTAGAACCCCCAGAATTGACACACATAGGAATAAAATATCAGTTAAAACCATTTGAAACTATGGATTGTAGAAAATCAAGAAAGAAAAATTCTCAGAGAAATCTTAGGACCATAGTGCGAAAATAGAATTTGAATGAAAGAGAAATCAAGTTAGAGAAAAAAAATCACAGATATAATCAGGAAACGACGATTATAATTTTATGGTCACTTGTATAGAATGGATAGTAACAGGCTCACAAAGACAACTTAGGTTCGTAAATGAAAAATCGCAATCATTGGCTAAAAGAAATGAGTGAAGACCTAAATGAAATTGGCATTAATGAAGAAAGATCGGTATTTTAATTCACAAACACAAATTTTCTGTAATGCCCACCCGACTAAATACAGGATGGACTGAACAACTTAAAAAGTAACACAGCGAATGGATGAAGAGAAGAAGAGAAACTAAGAAAGTGCTAATAAGTTCAACGCTTGGGCATAACGAATCAAATAATAATCAAACAAAAGAGGTTTCCAGACAGGCCATTATGTAAAAATAGAGGCGCCCTTTGGACAAAGGTAAAAGGAGAGAAGCGTAGCCAGAGAATGCGCGAGTATTGCCTCTCCAAGCAGAAAAGTCGAACATCGTGGTCCTTATTTGGCCCGTTCGAAGAAAGAAAATTAATAATACATGGAAGCAATATAATCTATTGTAACCTGTGTGCCTCTTATTATTTATCCTACTGGCTCTTTATGGTTGAAATGAAATGAAAGGAAATGGCGTGTGGCTTTTAGTGCCGGGAGTGTCCGAGGACAAGCTCGGCTCGCCATATGCAGGTCTTAAGATTTGACATCCGTAGGCGACCTGCGCGTCGTGATGAGTATGAAATGATGATGAAGACGACACACACCCAGCCCCCGTGTCAGCGAAATTAACCAATAATGGTTAAAATTCCCGACACTGCCGGGAATCGAAGCCGGGACCATATGACCAAAGGCCAGCACGCTAACCATTTAGCCATGGAGCCGGACTCCTTCTGAACACCAAAGGGATAGAAAGTGATCAGGTTTATAGTTTACCGGGCGAATTGGCCGTGCGGTCAGGGTCACGCACCTGTGAGCTTGCAAAAAACCAAACCAAACAAACCCCATGGTACTACAGCTCATGAAGGGCCTGGGCCTACCAAGCGACCGCTGCTCATCCCGAAGGCCTGCAGATTATGAGGTGTCGTGTGGTCAGAACGACGAATCCTCTCGGCCGTTATTGTTGGCTTTCTAGACCGGGGCCGCTATCTCTTCGTCAGATAGCTCCTCAATTCTAACCACGTAGGTTGAGTGGAACTCGAACCAGCCCTCAGGTCCAGCTAAAAATACCTGACCTGGCCGGGAATCGAACCCGGGGCCTTCGGGTAAGAGGCATGCACGCTACGCCTACACGACGGAGCTGGCTAGCATCCGGAAGATACTGGTTTCGAGCCCCATTTTTGGCAGCCCTGAAGATGGCTTTCCGTGGTTTCCCATTTTCACACCAGGCAAATGCTGGGTTTGTACCTTAATTAAGGCCGTGGCCGCTTCGTTCCCATTCCTAGGCCTTTACTATCCCAATTGTCGCCGTAAGGCCTATATGTGTCGGTGCGATGTGACGATAATTCTTTAAAAAATGTTTATAGATTTAAGTGGCTGTAGATATTGTGAAAATAGCCTTGGTACAGACAATCCAATTTCGCATGGTAAAGAATCTCTCGTACTTGATTTATCATTTTAAAAATCCCATATTCATTGACTTCCTTTTGAAACTCGCTTCCTTTGTCAGAAGTTAGCGACAATTTCTTTCAGATATCGTACACCCTGTGGTAGAAAATTTTAGTAAATAATAGGAGATGAAGAGGGTGATGTTTTTTAAACATGATATCAAGAAATACTTCATACAACGCCTATTTTTCAATGCTTTCAGCACGCGGGTGTTCATCAAGCAACGGAAATTATGAATCACTTCAGGTTTCTTATACTGCACAAGAAAAACTCAAGAATATTGCAAGTCATATTAAGAATTATTACGTGTTATATTTCCAAGATGTGACCTGCAGATATATCTTGGAATTCACTTGGGCATTCAGCAAGCCATTCGTTTTATCCATTGTGCCCTCGAAATGGTTGAAACGAGGCTATTCTTCATACACTCGCTTCAGCGATAATTCTTTGACTGCTCAAACGTGGCTAAATCAGAGACACAGTATTCTGAATACCATTTCTATTCACCGAAACGGAAATATATGTGTTAGTCGAAATGTAGTTTTTCATTCAATGTAACCTTTGTGTACTGACATAGAATAAGTAGAGCAACCTTCATGGTCCGGTGGTTACCATGTCAGCCTTCAGTCTGGTTGGTATGTTCTATTCTGTATTGAGAAAAATATTAAACACATAATGGGTTCAAAACGAAAGGAAAACTGGTGTTCATTAAAAGAAAAAGAACACCTTGAAAGACTAGAGATAGGAAGTTCATTCTCACAGGACATGTTATTTAGTATGTCGTGCAGAAACGATTAGCATTTCATTCACCGAGGCTCAGCATGTGTCCTGTTGCCTAGGGGGCACTGGGTACTCCATGGGCACTGAAAACTTGTTCCATGGGTGATGGCATGGACGCGTATAAGGGGCGAATGGTGTCCTGTGGTATAGCCATCCATGCTTCATTCACCTGGTTCCATAGTTCATCTTTGGTGGTTGGCAATGGGTTACAGTGCTGCACCCGTCGTTTCACCATATCCCACACATTTTCGATTGGCGACAAGTCTGATGATCGGGCTGGCTAGGACAACAGTCTGACATCCTGTGACAACAAGAAGGTGCGTGTTCGTGCAGCAACATGTGGTTGCGCATTGTCCTGCGCCTGGGGTGTCGTGCAGAAAGGGTATGGCTACGGGTCGCAGGATGTCATTCACTGGTCACAGTGCCCTGGACACGCACCAACTGCGATTTGTGGTTGTAGCCAATAGCACCCCACAACATCAGGCCTTGAGTTGGTGCTGTATGTCTTGTGCGAACGCAGTCAGTGTGATGCCTCTCCCCCTGTTTGCGGCAAACCAAAATGCTGTCATCGTTTTCAAACAAACAGAACCTGGATTCGTTTGAAAACACCATCTGCTGCCATTCCTGTCCCCAGTGAAGTCTTTCCATACATCATTGCAGTCTAGAATATGTATGCACATTAGTCAAAGGTCGGCTGTGAAGAGGATGAGGTGCCGGTAACCCAGAAGGTAATAAACGGCGACGGATCGTCACTCCTGATACGATGTGTTTCACTGTTCCCACTGTTGCGCCAGAGCCGAGGAGGACGCAGATCTGTCCTGCAATATCATTTGGATGAGGTGTCGACCTTCTCTGGGGATGGTCTCGGTAGTGCGACAAGACCCATCTCGCCGTGTTCTACGGCCTTCTGTGAACCATTCTGTACACACCCATCGCACCGCTGAGACACTTCGGCCCACACGAGCAGCAATTTCTCGTATGGATGCATCACGTTCTCTTATAGCAATAATGCGCCCTCTTGCAAAGTCACTCATTTGACGGTACGGTTCCCGTATAGTCTGTGAGACATCCTGAACGTCTGCTTAAGTCACACTGATCCATTACCTTCGGTTTATAACGACAACGAGAGCAGCCGGCACATTTTAACAGTCGTTGGTGGTGCGCCGAGATATCGCTGTGGACCTTGAATCTGAGGGCCGACATAGTTTAAATGCTAATCATTTCTTCAGGACATACTAATGCACATGCCATGTGAATTTGAACATCCTATCTTCAGTCCTTAAAAGTGTTCTGTTTTTTTATGAACATGAATGTACATAATAGCTGTTGTATCCTTAGGTTAGTTTTTTAACAATGGAGATGAGTGGTAGCAAAAGGGGCAGAGCAAACTTCGAAGAAATGTGTCTACAACCAGATAACGTGCACAAACGAGACCTTTTCTAAACAAGCTTTGTGACTTTTGAGACTTTCCGAGATGAGAAGTGGACAACAGGTTCGCGAAGTGGTCAGATGAACGCCGTGATCGACACAGCAAGCTCATGAAACGTACTAGATCAACTGAAAGTTGAATGAACGCCAGATTGTATTATGAAACTCATCGTGGTCCTTAGTTGAACGATAAATAAATAAATAAATAAATAAATAAATAAATAAATAAATAAATAAATAAATAAATAAATAAATAAATAAATAAATGATTTTTCATGGTTTCCCATTTTCACACCAGGTAAATGCCGGGGCAGTACCTTAATTATCACGGTCGCTTTCTCCCCACTCGTAGCCTTTTCCTATCCCATCATCGCCATGTCGGCGTGACGTAAAATAATAATAATAATAATAATAATAATAATAATAATAATAATAATAATAATAATAATAATAATAATAATAATAATAATAATAATGGGAAGAGAAGAATAAAAACCAAGAAAGTGGTAAGAAGTTCAAACGCGATTCGTAGTTGTGCACAACGAATCAAGAAAAGGAATAATAACTATCTTCTCTAAACCTTGTCTTCGACCCCCTGTAGTGGTGGTGGTGGTGATTATTGTTTTAAGAGGAAGAACGACTAGGCAGCCATCCTCTATATAACAGTAATCAGAGAGAAAAAATGGAAGGGGACCGACACTTCGAAAAATGAAGGTATCGGCGAAAGGAAGACAAGGGCCACGAAGGGCATGTGAATGAAAGACTCCCTAGGCCTCCATACGTAATACCGTCGGGGTCGGAAAAGAACAAGAGTTGACCAAGAGAGGTCGGATAGGATAGTTGAAAGTAAAGAGCCTGACACATGTAAGTGGAAATAATGCCAGGACTCAGCTGAGGGCCCCGTAGTTGCCAACCCACGCTCCGAAGTACAGAGCTCCTGGGGCGCCTTTTAGTCGCCTCTTACGACAGGCAAAGGATACCGTGGGTGTTATTCTACCGCCCCCACTCACATGGTTCGAACTCCTGTAGGCTATTGGCTACTGATGAGGCATTCTCAGTCGAAGTTTACATGCCGTAAGGTGGTCAGGTTTTCCCTTTGCTCTTCTACTCACGTGTGCTACCCATTCAAGCAGGGACCACGCCTAACTTCCTTTAATTTCGGAGATTTCTCGTGATCCTGTGTTTCAACATAATTACGCCGCTGATACTTGCATACCTAGGTACATTCATACATGCACGAAGAACTTGGTCTTTATATGACACGGAAAAAAATATTAAAAAAACAACATTATTTTCACAATGAGCAGGCAAAACATTAATCCAATTTACAGATTATAGGAACTTCTCAGCAGTAAATTCAAGATGCTCTTTGTGAGGATATCCAGGGGCTCTAAAATGATGGACCACCAAGCCTCATATGCTTCTGAGGGTTACACTCATCATTCGTTAAACGTAGTAGTGCTCTATGTGGCGTAATTAGTGGCCAACAACTGATGAATACACAGCCTGGTTTGAGTAGTTTGGCTGTTAACGGATGCAGACCTGAGTGAGATTTCGTGTTTTGTTTTACGTCGCACGAACATTTGTCTTTTCTCCAACAGGGAATAACTTTCGTAATTACGGGGTAAATGCATTAGCCTGGCAATGAACGTTGTTGTTTGTCCTGAGGCCATTCTCCCTAATTTATAATTACACCTATCGATCGAGTGTCTGCAGATTGTTTGTGTTCCTCAGAGGTTTTCTTTATTGGAGAACCTTCATCGTGCTTAACCATGTACTATACACACGAACAGTTTAAAGGTTATTTAGGTACTGGTATATCCCTTCCAATAAAGAGGCGGGCTTCTCATCGAATACCTTATTACTTGTATTATCCTGGAAATTTCTCATGAATTGTTCCTGATGATAGAAGATGTCAGCTGAAAGTTTAATCTCTAAACTACAATCAAGGCCAAGTTATGACATTTTGGGGCCCATTGTAAGATACTTTTGTGGCCCTTCACAGGTTTTTCTTAGGTTTATTTAACTTAGTCTATTCACAGTAAAATAAGTTCAGCCGGGCTGAGTGGCTCAGACGGTTAAGGCGCTGGCCTTCTAACCCCAACTTGGCAGGTTCGATCCTGGCTCAGTCCGGTGGTATTTGAAGGTGCTCAAATACGACAGCCCCGTGTTGGTAGATTTACTGGCACGTAAAAGAACTCCTGCGGGACTAAATTCCGGCACCTCGGCGTCTCCGAAGACCTTAAAAAGTAGTTAGTGGGACGTAAAGCAAATAACATTATCATTATTAAAATAAGTTCACTGTATTGCATAATTGTATAATAGTACTTTGTGTTAATTATAAATAATAATAATGATAATAATAATAATAATAATAATAATAATAATAATAATAATAATAATAATAATAATAATAATAATATATTTTTACAACTGACTGTACGTCGCACCGACACAGATAGGTCTTATGGAGACGATTAGACAGGAAAGGGCTAGGAGTCGGAAGGAAGCAGACCTGATCACAATTAAGGTTCAGCCCCAGCATTTGCCTGGTGTGAAATTAGGTAAGCACGGAAAACCATCTTCAGGGCTGCCAACAGTAGGGTTTGAACTCACCATCTCCCGAATGTAAGCTCACAGCTGGGTGCCCCTAACCACACGGCCAACTCGCTCTACAATAATAATAATAATAATAATAATAATAATAATAATAATAATAATAATAATAATAATAATAATAATAATAATAATAATAATAATAATAATAATAATGTTGTCAAAACCATTCAAGATCGAAACAGGTGTCCGACAAGGGGACGGGATGTCACCACTTCTGTTTAATGTTATACTTGAAAAAGTGGTCAGAGAGTGGAGGAAGAGACTGATGGAATTAGGGGTGAAAAATGGAATATCACTGGGAAGATCTGGAATCAAAATTGACTGTCTAGCATTCGCAGATGATATGGCAATACTGGCAGAAGACACTGAAACAGCCAAGGTACAAATTGAAACACTTCAAGAGACTGCTGTAAAGACGGGACTTCAGATATCCTTCGAAAAGACGGAACTAATGATTCAGGACAAAAAGGATCCGACACAAAATATTGTCACCAAATATGGAACAATTAAAAGAGTACAGAAGTTTAAATATCTAGGGGAATGGATAACCCCAACAGGACTACCAGGAATAGCATTACAGGAAAGGGCAAGAAAGATGGAAGCAGCATACCAGTTATGTCGAAATGTCTACAATAAAAAATCAGTTTCATTCACTGCAAAAATCAGACATTACAACACTGTCATCAAACCAGAAAGTCTATATGCGATCGAATGTATTCCACTGAACAGGAAGGGCTTACTAGAAAACATTGAAAAGACAGAAAGGAAGATCTTGAGGAAGATACTAGGGCCCAGGAAAGTGGGTCAAGAATTTAGACTGCGACCAAATGAGGAACTATACAAAAGGACCGAAAAAATCACAACATCCTTCAAGAAGAGAAGACTCTGCTTCTACGGACACATTAAAAGAATGCCACCAGAGAGAACAGCCAAGCGAATTCTGGAATACATGGAGAACAGGAAGACACAAACTAGCTGGCTTAAAGGGGTCAAGGAGGATATGGAGGAAAATAATATATCACAGCAGGCAGTATACAACAGACAGGAATACAGAAAAATAATCAACAAAATTAAGGGATTCCAAGATCAAAGTAGCAAAAAACGGACCGGCAACAACTGGTCACGAGAACGTAAAGAAGCCCACTCCGAAAGGATGAAGAAGTACTGGGCCGATCGAAAGAGGAAGAACCGTAAATGAATGATGCTTAACGTGGTCCATAGTAGACCTATTCGAAAACAATAATAATAATAATAATAATAATAATAATAATAATAATAATAATAATAATAATAAGGTAGATAATTTCAAGTATTTAGGGTGTGTGTTCTACCAGGATGGTAATATAGTAAGTGAGATTGAAACAAGGTGCAGTAAAGCTAATGCAGTGAGTTCGCAGTTGCGACCAACAGTATTCTGTAAGAAGGAAGCCAGCTCCCGGATGAAATTATCATTACATCGGTCAGTTCTCAGACCAACTTTTCTTTACGGGAGCGAGAGCTGGGTAGAATCAGGATATCATATTCATAAGTAAGATGTAACAGACATGAAAGTAGCAAAAATGATTGCTGGTAAAAACAGGTGGGAACAACGGTAGGAGTGCACTCGGAATGAGTAGATAAAGGCTAAATTAGGATTGAACTCGATGGCTGAAGCTGTATGGATAAACTGGCTTCGGCGCTGGGGTCATGTGAGGCGAATGGAGGAGAATAGGTTACCTAGGAGAATAATGGACTCTGTTACGGAGGGTAAAAGAAGTATAGAGAGACCAAGACGACGATGGTTAAACTCAGTTTCTAACGATTTAAAGATAAGAGGTGTAGAACTAAATGAGGCCACAGCACTAGTTGAAAATAGAGTATTGTGGCGACGTATAGTAAATTCACAGAGGACAGGGCGAGTTGGCCGTGCACGTAGAGTCGCGCGGCTGTGAGCTTGCATCCGGGAGATAGTAGGTTCGAATCCCACTATCGGCAGCCCTGAAGATGGTTTTCCGTACTTTCCCATTTTCACACCAGGCAAATGCTAATTAAGGCCACGGCCGCTTCCTTCCAACTCCTAGGCCTTTCCTATCCCATCGTCGCTATAAGACCTATCTGTGTCGGTGCGACGTAAAGCCCCTAGCAAAAAACAATCACAGAGGCTTGCAGACTGAACGCTGTAAAGCATAGCAGTCTAAAATGATAATGTATACAATGATAATAATAATAATAATAATAATAATAATAATAATAGTAATAATAATACAGGGGTTCCGTGTTCGATTCCCGGCAGGGTAGGGAATTTTGAGCATAATTGGTTAATTTCGCGGACACGGAGACTGGGTATATGTGTCGTCTTCATCATCATTTCATCCTCATCATGACGCGCAGGTCGTCTACGGGAGTCAAATCAAAAGACCTGCATCTGGCGAGCCGAACTTATCCTCGGACACTCCCGGCACTAAAAGCCATACGCCATTTCATTCTTTTTCACCACCTCTCGTACCCTGCCGGCTAACATTCGGATGGTGAACTTTTCCCAGCCAATTGGACTCTAACAGGCTAACCACGATGTCAGACCGTATAGACTTGACGCCTTAATGATCATGGACCCCAGGAGGTATACTGAAATTATAGAACTCAAGTTCAAAAGGACAGTTTGATATCAGTCGAATAGATAATGAGTTAACAAATAAGCAGTAAATTAACATAGCATATCGTCGCTGCAGGGAAAAAACCTCCTATGTGAAATGTTTTTGCTTAGAACTTTGGCCGGTAAGGTTATGTCATCTAGGGTGCAATATTGTGTGATTATTGTCAAGGCAAACTCGCCCTTCATAATGTATGTGCTGCGGGTCAGTATATCCCCAAAAATATTATCACATAGGAGGTTTTGTCCCGGCAACGACGATATCTTAATACGTAGATTTTCACGACCACTAAATTATTATTATGTAGCATAGTGTACTCCGGTCTCGAAAGCTCAGAATAACGGCCGAGATGATGCGTCGTGCTGACCACACTACTCCTCGTAATCTGCAGGCCTTCGGGCTGAGCAGCGGGCGCTGGGCAGGCCAAGGCCCTTTCAAGGGCTTTAATTGCTGTGGGGGGGATAACATAGCATACTGTATTTGTTTTAAACCTACTTTATACACTAAGCTCAATTTCATTTGGTATAAAATCACTTTAGACCGCCTCGGTGGTGTAGTAGTTAGTGTGATTAGCTGCCACTCCCGGAGGCTCAGGTTCGATTCCCGATTCTGTACACGAAATTTGAAAAGTTGTACGATGGCTGTAACGGGGTCCACTCAGCGTATTAAAGTCAATTGAGTAGAGCGGGGATTCGATTTCCACCTCAGCCATCCTCAATATGGATTTCCGTGGTTACCCATATCTCCAGGCAAATGCCGATATGATACCTAACTTAAGTCCACGGCTGCTTCCATCCCTCTTCCTTGTATATCCCTTCCAAACTTCCTACCCAGCACTGAGGCTCCTATTCGGCATAGCAGGTGAGGCCGCCTGGGCGAGGCACTGCTCCTCCTTCCCAGTTTTATCCCCTCGACCCAAAGTCTCACGCTCCAGGACACTGACCTTGAGGCGGTAGAGATGGGATCCCTCGCTGACTCCGAGTGAGAAACCAACCCTGGAGGGCAGACGGATTAGTAAAGAAAGAAAAAAATCACTGTAAATTATAAGGAACTACTTGTAGGTTTTAATACGTTACATTCCAAACGACGGTTTATATATTATAGTTATGATTTATTTATTTATTTATTTATTTATTTATTTATTTATTTATTTATTTATTTATTTATTTATTTATTTATTTATTTATTTATTTATTTATTTATTTATTTATTTATTTATTTATTTATTTATTTTACTCAAATTATCGAGAAATTGCATGTCCTCATATATATAAAAGTGCCTCTATCCCCCACTTTAAATAACAGTGTCAATATCAAATAATTACAATTACAATTATTTACTGTAGACCTACATTGACGCATTATTTACATATCATTTAGGGTCTACTTATACACATGTGAATCCCCAGATATAATCCAACTAACCTGACTGATTTACACTTACGTATAGTCTAATAACTCGGAAACCATACTCCCACTCATACTGAGCATTCACACAAATAAAAGAATTACGTTATCTACAGAAGATTTTGTTAAAAACACATTCGTTTGATCTCTTTACACAGTTTTACAGTAGGAGTTTCTGTGGTGTGGTTTCATTCCACAGCCGAGGATAACGAATAAAGAAGCCAATTTGATAAGCTGCTGTTCTTGCAAGTGGAGGGAAGAGGGTCACACTTCGATCTCTTTGAGCTGAACGGTAGTTCAGCTGTAAGCTGTGTATGTTACCTGCGAGGGATTTTCACAATAAAAGCACTCAGTATCTATTCGTTTAAAGAAAACTGTTATGGGAGGCAGTGACGTGAAACGAGACATTTAATAAATAGAGAAATTTGAAGGAAAAAGCACACAGTGTAACAAAATGAAATATTATATAAATGTTTGATACCTGAAAATGGAAGTGCATTGAAGTGTCACATTTCTCAAAACACATAGTTTACTCTTAGTTGTTGTCCTTGGAGTCTTATAGTTCAAATTAACATTCCTTATTTCCAGACTCTGCTTTACTTCGTTCACCGAGGCAATGCTGCTTCTCATCCAATTATTCTTCATGACCCATGCAAAATAATCACCCATTCTTTCTGCTAGATGTCGAATTTCTCACCTACTCTACAGACTAAACCTTAGCCAATACTTCTTGCATATAAGAACACGTATTAAATGAATGGAAATTCGTCCCTTCCGGAAAGCATCCATCCAAGTTATCGGCCAATTTTAATAAGTGGTGTGATCACCTTGATACCGGTACACCTTTATTTGATAAATCAAAAAGTCTTCGAATATTATCTTGAGGGACGTTTGTCATTCCTGAAGCACGTGTTGTGACTGATCTCGCGGATTTGAAGCTAGTGGTTGGTACGACAACAAACGCATTCTGATCCATCTCAAAAATGCTCCATGACAACCAAATCAGGACGAACGGCAGACGAATCTGGGATCACGTATTCCTTAAGGCTTTTCCGGTCTGATTTCCACTGTATGCTCGTGCATTATCGTGCTGGAATATTATATTTTTAATGGTGGTCGTAAAGGATATGGCAAGAGATTCTACTACTCATTTCACATACTGATGATGAGTCATTCTTTCCTGATCAACTGCCATTTCACTTCTAATGCCATATGAAGTAGCTCTCTACACCATAATCACGGGGGTTGGAGAATTAATTTCTTTTTATTTCGTCGTTGCCGGGACAAAACCTCCTATGTGATAATATATTTCGAGATATACTGACCCGCAGCACAGACATTATGAAGAGCGAGAATGCCTCGACAATATTTACACAATATTTCACCTTAGATAACTTACCGGCCAAAGTTCTAAGATAAAATACTTCACATAGGAGGTTTTGACCCGGCAGCGACGATTTTATTACAGATCGCCCCTTGTTTTTTCAGTAATTTATTAATTTTTTATTTCATTTTAGACTCCTACAGACAATAGAAACAACGAGTCACTCTGAACGAGTGATTTTTCCGCATTAGACACTACCATATCTGCTCCGTCCTGCGCTAAATAAGAGTCCACCACAGATGAAGCAAAAGGAGTTTCCACATTAACTTGCATATCGGTCCATTTCACCAAATGAAAAAGAACAATTCCTTTTAACATAACAAAAATTGAAGAACCTCATTTCGTTTTTACATTAAGTAACAACACACTGTGCATATAGCATTAATACTCACAACAAGTGGACTGTTTTAAATCATCACGCTATACTTTAATGAAATTACATTTTTCACATTACACCGTCTCCTTTGTGTATCACGCTTTTCTAGTAATGTTTTAGAATGCTTATTACAAATTTATTTGTTAGCCACCTGATGATGGTCCATCGGGAACCGAAACATGTTCTGGCGTTATAAAAAAATGAATTTTTATTATTTATTAATAACGTAAAATCATTGTTAACTGAGTACTGAAAAATGAAAAATATAATTTTCTCTTAGTAGTCAAATACCTGTGGGTGGGGGACGCAGACGCAGACGCAGACGAAGCTGTTTCTGTCGTAGTTAAAAATAAATGTGATAGAAAGGAAGTTCTTAAAATTAGGACTATTAGACAGTACCATATGGCTGATAAAGCAGGCATGAGGGAATTTAAAAAAAAGTAAATATGATCGGTGGAAAACGGTAAATAAAATGTAAAAACAGACTCTGGGATGTGTTTAAGGAAATTTTTGAGGAATGTGAATACAGGTTTGTACCTTTAAAGGTAGTGAGAAATGGTAAAGATCCACCTTATTATAATAGAGAAATAAAGAGACTAAGAAGGGGGTGCAGATTGGAAAGAAATAGAGTCAGAAATGGCTGTGGAAATGAGGAGAAATTGAAGGAACTTACTAGGAAATTGAATCTAGCAAAGAAGGAAGCTAAGGATAACATGATGGCAAGCATAATTGACAATCATAAATATTTTAGTCATAAATGGAAGGGTATGTATAGGTATTTTAAGGCAGAAAAAGGTTCAAAAATATTCCAGGAATAATTAATGAACAAGGAGAGTGTGTATGTGAGGATCTTCAAAAGGCAGAAGTATTCAGTCAGCAGTATGTAAAGATTGTTGGTTACAAGGATATTGTCGAGATATGGGAGGAGACTAAGGCTAAAGAAGTATTCAAAGTTACATATGATAACAATGATATTTACAAGAAGATACAAAAGTTGAAAACTAGAAAAGCATCTGGAATTGATAAGATTTCTGGGGATATACCAAAGACAATGGGTTGGGATATAGTTCCATAACTGGAGTACTTATTTGATTGTTGTTTGGTTGAAGGAGATATACCAAATGAATTTAATTAATTTCGTGTGGCTATTTCTAGCCGAGGGCAGCCCTTGTAAGGCAGACCCTACGATGAGGGTAGGAGGCATCTGCCATGTGTAGGTAACTGCGTGTTATTGTGGTGGAGGATAGTGTTATGTGTGGTGTGTGAGTTGCAGGGATGTTGGAGACAGCACAAACACCCAGCTCCCGAGCCATTGGAATTAACCTCTGAAGGTTAAAATCCCCCACCCGGCCGGGAATTGAACCCGGGACCCTCTGAACCGAAGGCCAGTACGCTGACCATTCAGCCAACGAGTCTGACACCAAATGAATGGAGAGTTGCAATAGTAGACCCTGTATATAAAGGAAAGGGTGATAGACATAAAGCTGAAAATTACAGGCCACTCAGTTTGACATGCGTTGCATGTAAGCTTTGGGAAGGCACTCTTTCTGATTATTTTAGGCATGTTTGTGAAATTAATAACTGGTTCGATAGAAGGCAGTTCGGTTTTAGGATATTTTATTCCACTGAAGCTCAACTTGTAGAATTCCAGCAAGATATAGCAAATATCTTGAATTCAGGAGGTCAAATGGACTGTATTGCGATTGATCTGTCTAAAGCAATTGATAGGGTGGATCATGGGAGACTACTGGCAAAAATGAGTGCGATTGGACTAGACAAATGAGTGACTGAATGGGTTGTTATATTTCTAGAAAATAGATCTCAGAGAATTAGAGTAGGCGAAGCTTTATCTGACCTTGTAATAATTAAGAGGGGAATTCTTCAGGGCAGTATTATTGGACCTTTATGTTTTCTTAATATATAAATGGTATGAGTAAAGAAGTAGAATCAGGGGTAAGGCTTTTTGCAGGTGATGTTATTCTGTATAGAGTAATAAATAATTTACAAGATTGTGAGCAACTGCAAGGTGACCTCGATAATGTTGTGAGATGGACAGCAGGCAATCGTATGTTGATAAACGGGGTTAAATGTCAGGTGGTGAGTTTCACAAATAGGAAAAGTCCTCTCAGTTTTAATTACTGCGTTGATGGGGTGAAAGTTCCTTTTGGGGATCGTTGTAAGTATCTAGGTGTTAATATAAGGAAAGAACTTCATTGAGGTAATCACATAAATGGGATTGTAAATAAAGGGTACAGATCTCTGCACATGGTTATGAGGGTGTTTAGGAGTTGTAGTAAGGATGTAAAGCAGAGTGCATATTTGTTTCTGGTGAGACCCCAACTAGAGTATGGTTCCAGTGTATGGGACACTCACCAGGATTTCATGATTCAAGAACTGGAAAAAATCCAAAGAAAAGCAGCTCGATTTGTTCTGGGTGATTTCCGACAAAAGAGTAGCGTTACAAAAATGTTTCAAAATTTTGGCTGGGAAGAATTGGGAGAAAGAAGACGAGCTGCTCGACTAAGTGGTATGTTCCGATCTGTCAGCGGAGAGATGGCGTGGAATGACATTAGTAGACGAATAAGTTTGAGTG
The DNA here is from genome assembly GCF_040414725.1 of Anabrus simplex. NCBI lineage: Eukaryota > Metazoa > Arthropoda > Insecta > Orthoptera > Tettigoniidae > Anabrus > Anabrus simplex. Next base: position 1,752,678,686 of record NC_090265.1, read on the forward strand.
GCGTCTTTAAAAGTAGGAAAGATCACAATATGAAGATAAAGTTGGAATTCAAGAGGACAAATTGGGGCAAATATTCATTTATAGGAAGGAGAGTTAGGGATTGGAATAACTTGCCAAGGGAGATGTTCAATAAATTTCCAAAATCTTTGAAATTGTTTAAGAAAAGGGTAGGAAAACAACAGATAGGGAATCTGCCCCTGGACGCCTGCCCTAAATGCAGATCAGTATTGATTGATATATTGACTACACCTACGGTATCCCCTGCCTGTCGTAAGAGGCGACCAAAAGGGGCGACCAAGGGATGATGATATTAGAACCACGAGACTACTTGTGATTGACACCATTACGTAACGAACATCATGGATCGACGTTACCTACGAGTAGTACCATTTAGTGAGGTACACCACGGGTCTGGGCGTTGTCTGTGGTGAGTACCATCGTATTCCACCGACTTGGCTGCTCGGACTAATGTCCATGCAAGGAGAGCTGCCGCATATTGCGCTGGAATGTCGGTTCTCCTGCGTTACCTATAAGTAGTACCATTATACGAAGAACAACACGGTTCCACGTTGCCTCTGATTAGTACCATTATGAGGAACACCATTGGTATGTGTTGCCTGTGTGTTGTGTCATAATGCGTGATACTTCGAGGGTTTGCATTGCTGATGATTAGTACCACCAAGTGAGCGGCACCAAGAGTTTACGTGGCCTGTGATTAGTTGCACTACGTGAGGAACGCCATGGGTCTACGTTGCTTGAGATTTGTGATCGTTCAGCTTTACCAGTGATTAGTACTACTCGAGGAACACTATGTGCCTACGTTACCTGTGATTAGTACCACTATAGGAGGAACACCATGGTTCTGCTTTACCAGTGATTAGTACTATTCGAGGAACACTATGAGCCTACGTTACCTGTGATTAGTACCACTATAGGGGGAGCACCATGGTTCTGCTTTACCAGTGATTAGTACTATTCGAGGAACACTATGAGCCTACGTTACCTGTGATTAGTACCACTATAGGGGGAGCACCATGGTTCAGCTTTACCAGTGATTAGTACTATTCGAGGAACACTATTAGTCTACGTTACCTGTGATTAGTACCACTATAGGAGGAACACCATGGTTCTGCTTTACCAGTGATTAGTACTATTATGAGGGGCAGGTGACCAGGTCCTTTGTTTTTTTTGACAAACATCATCTCAGAAAAGAAGGCATTGCGAATTTGATCCCCTGATTGTTTTGGATTCATGGTAATTCGTCATGCATTTCATATTTTAGTCAGTGAATACATTTTCAAGTTCTAATTATCGTTTGATTTTCCTGCACCTCGTGCCATTATGGGCCGATTACCTTGCTGTTAGTCCCTTTAAAAACAAATATCATCATCATCATCATCAAAATCATCTTAGTAGTCAATTTTTGATGATTTGTAAGTCAATCAGCAATTATCATGAGGTTCATTGTGTACATTTAATTACATACAGCTTGCTATAAGTTACATGTAAGAACTAGCCTTCATCTTGCTAGCATTAATGCAATTTTCATTCATTCAATCAACTAATATTTTTCTTCAAGCTCATTACGAACTTCATTGACGCATTTTCGCTCGAGATGACAGGAATTTTAAGCACCACTCTCGGAGAGAAGGAATGTAATCTAAAAAAAAAAGAAGAAAAATGCAGCGTGCGTATTGTGACTGGATAATGAACTGGAAGCAAAGAGAAATGTACAAAAGTGCACACATCTTTTATGTCGAGTATCCATTGTCAAAGGACGGCAAGGTGTTAACACGAAGCAAACATCTTATTCAGACACTGTGTAATCTCTCTTCCATCCCTCACATGTGTGTCAAGGAAAGGAGAGTGATTGTATGTCCACACTGTGTGCTGTGTACTGCACAAACTCGTAATTAACGTGGACAGGAACAAAAGCAGAAGCACAGGAGGGATTCCAGAGTAGTAGAAACACACGAGCCCTTTCATTTCAACCAAAATGCGATAACCAATACTAGCGCAGAAAAGTGAGGATTCCAGAGTGCTGCATAAAACAAGGCTTCAGCTCGAGTTGTCTATTTGTGAATTACAGTTGATCAACGAAAGTCACAAAAAAATAAATTCCGTCATGCTCAATAATGCACGGTTATAAATGCATTGGTACTGCATCAAAGAGACAGCTTTTAAAACAATCTGCTCCACTGAATCAAGTTATTAAATAAGTGGAACTAATTAAATTCATTTCACCAGATTTTTATAATAATGGTAGAGTATACTCCGGCTGTTCACAGAGCAACCATTCTAAAGTGATTCCTATCTCCATTCAATGGACACGTATGATTCCAGCTGTGATATCCTAGTTAATTAACTCCGATATCTGCAGGGAGGAGCGTAATGCACAACTATAAATAAAATAACAAGTTTTGTTATATAAAGTGTAGCATCTAGATATTACTTTCAGAACAGCAGGTGGGAAGCAAGGAATAAAAGAGATCGATCATTACTAGGCTTATACGTAGAATTGAGTGTTAAATATGTAAAAGTTTGCCTCCATCATTACTTAAAACACGCACTTTCTTGACAAGCACTTTGCTGTGATCTGAAGATAATATTCTCCCGCAAGGTTCAGTACTTACTCCTCTGCTCTTTAGTTTGTAGAATACTCCCATCCTCTAGCTCCGGATCGCTGGGTACTGGGAAGAGAGTAATCGTTTATTGCAATCCATATTATTTTTACTATTTACAACCAATCTATGAATTGTAGTATTTTAAATTGTATTTAGTTGTATCCTAGACGTTAATAGTGTTAAATGTTATGGGACAATATGTATCTTATCTTTATTAATTTGTATTAGTGCAAGTATTTATTTATGTCATGAGTCTGAACAGAGTTATCCTTAGCTTGTAATACATCACGCCAATTCGCTTACGCGGATGACCTAGCAATAGTTACTCAGCAATCCAATGTGAATGAAATAGAAGCAATTCTGAACAGAGACCTTGTCATTTTGAGCGAGTACTTTGATAAGTGGTGTTTGATACCTAGCACCAGCAAAACGGAAACCTGTCTCTTTCACTTTAATAACAGGCAGGCAAACATTACTTTGAATGTTTCCCTCGACAACTCTCCCCTACCACACAGTTCTAACCCCAAGTACCTTGGAGTAACTCTTGATCGGACACTATCCTTCAGGAAACATTTAATGAATACTGCTGCTAAACTGAAGACCAGGAACAATATCATTCAGAAACTTGCAGGTTCTACATGGGGAGCATCAGCATCCACTCATAGGTCGTCAGCACTGGGACTGGTATACGCTACATCCGAGTATTGTTCTTCTGTTTGGCTGAATAGCCCTTATGTTAAGAATATTGATGTTGTTCTGAATCAGACGATGCGCATTGTCAGCGGCGCAGTCAGATCTACTCCTCTTTTCTGGTTGCCAGTCTTGAGTCACATAACACCTCCAAGGATTCGCAGCCAAAATAACCTAATTCGCGAGTTCAGGAAGATAACAATGAACCAAAGTCTTCCCATTCATGAAGACATGGTTGTTAGGTATGGACGTCTGAAGTCAAGATCTCCGCCCATTCAGACTGCAAGGGAACTCATCAATAGGAACTTTAACGGTTCTGATGAATGGCAATTGGAGTGGACCAACTCAGCTCCAGATGAATGGCAGACCCTCTTTAGTCGCCAACACCCACCACCTGGTTTTAATCTCCCCAGAAGAACTTGGGTTCTTCTCAACAGAGTCCGTACCAATCATGGACGATGTGGGTCATTGTCGCATATGTGGGGTATGCGCTCCTCCCCTGAGTGCGACTGTGGTGAGAAGAAACAGACCATCCGTCATATTGTCACCGAATGTCCTAGGAGGTCACACTCCGGTCAGCTGAAGGAGTTTGTGTGTGCTTCTGACGGGGTTGTACAATGGTTGAACAGCTTGGATTTAAGTTTATGAACTGTTTTAGAGATTGGTTGGTTGTTTAAGGTGTTATATTGTTTGTTATATTTTTGAATATTTGTATGTAGTGTTATGTACTAGCCATAAGCTAAATAAATAAATTGAATGAATGTCTGTATGTATAAATTAATTAATGAACGAAGGGATTTCAAGATTGGTTTGTATTCATGTATGAATGAGTAAATAAACACTCTTCTCTCACAGTCAAGGATAGTCACCAACTGGGGAGAGAGCTTTCGTTATTGAATGACTTGAATGGCTTCAGCCTACCTATCCAGAACTCCAACAGATGAGGTGAGAACATTAAATGTGGATGAATGGATGAATGAATGAATGAGCTGAATTAATACTTGGATATAAATCAAAAGGTCTCTCTCCCAGTCACGAATAAACACCACTTTAAAAGAAGCTTGTTGTTTAAAGGGGCCTAGCATCTAAGTCTTCGGCCCTAACTACTACTTTAGATTGTACTTAGGCATATTCCAGAAACGCCTTCAAGAATTATGGGTAATCAGGTGACTGGGCGACAGCACCACAGAATAAATTCATGAAGTTCACCGAAAATACCTTAACGGAGGACCTAGCTGTTTTGAGAAAATATTTCTAAAATTAAGTCTTAATCCTAACCCTAATAAAACTGAAGTGCATGCTTTCATCTCTGAATCAAGTCCTCCATCTGAGAGCTGAATATTCAGTTTGATGATAATCGTCTATTGCTCTAGTTCATAATGAGCATCCGAAGTATTTAGGGGCCACCCTTGACAGAATTGTCCCTTGAAGCTTAAGTGAAATCAATGAATAACGCCATTCAAAAGCTTTTTGGTACCACATGAGATTCTGCTGCTTCCAATTTAGGATAATTAGCCCTTGGCTTTGTCCAATATACAGTGGAGTACTCTTCCCCTGTTTGGAAAACATGTGCATTATTACAGATACACTGATATTCATTCAAACGTTTTGGCTTTCATCTCTAAGTCATATTCGTCCACCTCAGCTCCGAAGGAAATATACTCGAGCTTCTAACTATAACCTGCTTATCCATGAGGATATCGCAGACACTGAAATGAATAGACTCCGTTCTGGAAATCCTCCAATCTGGACAGCTGAACACCTGGCAGATACTAACTTCCACATCAATTTGTTCTGGAAGCAAGAATTGATTAGCAACCCTCCTCCACTGCTCCACAGGTTTCCCGGAGACTAACGTGATACTATGAATTTACCTCACAGAACGTTGTCTACACCTAACAGGATCAGACAAAAGCTATTCAGAAGAAAGTGCTGGAAGTTGCATTTACCCTGATATTAAAAGATATTTCTTTAGGTGTTTTACGTAATTCACTGTCAATAGTAAATCACCATTTTTACGGTACATGCAAAGAAAAATAAATTAATACTTGTAAGATTTAGACGCACAACAGGGGAATATCAAAATTAAAATATTACTAAGCTCACTTTATCCTAAGATAAATAGTGTGAAAATTGGAATGGCATTATGTACATTGTTATTATTTTGATACTGTTACCATACGGTACCCTTGGTAAGCTATTCTTTATGGATTTTCTCCTTCAAAAGTTAGTAAAACAATGTAAACAAATAACTTAATTGTTTTCTTTTCTAAATTAAAATCCCACTTTGCTGACTCTTATTGTTAAGTTCAGAGTTTTAGTTCACTTTCTAGTTTCTGGTAATACTGTCTACCGGTACCTCATCATCATTATGATCTTCTATAACACCACTACCATCTTGTATAAATTCAGTACCGTACTAATACAAGTTTAAAGCAGTTATTAAGTAATTTCAATTTTAATATTTGAAATAGGTTGTTACACTGTGTGCATATATAAATGAATATTTGTAATGATATGCTACTGAAGAAAAGTGTATTGTTATTGCATACATTACGAGCACAAGAACTTTCATAGGAGATAATGTAATTTCAAGTTGATATTAGTTTTCATTTAATAAATTTATAAATATTTATTACACATCATTAGCTTTATACCTGCCTGAAGCACAGCAAATAAATAAATAAATACATTATTTCATAGATATTATGTAAATGAAAGTTTAGTAACACTAGAGTTTACATTTTTCAAAATTTAATTTTTATCATAGTAAATACTCTACGTTACTTTGACAATTTCAAAATTATTTTCATATAATAATTTAAATTTAAGTTTAAGTACATTTTGCGTTAACTTTACATTATGTTAAATTTAATTTCAGTTTTAAGTCGTTATAATTCTCAGTACAGTATATTACGTTTATGTGGGTTTCGCATAATAGCAGACTTCATACCCTGAGCCCTGCCATGTACAGAAAGTCATTAATAACATAAATAAAAATCACGGTAGATGTGCTGACCTATTGTACAAGTATGAGAAAATCCAATGCATGAAAATGTGGATTACTCAGATTAACTATCAGGCATATTGCCCACCTGTTAGATTAATGTAATTCCTCTTGATTAAGGACTATCATAAGGTACTTTATGCTTGACGATGCCGAAATATAAATATTATATGCCAGAAAATTGAATCTTAATGAGGCTCTATATATTTCAACTTTCATTATGATACAGGTTCTCCGCCAATCAGAGTTCAGATTTTCATTATGATACAACTGTCTTCCTGCTCTGGAAAATTTCTGGATTTCTTGCTTGCTACTCCAGTGACCCAACAATTTATAAATAATTTTGAATTTTATTTTTTCCTTCCCCCCCCCCCCCCTCATAATTTTGTATGTTAGTACTGTTTGTAGTTCAAGCGCTATATAAATCCATAGCATCATATGCAATAATGTGTATGTAATACTTTTCTTCAGTCTTTACAGTTATAATATTGTTTCATAGAAAATTATGACCCTGTGATAGGAAACTTTAAACTTATCATTACTTTCTTGAGCACGTACTTGAAAATAACTTTACACTTGCTTCTTATTTCTGTTGTTCCTTACTTACTTACTTACTTAATCTGCTTACCCTCCAGGGTTGGTTTTCCCTAGGACTCAGCGAGGGATCCCACCTCTACCGCCTCAAGGGCAGTGTCCCGGAGCTTGAGACTTTGGGTCGGGGCATACAACTGGGGAGGAGGACCATTACCTCGCCCAGGCAGCCTCACCTGCTATGATGAACAGGGGCCTTGTGAGGGGATGGGGAAGACTGGAAGGAATAGACAAGGAAGAGGGAAGGAAGCGGCCGTGGCCTTAAGTTACGTACCATCCCAGCATTTGCCTTGAGGAGGGACAGGTTTCTCTCCGGATACTCCTGTTTTCCCTGTTTTCCAGCAACACACTCCGATATCCTTTCATTTCGTCTGTCATTCAGGCTTCGGCAGCCGGTTGTGGTGGAGGGCAATGTTGCGTGTTGTCCGTGAGTTGAACGAATGTTTAGAGTAGACAGCTACAAACACCCCGTTCTCCCTGCCAAGGAATTTAACCGCTCACGGTAAGAATTTCACGACATATCCGGGTAATGAACCCGCCATGGAGGAGAGCAAAAATACAATGAAAAGGAACAACAGAGTCCGCCTCTGTGGTTTAGTGGTTAGTGTGATTAGCTGCCACCCCCGGAAGCCCGGGTTCGATTCCCGGCTCTGCCATGAAATTTCAGAAGTGGTACGAGGGCTGGAACGGAGTTCGCTCAGCCTCGGGAGGTCAACTGAGTAGAGGTGGGTTCGATTCCCACCTCAGCCATCCTGGAAGTGGTTTTCCGTGGTTTCCCACTTCTTCTCCAGGCAAATGCTGGGATGGTACCTAACTTAAGGACACGGCCGCTTCCTTCCCTCTTCCTTGTCTATCCCTTCCAATCTTTCCATCCCCCACCAAGGCCCCTGTTCAGATTAGCAGGTGAAGCCGCCTGGGCGAGTTACTTGTCATTCTCCCCAGTTGTATCCCCCGACCCAGAGTGTGAAGCTCCAGGACACTGACTCTTGAGGTGGTAGAGGTGGGATCCCTCGCTGAGTCCGAGGAAAAAACCGACCCTGGAGGTTAAACAGATTAAGAAAAAGAAGAATTATTGAGCATGAAATTAATAACTAAATTATTAATACCTAACTAAACAATAATATACAAAAAATGCTTTTGCTGCCTCCATTAAATAAATTATAGACAGTAGAGGTTATAGTACACTTCAATGTACCATCCTATTTTGTGCACTTATATTTTGACAAACATTTAACATTGAAAAATTAACGTATCTCGTTTGTGTATACTTATACTCTGTTTTATTTATTTTCAGGTGAGTGCACGCCGTCACCATCTATACCACTGGTGTTGAGAGAATTATGAATTCTTCCTTGACTTACTCCTCGTTCTGGAAAAGAAGCAACATGACCCATTTTCTCAATGTAGAGTTGTGGTATATTGCATAGGAGACTAACCTTAATCGTGAGTTATATCAAAAGTTAAGTTTTTATGAGGAAAGTAACATTAAACTATGTCTAATGCCTTGGAAGCCATATTCAGTAAGTTTCACTGCGTTAACTTCCTCTGTGAATGAGTGGTGTCAGTCGTCCACCAAACGACAAGATCACAAGTTCTACGCCAGTATAGATAGTCGGTGTTTTGAAGGATTAATAGAAGCCGATTGGGCACTCCCATATTGTACGATGTGGGCTTGGAAAATATCTTGGTGACGCATTTCGATGGCTTTCTTTTAAAACCTTGTATGGCTGAATGCTCCTGCTACTCATTATATTCCTATGCCTGGTCACGCCTCCCAGCCACATATTTATATGCATTGCATCTACATAATTTTCGTTGTGTTCATTTTCCTATGCCAATGTGTAAAGGAAAATAAACTTCAAATACGTTATATTGTATGAGTGCGAAAATTCACCATGCAAACAACATCGCTACAAAACGGTATGGTAAGGTCCATTTTCCTTTACGCACACCTTCCCCCCCTCCATGGCACTACAGCTCTGAAGGGCCTTGGCTTACCAATCGACCGCTGCTCACCCTGAAGGCCTGCAGATTACGAGGTGTCGTGTGGTTAACTCGCCGAATCCTCTCGACCGTTATTCTTGGCTTTTTAGATCGGTGCCGCTATCTCACCGTCAGACTGTTCCTCAATTCTAATCTCGTAGGCTGATTGGACCTCGAACCAAACCCCTGACCTGAACGGGAATCGAACCCAAGGTCTCCGGGTAAGAGGCAGGCACGCTAACCCAACACCACGGGGCAGGTCCTTTACACATTAGCATAGCAAAGTGAACACAACGAAAATTACTCCGATGGACTGCATATAAGGATATGGGTGGGAGGCGTGACGGGGTCTTAAGGAATATAATGGGTAGGAGGAGCATTGGGGACAACATCCATACTCATTCATAGATCACACCACAGAGTCCCATTTTTTCAGCCTTCTGGTGAATTAAAACAGTACTTCGAAATTGACATGCAGGACACCTAAATTGTCTCAAATAAAATTTCCTATAATATGGCACATTATGTCGTAAATAGTAAATTATTATTATTATTATTATTATTATTATTATTATTATTATTATTATTATTATTATTATTATTATTATTGGTGCCATTTCAAGTATTTAGGGCAATATCAAACTCGGCAACATATTGATTTTTGAATTTAGTACCTTTTTATGTTTTAAAACACTTGTGTTATGTTTAAGTATCAAACTCTTACCTATATAGTCACATAACACTTAACTGTGTATTATATAAGGAGATCAGTGAGAAGTGCGTTGACTGGACTCGGATAGATAAAAGTGTTCAGAGTTATTTTCAACGAGTGTTTGTCTTTATCCATCACACGAGTTTTATAGGAAGAGATCCTTTTCTCATTTCAGCCCGTCTCGTCCAATCTTGGCTCCAAACAATACAGCTACGCTAACTAATTCAGAATGAATATCCATGCATATGTCACATAATACATACATGCAGCTGATGGTCAATAAGTCATTATCAGCTTAATGGAAAACCGTAGAATAGAACAAGTTTTGTAGCCTGGAGTTGAATTTGAATGTTTTGTATTTCATCGTTTGGAAGGAAATAGTATATCTGTATGTAAAGCTGTCAGTCAACCTCTTTCACATTACGTTGAAAATTTCTGCAGCTTATTCTTTGAATCCTCACTCCGTAGACTGGTTTGATAAAGACATGTTCACCTAAACTTTTCATCATTACATTGCAACCTGAATTTAATTAAAGCTGTCAAATTCATACTAAGTCCTTTCCTACACACAGTGTACAATGTTCAAGTTTTATAACGTCTGATAAAGTTATTTTTCTCGTCAATATTCGAACCACACTTAACGTAGATTCTCTTAATTTGTGACCTAAAGTAAGAGACTCAAAACAATTTTTTCTGTACGACGAAGTATTGAAGCCTTTGTTTATTAGTGTGTCAGACTAATTTATCATTCTTGAATGAATATTTGACGATGATTTGATGATTTCATTTCCTGATCTGGCATTGCATATTTTCTTGTTCTAAAAGATCGTTTGGTATCACGAGTATAAAGTTAAATTATTTCCTTTCAGTTGCCGTTCTAAATAACTAGGGAATATTTAGGTCCAAATCACATCAGTATTGTTCAGTATTGTTCGAGGGCAACCTCATTTTTGATGTCTAGGATTATTAAGTGTAACTTCCAGTAGATATTATATAGAGTTCAGAATTGCAAGGATGAAATATGCTAATCTTCACTTGGAGCATTACCGTATTTTCAGAAGATAGTAGTTTTTAGTCCATGTTATGCAATAAAATAATTGTAATCCTTCCATGTAGTATTGCATGAAGCATCATTGATGGTTAGTAACATGAGCGTAAGTAATTCTAATCTTGCCTTGGAGTATTATTTGTAGCAGACGGCAATTGCTGATCTTGATCATCAGGAAACATAATTCTAATGTTCTCTTTGAGTATCGTCCCTTAAGGAATAATGCCGCGTAACCCACACTGCTTTTCCTATCATTTATGTCCGTTAGGCCCAGTCGCACCACCCAGCCACATATTAATGTGTAGCCCATCACAGCAATTTCTGTTGTTCTCATTTCCCTATTCCTAAGTATAAAGGTAAATTAAAAATGAAATCTATATATACATATGTATATTTGAGATATCATCAGACTGACAGCCATTCTTGAGAGACGATTCTAAGAGGATAGCTATGTAATGCAAGAATAGTCTCGAGGTTGGCTGACACACTGTTGATATCACAGTGTTGTGGTGTGGGCCCCTCCTCGCCCTGCACCCGTGGCGATCATCCAGATAATATCGTCTCCGGTATTGTGAGTTTGCCGTAAAAGAGCGTACCCGAAGACCCGAACGCCCCTGAAGGCAATGGCTCACGGCCTGTATAGAGGGAATTGGTGGCCGCATAAGAGCATACCAGAAGGCAGAGACTCACCGCATTGTAGTGGGGGAAATTGGTGTCCGCATGTAAGAGCGTACCGGAAAGCAGAGGCTCACGGCCTGTAGAGATATTGGTATATCCCAAACGGGGCATACTTACCTGGCGTAAAGGTTCCCTGAAATCCTAACGCACTTCTTTGTATAAGCCGAGCACGGACCGCACAGGGAACAGCGTAGTGTTATGTGTTCTGGCTTTGTCTGCCATCGGTATAGTGAATGACTCATTTGATATTGTGTTTATGACTACAAAACAGGGAAATGTCACCGTGTGCAACAAAACCTCATTGGTTCTATAGTACGTCTCCATCTGGAGCGGAATTATTTTCTCTCGAATGTGAGCAGTATTTACACCCAAACATTTGAGAATAAGCTTCATAAAAAGCTCACCGGACAAAAAATGAATCACCCGTGGAGAAATCATGACAAGCATAATTTAATGCAGTGTCACTCCACCTATGAACTTGATAACCGCCTGGATTCAGTTAGGGAGTGAGTCCACCAGATTGTGCTGGTGTGTCGCATCCAGGTTAAACCCCTCACTGAGGATTTGATCGCGCATTTTTATCAAACTGCGGGAATGTTAACGTCGGCGTTTCACCCACTGCTCCAACATGTCCCACATATTTTCATTGGGTTCAATTAAGGTGATTTTGAAGGCCAGTCGAGATATAATAGCCCGATGAACTTTACTGTTGTCATCTTGAAAAATCGGGATATCAATAGCAGATGCAGTTGTTGACTGAAAGGCAGCAACAACTGATCATCCATAAACTGCTAGTTCATGTGAGTGGTCACTTCAGTGAGTGAGAACAATCAATGATACGAGAAACGCCCTCAAAACATCACAGACCTCCCTCCGGCTTGAATCTGATCTTGCACACATGCAGGATGAAATGCTTTATTTGGCCTTCCGTGCACTCGATGACGTGCGTCATTGGAATACAGGCAAAAGAGTGATTCATCAGACCACATTACGTTCCGTAAGTCAGCTACTGTCCATGTTCTGTGATTTCTATCCCAATGAAGACGTGCAGCTTTATGAGCCTGTGTGAGCAATGGCCTCTTGCGAGGTGACCGACTCCAAATGTTTATTGAATGCAGTTCCCGTCGCAATGTTCTCTCGCTAACAGGTTGGGATGGACCTTCATTCACTGACCGCAGCAATTCCTATCGGGTTTGGAAGCGATTGTGATTCACAAGCCGTAAAACGCTTCTCCGGTCCCTCTCAGTCTGGAGAATTTTCCGACCATAATTGTGATGTGTTTCGTGGCCACGTGTAGTGCACCACTGCTTGTACACACGCTGTACAGTCCGCTGCAAAACAACCACAAATCCAGCAACAACCAAACACTATTGCCCCCTTTTGCCACTCTGTCATATCCTTACATTTGCTCATGTTGACGTACACTGTCCACTTGAAACATCAATGTCTCACTGATCGCTACAGCCTAATGCTCACGTAGAGGCAGGCGCTTGCGGTTGAGCACGCGACTCGTTCGCTGCACCATCTGTACAAGTTTAAAGATCCATCTGTGCTTGCGAACTAGGGTGACTGATTTTGTCCGGTGAGCTTATATCCCCTGAAGTATCAGTTCACTCCTTTCAAAGTATGAGTTGCACTTGTTCCTAAAAGAGTAATGGCCGCTACCATCCAGACTAATTGATCGTATTCTCCGAGTAAAATTGGTTCCGATGACCTTCGATGTTAGGCCCCTTAAAACAACAAGCAAGCACCGAGTAAAATTCCGAACAATGTACGCAGTGTCAAGAATAGAATGAGATGTTTCCTTAGAAATGGTTCTGTTCTAAAAAAATTGTTTTACTCGCATAGATTTAATCTCTCAAAATTGTCGTGATAAGGCCATTTTGGGAGAGATCTATCCCTTCAAGAACGAAGGAACGTTATCATCCAAAGAAAGGAATCTGTCGAGGAAGGCGCGCAAAAATTACCTAGCAAGACCTCGCACATCTAACACAGTCGGAGCTGAAGGGAATCTGAACTGGGCACCTCAGGGGCTCTCAACTTTGGAGTTTGGATTGCGATTACGAGGTCCAAGCTGAGTCTAACATTCCTTGGAATTGTACCAGGCTGCTGGTTTTCGTATTTTCTATCCGATCACCCGTGGTTAACTTTAGTCTCCTTCGGACCTCGACTGTATTAATGGGTGGGTGAATGATGAATGAATGAATGAATGAATAACCTTAATTTTCTCTAGATCTGTACAGTATAAACCCCAGTAGAACTATACGTAGAAAATAAAAATGAAAATAGCAATAGAAAAACAAATAAAATGTGGACTACCGGGCGAGTTGGCCGTGCGGTTAGGTGCGCGCGGCTGTGAGCTTGCATTTGGGAGATAGTGGGTTCGAATCCCACTGTCGGAAGCCCTGAAGATGGTTTTCCTTGGTTTCCCATTTTCACACCAGGAACATGTTGGGGCTGCTTCCTTCCAACTCCTAGGCCTTTCCTTTCCCATCGTCGCCATAAGACCCATCTGTGCCAGTGCGACGTAAAGCCAGTAGCAAAAAAAAGGTGGACTACATCTAAAAAGATTCTTACTGGGTGTGTGGCCCCATGTGCTTCCCTCATTATAACTACCCTAACCACGGAGACACTGTAGCAAAAGCAATCATCCTTGCCTCTCTCCACGGATGCCCAGTAGAGAGATGATCCCCCTCCCCCCCCCGCAGATATCCACCAGCGAGGACGCCTATCTTACCACTCCGGACCTAGCACAATCATCTCACGAGTAGGTCAGGTCCCCTTACCTAGGGAACACGTGCACTCACGTGCACTCACGTGCACTCACACGCCAGTCCTTCCCCTCCAGCTGTTAGCCAGTAGTGGAGAAACCCTCCTTCTATTAAACGGAGTATTGAACCCATAATTCCACGATGAGAATTTTTTATTTATTTATTTATTTATTTTTATTTTCAAATCAACAAGCTACTTTTATTTTTGAGGGCAGCCATGTTGCGCTCCTAAGAGCCTCGATGTCGCGTGGGAAGGATCTCACCCGCGGAAGGCTCGTGAAATACCGTGACACCTCGGTGGACTTCGAGTGCCCGATAATTCTTTAAATTCACGGAATTCTGCGTAACGAGGGATTTTGGCAATACAGTAAATAAAGAAATAAATCATCTAAATTATTCTTAAACCCTACGTGAAGACAGATCCCCCAGGGTAAATTATAAATGCAATTAAGCCTAAGTACAAGTCAGCGTCAGATCAGTGAACTAGCTCCACGTGCCAAGGTCAATGGATGAAGAAAACGCGCGAAACGTCCGGGCAGAAATAATTTATTTCACCTGTTGTGAGTGTGGTAAAATTATGAGATTAACATCTAAATTAATTACAAGTCTGTCCGGAAGTCTGGGACAAGTCTCATAAAAATCGGTCTATTGGACGCGAAATTAGCAGATTACGCAATCAAGCTTAGTAGTGTGTGTAGCGTCCCTCCTAAGACTATAAGAGGAACCCCCCATTCCATATTTTGCAGTGTCGATCTGGTTCTTGAAGCGGCGGTAGCTTACGCCCGTCGTCAGCAGAAAATTGTACCAGATTGATCTACAAACAACTTAGTACATGTTCGTGGCTGAGGTCCACCCAGTCGGTTAGAAAGGGAAGGTGACAGAAAATTTCTGAACTATTACCAACAAACTGTGAAAGTATAGGCGTCTGTTAAAGTACACAGCAAATGTTACTGTATCACCTCATGTGCGTTTGAAAGTGGTAAGAGAGTTGGGGAAGCTAGTCAGAGTAGTTCTGATTTCGCTATCTGTTGAACACCTGTCGTGGTGTGGGTGACAGAGAGAGACAACTCTGGGACGAAAGCAGACAGTAGCAGTTGACTGCAGAACGAGGGAGGTTCGTGGTACACATTATAACGAGGAAAGTGCGTGATTTGTGTTGTAATTTAATATCGTGCGAAAAAGGCAGTGTTTGTAAGAGTGATATGTTGGAAATGATGATGTTATTTGTGCAAATGTACGGCTAAAGGCACGAGGTCATCTGGCGACAATGTAGCCAGAATACTGAGGATGGCGCCATTTTGCAGGTCTGTCTATATTTGTATTACGTTGTAGTTAGATTTTTTGTTCTGTCCCAACAAATTTTTCAAGATGATTGTCGGGTTGATATTTGTAATTATCAGGCGAAAGTGTTATAATTTTGGTCAGTGTGTGAAAATTTTACTTTGAAAAATTTCACGTCAAGAAACTGTAAAAATGCGACGTTTAAATCTGGTGTTAATGTTCTATGAGATATTGTCCAAAGCGAGAAAATTTAGGAAAGCTGTAATTGTAAAATAGTCATGAAGAGTGTCTTAATTTCAAATATCAGTTGAATTCAGAAATGTTTGTCGATAATAATAATAATAATAATAATAATAATAATAATAATAATAATAATAATAATAATAATAATAATAATATCTATCGCGGGATAAAGAAATTTGTCTATGTTAAAAGTGCATTTAACCTGTATATTTTACAAGGATCACAGGCACTTAGAATTCGATAGAGTTATATTTATTCATGGGAAGTAAAAATTTTGGGACATTGTGTATATCAGTGATACGGAAAGTCTCGGTGTGTTCTTGGATTCTCGAGGTCCGAAAGTCGTAGTAATAGTAAAATAAAGAGGTGTATTTCATAATGGCTGTTGTTTTCACTAGAGGATTGAAAAAGGAAAAGGGTCTTGGAAATATTAAAAAAATGGATTGAGAGCGAAGAATTTATATATGTGGAGATGAGAGGGATAGGAATATTGAAGATGAAATGAAGCCTGGATTTTAAGTGATACCGCTGGGATAAGGCGAGGAGAATGAGTTTGAGACAGGCTATGTTTGCCGAGGAAGTATTTGTGAAACAGACTGTATTGTGACAGGCTGTAGAGTATTCCGCTACCAATCCGAAATTTGAGACGACTACTGTGTGAAGCACCGTAGGTTTCTAGTAAGATCCCAAGTGAAAACGACACTAGTGAAGGTTAAAAATCTTGGTAGTAAAAGTCAAGTGACTAGTTACGTAAAGCCCGTATGAACATTAAGATAATGTGTCCTCAAGGATAAAAGAGCATTTACAAATACATGGTTGGTGCTGTATTGAATTTCGTTTCACTGGATATGTCATTGAAATAAATATTTGGAATTGGCGGTAGGCGATTTGAGAGTTTCTAATGCGGTAGTGATGATTATTATTTTGAATACATCCACTAAATGGTAGACGTGTGTTGGGAGTTATCATTGCTTCCCTAAAAACTTCATGGCACAGGCTGAGATTGTGTTTGAGTTGGAGAATTGTTCGTCACGTATATTTATTTTCGAGTTCACGTATTGTAACGAGATGGAGACTTACTGCATTTTTCGACTTGCATTCGTTTAATAGTAAGAGACGTGGTCCCATGTGTATTGAAATGTCAGAGTTGTTTTGAAATTGTTAGTTCGCCTGATATGCTAGGGGATACGTAGTACGATCCAGTTTGACGCTCGACCATATATTTAGGACGTCACATGTTATCCTTGGAGTTATTGATGATGAGATGTCCTAGTTCACGCCCGACGATAGAATTTGGAAGGTATCGTGTACATAGAGATTAGTGTTAGGATGTACAGATTTTAAGTGAGCCCGACGATAGGTCTGGGATGTCAGCTGTACATACTCAAGTCTCAGATTAGATGTTTCTTTTGTTTTCGCGAAGTGACTTGGGCGAAGGTAGCCTCTACAGTAAAACATGAAATATGAAGAGGGTTAGATCGACAATAATGAGGCCAACTAGTGCGTAACTCCAACAGCTGAAGGGTGTTCCTTGAGATAACGGGGCCGCTATCGGTGAATGAGGGTTGCCCAAATATTGGATATCGACCTGATGGAGATTAAATATTTTTACTGTAATTCTCCATGCGTGTTGAGTTTTAATGACTTCGATATGTTATTTTATTTCACGGACTTAATTGTTTTGTCGTTCTGGCGTCCGTTTCGTTTTGATAGTGTGCATATTGACACTCAGTGTATTAGTGTGAGACTTGAGTTGCGAATGCGGTTTCGATTCGTCAGCCAGTAATATTATTTTATTTTCAATATTTGTCGTACTTTCATTTTATTCGTAGTTGAATTCGATTAAGTAATCATTTTATAGGTAGTGTGTTGGGACAGACAATAAGTAGATAGATCTGTAAAGGTAGTCATTGTTTTTTTTAAGGAAAGAATTCCTTAAAGTTGTAATATTTTTCAATGTGGACTGGTAATTTCATTAAGCGTAACATAACCGTTTCTAACCTGAAAATCGGTTTGATAATAATACTTTTCAAGTGATTTACCACTTTTTAATTAACTTCAGTGTTTGGCATTTCTTCTAAATGCGTGATGAATAAGTGTTTCCTGCATTTCGCAGTTTTGTTCCTTTAGAACGACGTAACGTAAGATCCTCGCGGATCATGTTGTTGTTGGTTCCTTCCGAACAGCTGTTTGGGTGATGCACATTTAGCATCGGGATTACCTTATCACTTAAGGGTGTCATGAATGACAAATACATGGTGGAATTTTATTTCAATTGTGAATGATGATGTTAACTTGTAGTGAACACCATGCTTTCCCATAATATTTCGCAACCTATCCAAAGCAACTGATAGTCAATTTGGTTCGATTAAGGGTCCATTCGGCGGGTGTTCCGTATCCGTAAAGGGTATTCGACTGGTGGATAACCTTAATTGAGAGGAAATCAGGCGTTCTACTTGTTGAAAGTCAGATTTTCCACGGATTGTGTGGATTAATTCTCAGTTCTCGTTTGGAGTAATAGGTGCCCGGTTTTCAGGTCTTTCCTTTTTCAGTTTTTCAGTTTCGCTGTCCACTAATGTACTAATTTCTCCGAAGCAACTCTTCGATATTGTGAGAAATAAATCAACGCTATGCAATGTGACTGCGTTTGAAACATTCAATAATAAATAATTTATAATTTTTTTCTCTCAAGGATTTATATTAAAATAACAATGTTGTTGTGTCATTTGGATTTTAATAAAAGTTAGTAAGCACATATTTGCTCCTCATTTCAAGTAGTTAGGCTCTCTTCTGAACCCCATCGTTTGGTTAAGATCGTGACCGAATTTATTCCCGCAACGACCCATGATTTAAGAGTTCTATATTGTTCTACTGTAGCAGCCGTGGCCGGCCAACGATGGAATGGTAAGTTCAAGGGTTCAGTAGAAATGACTAGTTATTTTTAAATTAAGTATTTTATGATTTTTTATGCATAAACATTATTTGGAATTTGTGAATGAATCCGGTGAACGATATATTAACTTTGTTTGAGTGGAAGTGTACTTAATTTAATTTTAACTAGCAAATGTACCCGTGCTTCGCTACGCTATTCTACACTGCACACGAATTTCTCCGTAAATTACTGCAAATTGAGTAAGATTATATTAAAATGCATGTCTCTTAGCGCTATCCGAAAAATAAAACAGGGAGGACGCCATTCAGTGTTTCCGATGTAAGGTGGGCATTGGTTTAGTTTTGACGATAATGGCAGGCCACACTCCCTACTCCCATCACAATCGAGTCCGGGAGTTTCTACTATAACGGCAGGCTCACTTCGCAACCTTGGACACTCCCGACACTAAAATCCATACGCCATTTCATTTCATTTCATTTGAAGAGTAAGCGAAATTATGACATAACATAAGTTGTTTATAATGAACGGACGTTTCACATAGTCTACGGATTTTACAGAAAATCAATAGTGAAAGAGAAAATGGAAGAAAACTGTTCCTGTAGAGATGTTTTTAAGTCGTGTGGACATCGAAACCTTCCTCGGGATGAGTATATTCTAAATGTGAAGTTTGGTTGAGATCTGTTGAGCCGTTTCGCCGTGATGCTGGAACAGACAAACACACTAACAGACAGACACGAAAAATAAAAACCAGGGATATGGGCCTTGATACGACCTAAAACAGATAAATATCTAAAAATTGGCAAAAAAAAAATTAGACAGCGGACCCCTTATAACTTTATTTATATAGATAACGTTTCCTGACTGACTGACAGATTAATCAACGCCGAGCCAAAACTACTGGATATAAAGAAATGAAATTTTGGGGATACCATTATATTATAGTGCAGATGCTCACTGAGGGAGGGTTCTTGGATATTCCATCGCCAAAGAGATCAAAATATAATGCATGAATACGTAAAATTGGTATTTAGAATCTCTTTTGAAAATAATGAAACACGTATTTTTTGTTTTCGGAAAATCCACTCAAAGGAGAGTGAAAATAAGTGAAAAAGGGATTGAAATTTTAAATTGAGTAAGTTATATCTCAAACGTAGGTAAAAATTGGTATTGGAATATATTTTAAAACTAAAGAAACACGTGATGTTTTGTTTCCGGAAAATCCACTTGAAGGGGGTTAAAATATGTGAAAAAGGGGTTGAATCCTTTTTATGAGGATACTCATATCCCAAAATCTGAAGATGTTCCAGGCGCGAAAAATTGGTGTATTGAATCACCTTTAAAAATAAAGAAAGTATTTTTGTTTTCAGAAATTCCACATAGGTGGGGTGTGGGGGAGGAGGACTGCAAAAGGGGCCGAATGTTTTCTATGGGGGTACTTATATCTCAAAAACTGACAATTTTTTCAGACGTGGAAAATTGTATTTGGAATCTCCTTTAAAAATAAATATACTCGTATTTGTTTCTTTCCAAGTAGAGAGAAGGCTGTTTCTCATATATACCGTTCTATATTGAATGTACCAGATTTAGCTCTGCCAGTAGCCCCAAAGGCAGTACCACAAACGTGGTTTACAAATATGTACTGGAGTAAATGAAACTCAATTTTTCGGTGAGTTTTTCTACTTTGGGGATTTTCAGATAATGACTTAGTGCGGAAACAAGGAATGAATTTGTTTTATCAAACTACGAAATCCACGCGAGCGAAGATGCGGGTAACAGCTAACACATCATACTGTAGAAATGCGCAAGTACGTCATTCAAACATACGGTACAGTACGCTACGGTAGGGTTCAATTTCCTTTACACCACGGTATAGGAACATAACAAACAATGGACTGCATATCCATACGGGGTTAGGAGGCGTGACCAGTCTTCAGGAAAACAGTAGACAGGAGGAGCATTGCGATAAACGCGGTATTGTTTCTTATGAGACAATACGGTACTTGCTGATCCTTATCGCAAGGGCAAATAATTCCAATCTTCGCTTTGAGTGTTAGCCTTCTGGCACGCTGAATGTTCCCGCGTCGCAATGCAATGGCTCGTCCTTATGTGTCTTGAATAAGATATTCCCTCTCTCACTCTTGAACTTTGAGCTAGTCCTAAGAGAACACATCTCGCACAGTCCTGACTTTAGAGCTAGGAAAATGAGACTGTAGTTGTTGACCTAACACAGTATACACGAATAATTGATATGTTGTGCTTTGTAGCGTACGTACTGACAGCGCCTTGGTGTCGCGTTAGCGGGGCATCCAAGGGTTTTCATTCTTGTCTGAGGTCTCGAACGGGTTTCACTCTTCTAGGTTCATGAGACCGACAGAAGGACTGTTTCGTACGAGAGGCAGTGGATTCCTTCACGGAAAACAAGCAATGAGACTGAGGATGCCGTTACGCTGGCCACGGAAAGTACAGTATCTGCAGGCCATTTCGATGGGCAGCATTTTTCTTCGCAGGTCAAGACCGTTCATGGGCTGTTGCGAGAGGCAGTTTTGTCTTTTAATGAATCGATAGCAGAGCTCGAGTCCCGAGGTCGATAACAAGTTCTGTTCTTTAGTCCCGATAATAATGAAGAATAATATATCTCCAAAAAAAATTCATCCAATTGCCACCGTTATCTTCTATTTTTTTCATACCGCCATCTGTTGTACCTTCTCGAAAGGCGAGTACATTGCTCAAGACTCTCCGTGATTCCATTGTACTCTAAGCACAGTGTATTTACCCTGTCTCCGTTAGCAACACAGCGACATTTGGAGCTGGTAGCCTAATGTACAGACATTACAATGCAATCATGCTAATTGAAGGTGCTTCTGCTCCAAGCAGAAGTCGATTACAATTCCCAAGATTTGCCTCTTGATTTCTCTCGGTTTATTTGGCGTGGTAAGCAACATGCTGGCAGTCCTAGTTTTCTTCCAACAGTGGACAATTCAGAAGGGATATTGAAAACTTGAATATCGAACAACGTGATGACGAAACCAATTAGTAAAATACTAGATATTAATAGAAAACAGGCCCGGACTTTAACATGGTCTCTGATTTTAAGTTAGATGTACAGCTTGATGACGAAAACAAAGTACTGGGGTGGCAATTTTCAATAAATCTGCCTTACGTCCCCGGTTCAATTCCCGGTATTGTATGAAATGTAAGATTGGTAGGACGACTGATATGCGGTTATATTGATACTTGCAGGTCATCTCCTGTTGTGGTGGTGCGCCTGAAATGAGCTGTAGCACCTCAGGACGAGGACAAAAATTCTTATTCTCATAGATCAGGGTTGGAACTATACCCACCTTCATGAAAAGCTAGCAAGAAATTACCACACCTGCTACTTCAACATCTAAAAAAATTGAAAATTGGATATGAAAATAGTGTCACATTTTCAATTATCCATAAATATTGTATTGAAGCACCTGATTTATTTACCTCTTTTTCCTGAATTATCATTCAGGCTACTCTTACAGATATTTGTAAAAATATACACCAACAATCCGCACCGGTATCCAAATCCCTATTTGAAAATTGTCTTGGTCCATATTCTTGTCTTAAATTACAAAAATAAAAATCAAACTGACGTAATAAAGAAAAACTCAAAGTTATCTCTGTACAGGTCATGAAGGCCTTTGGAGTGGTCGAAGATAAAGGCTTCCACTGTCCATACCCTTGGTACTTGGAGGGATAGACTGGTTAGCTTTACACCCGGCCACCTTTTCCCCTAGGAATAATTAACCTGGTATTCATTTTTGGTGTAGGCTGAGTGAAACTCAGGACCATGAGCACTTCCGGAAATGGAAACCTCGTTTCTTAAAATGTTCATCTTCTTGACGGCGACTCGAACCCGCGTCTTTCCGAGTGAACCGAGCACGGCTTTACCACCTTGTCCTGATGACCCGTCAAAGTTGCTACACAGTGTTTAATTTCATTCCCAGGAAATACAGCCCTTGGTCAGTTTACCATGGGATAATGAGTTCTAGAGCAGCACCTGTGCCGTTTAATAATAATAATAATAATAATAATAATAATAATAATAATAATAATAATAATAATAATAATAATAATAATGTCCGGATCTGTGGTGTAGTGATTAGTGTGATTAGCTGCTACCTCCGGAGGCCCGGGTTCGATTCCTGGCTCTGCCACGAAATTTGAAAATTGGTACAAGGGCTGGAACGGGGTCCACTCAGCCTCGGGAGGTCAACTGAGTAGAGGTGTGTTCGATTCCCATCTCAGCCATCCTCGAAATGGCTTTCCATGGTTTCCCACTCCTCCAGGCAAATGCCGGGATGGTACCTAACTTAAGGCCACGGCCGCTTCCTCCCTCTTCCTTGTTTATCCCTTCCAATATTCCCGTGCCCCCACAAGGCCCTTGTTCAGAATAGCAGGTGAGGCATCCTGGGCGAGGTACTGGTACTCCTCCCCAGTTGTATCCCCCGACCCAATGTCTCACGCTCCAGGACACTCCCCTTGAGGCGGTAGAGGTAGGATCCCTCGCTGAGTCCGAGGGAGAAACCAACCCTGGAGGGTAAGCAGATTAATAATAATAATAATAATATGATGCTTGGTTTTCGCGGCATTAGGTTGTTCTCTGTTGGTTGGCTTACTAGTGATGAAGGAACACTCAGCCTCGTCGAAATGCTGGAGATAAAGCAAAGCAATTCAAAGACACGAAGGTCTATGAAGGAATGGAAAGTAAAATCTTCTTCTATTCGTAACCTCGGAACTAAGTAGAATGGAGTAGTTAACTGTATGCCCTGTCACTATTCCGTCTAGAAATTAAATCTAGTGCTCAATTCTGCTGTAGGCTGAGTTGACTCCAGTATGACGTGCCTCTCAGGAAATTAAAATATGTTTAAAATTTCTCCTCTTCCTGACGGTGGATCGAATCCACATCCTTCCGTGTGAACTAAGTAGTCCTTTATAGCCTCAGCTACGCACTGTACTCACATATTTCACTTTTTCTAAGTGATACTGTTGTTTGCGAGGTACTCGTGGGTACCACTCCGATACCAACAACTGTCATTCGATCCCCTCGATGAACTACTTTGTGAGGGCGTGATATCCGAACGACATTCTTGCTTGGTTGTCAGCTGGGTGGCCACGAATCGAATACAGCCCAATGTATGTGGGATTTTTGAAATTAAAGGGATGTCCTCCTGGTTTGGACTCCGTGTAAAAGTATAGATACGTGACTATGATACCTGTATCAACAGTCACGGTTTATTTAGGACATCATTTAGATTGAATATCACCTCTTTGACTTTTCCTTTTCAGTTATATGAATCTCGTGTCAGAAAATCAATTTTTGTAGCATGTGTGCAATGTATCACACAAGTGATCTGCAAGATGTTTAGAAATCTAGCCAGGTATAATTGAAAAATGTTACTTGAAATAACTTTTGTACTACTAATAATAATAAAGTTATTCCTTTTTTAAGTCCAACTAACAACTGTTACGGTTTTCGGTGATGCCGAGGTGTAGGAATTTAGTCCTGCGGAAGTGTCTTACGTGCCAGTAAATTTTCCGATACGAGGCTGACGTATTTGAGCACGTTCAAATACCACCGGACTGAGCCAGGATCGAACCTCCCAAGTTCGGGTTACAAGGCCAGATCCTCAAGCCACTCAGCCTGGCACTACTACTACTACTACTACTACTCTACTACTACTACTACTACTACTACTGTCTATCTGAAAGAAACTGAAGATAATTCGGGATATCTCTTTGATTTTTGAATAAACGTAGGGACATTGGAAGAAATTCTGTAGTACTAAAGAAGGGCTTTCTGAAGAAATTTGCGCACTTCAAACATAAATATTCACATTTATTGGAAAGTTAAAAAAGGTAATCCACCTGAAAGGTGCCCCTATTACAGAATCGAACCGATCAGCATGCTAATCAGTTTCATATGAACAATATTTCTTTGATCTCTTGTTTAGGTATAAGAGGGATTTGAGTTGAAACTCAAAATTAAAATTTTCATCTATCAAGCGAATTTTCTTTTTCGGATTTTATTGGAGAAAGGAAACCCTATAACGGCTTTTTAGGTCAGAAAGTACAAATGGTTTCTAACCATCGGCAATAAATTTTTATAGCTTAGAATCCGCTATTTTTTAATTTTTCCGACTCCTTGGCTGAATGGTCTGCGTTGAGGCCTTCGGTTCAGATGGTCCCGGGATCGATTCCCGGCCGGGTCGGGAATTTTAATCGCTTGTGATTAATTTATCTGGCTTGAGGACTGGGTGTTTGTATTTGTTCCAGCACTCTCCTCTTCAAATTCAGACAACACAAAAGGCTACACACCACCACAGAAACACGCAATAGTAATTACATCCTTCTATGTTGTGTACAATATTTGATTCCATACGGTCTCGTCCGGGAGATAGTACGTTCGAATCCCACTATCGGCAGCCCTGAAAATGGTTTTCCGTGGTTTCCCATTTTCACACCAGGCAAATGCTGGGGCTCTACCTTAATTAAGGCCACGGCCGCTTCCTTCCAACTCCTAGGCCTTTCCTATCCCATCGTCGCCATAAGACCTATCTGTGTCGGTGCGACGTAAAGCCCCTAGCAAAAGAAAAGAAGATTCCATACGGTGGCGAATTTACTTATTATGAATTAAATATTTTATTGTAAATCATTTTGATACGTCGCCACCCAAATCCTGCATGATCGAGTTGGCTGCGACCAACACAATCGATACAACAGTACGTGAACAAATGATAAACATGGAGGGAAGTTCAGAAAGGGAATACACGAGAGAAAATTTGAACCAGTAAGTGATGCAGTTGTTAAGTGAATCGGAATTCAATCAATCAGAGGTGCATTTGAAGTGAAAATGCTTTACGTCACACCGACACAGACAGGTCTTATGGCAACGATGGGATAGCAAAGGACTAAGAGTGGAAAGTAAGCGACCCCAACTTTAATTAACCCGCGAGGGGTCCCGTCAAAAATTACGTGATGGGTCGCGCACGGTCGATTTGACCGGAGAGTATAAAATATCTGGTTTTTGTAGCAAAACGCATTGGATCTTGAAAGAGAAACATAGTCATAATACGAAATACCAGTTTTTCTTGCAAATCACATTGCATTGTGTAAGAAAAATACATCTATGAAACAAAATACTAGCTTCTATAACAAAATAAGCTGTATTAATAAAGGAAAGCATATCCATGAAACACAATACCACTTTTATAGCAACCTACATTGCATTATTAACGAAAAATATATCCATGGAACAAAATACACAGCAATACACGTTATATTATTAAATATATATGAAACAAAATACAAAAATGCCAACCGTATATAGAGGAATGTAATTACTATTGCGTGTTTCGGAGGTGCCGGCCTCATGGTGTAGGGTTAGCGTGCGTGCCTTTTACTCGGAGGCCCCGGGTTCGATTCCCGGCCAGGTCAGGAATTTTTATCTGGACCTGAGGGCTGGTTCGAGGTCCACTCAGCCTACGTGATTAGAATTGAGGAGCTATCTGACGGTGAGATAGTGAGCCCTGTCTAGAAAGTCAAGAATAACGGCCGAGAGGATTCGTCGTGCTGACCACACGACACCTCGTATTCTGCAGGCCTTCAGCCTGAACAGCAGTTGCTGGATAGACCAAGGCACTTCAAGTGCTGTAGTGCCATGTGGGGGGAGGGGGGTGTTCTGTGGTGGTTGGTAGTGTAGTGTGTTGTCTGAATATGAAGAGGAAAGTGTTAGGACAAACACAAACACCCGTTCTCCGGGCCAGAATAATTAATCACACGCGATTGAAATCCCCGACCCGGCCGGGAATCGAACCCGGGACACTTTGAACCGAAGGTCTCAACCCTAACCATCAGCCAATGAGTCGGACTGTTCAAAGATACAACAATCCACCTCATACTGAACATTCCAAAATTTCATCATACAGCTCCTTCATACAATGAGTTAAATTGGCCTAAACTAAACCTGTGTCTTAGCTATCATTTGGTGCTTCTACTTCACAAAACAACATAGAGGCAGACACCTTCTTATCTAAGAGATTCTTTTCAGTTGCTCTTATCCATTCAAAACGTGTCGACCAGAGCTTCGGCTGACCTAACGCTCAAAATACCAAATCACAGATCCACCCTCTACAATAATTCTTTTGTTGTCAGTACAATTCGGACATGGAATTCGTTGCCCAATGTCTTAGGGGTCATACTATCTAAATCGGTATTTAAAAATAAATGTTGTCAGCGGTAATTCGTCGCATCAAGCTGAGTGTAAATAGAAGAATTCTGTTTTCCTGTTTTGTTATTTGTTTTTATTGGTGCATTAGGACAATTTTCTTTATTCTTTTAAATGTACTTTTCTTTCGTCTCTCCTTTAATGTGTTTTATAAGCATGTGCAAAGTTTAGTAATTAGTAATCAAGTTTAGTACTATAGTGTGCGTACGTGTGTGTAATACGTTATGTGTATTATATGTTAAACTGTATATACATTATAAGACAATGCCTTTCATGGAACAACAAGATACGACCTTACAATACAGTAGTTAAAACAGAAGCAGTCTACGTTGCGGAAACTCTCAATCTACAACAAAAATGATGATGATGATAATAATAATAATAATAATAATAATAATAATAATAATAATAATAATAATAATAATAATAATAATAATAATAATACTAATAATAATCATCATCATCATCGTATAGCCTCAGCTACCGTGTGCAGACATTTCATTTTGACGCCATCTGGCTGTCTGCTCGTTAATTTCGACGTTCTGTTTTACTCTAGGCCCACTAGATGGCAGACCGAGTAAACCAAAACTCTCTTGGGCGTCTATGGCTGAGATTTAATGAATTTTGTCGGGTAAACACCAAATGTGTCACCAGAGATCTTTTACATGCCGACATCGCACGACATGGAGTGTCGAATGGACTTTTTCCCGCCCTTCAAAAATCCGACTACCTCTGCCGGGTTTGAACCCGCTATCTTGGGATCCGGAGGTCGACACTCTACCACTGATCCACAGAGACAGCTACAAAAATGATTAAAGGAACAATTAGAAATTAAAGAACGAGAAATCATGAGAAGAATCTTAGGACCAAGAACTATAAACGAAACTCATTACTCTAAACCTAATACTGAAATATGCAAACACATTTCCAAAATTACAGATACAATTCGAATGCAACGAATCTAATTTGCAGGGAATTTGGAACGAATTAACTCTTACAAGCTTTCAGATGAAATTTACAAATTTATACAAAACAAGGCCACTAGACCAAAGTGGTACAAATTATGAGAGAAAAGACCTCACCGAAATAGGATCGCCAAACCTACAATATTGAAAGGAAATACAAATCATCATTCAAACACGTAGATTTGAGGAACATGAAAGGAGGCCCACATGATCGGCATGGTTGGAGGACCGGAGACGTGCACAGTCATTGAAGATGACGAAATACTGGAACAAAAAGAAGGGCGAAAACTGTTGACTCCCCTTGGTTCTAGGTGACCCATCCGCGAAGAAGAATAAGATAAGACAGGCTTTATAGCATGAGTTACGCCATGTAAATAAAGGCATAATAATAATAATAATAATAATAATAATAATAATAATAATAATAATAATAATAATAATTATAAAATTTTTGACGAATATAAAAAGTGCCCCAAAGTTTTTAGTAACGGATATTGGTCAAATAGAAAAGGTAAAGAAACTCAAATATTTGGGTGAGACAATTCAAGAAAATGGTTTAGAAAAATCTGCTATAGAGGAGAGGATACAAAAGATGGAAAGAGCGTACGGTATAACTAAGAATACTTGCAACAAAAAGTGCTTATCAAGAAAACTTAAAATAAAGCACTACAACACAGTAGTGAAACCAAAATGCCTTAATGCCGGCGAATGTCTAGCACTGAACTACAAGCTTGATAACTTAAATTAGAAATATTAGAAAGAAGAATTATAAGGAAAATGTTAGGTCCTCTAAGAATTGGAGAGTTTTACAAAGTAAGAAGTAACAATGAAATTTACCAGAACGTAGAAAACATATCAGAAACAATAAAAAGAAGGAGATTGCTAGTTCTTGGACACATTTATAGAATGGATGACAATAGACTAACTAAACGAACCTTCAAGTACCTTTGGGATTCA
This sequence comes from Anabrus simplex, assembly GCF_040414725.1. Taxonomy (NCBI): domain Eukaryota; kingdom Metazoa; phylum Arthropoda; class Insecta; order Orthoptera; family Tettigoniidae; genus Anabrus; species Anabrus simplex. The sequence continues at coordinate 1,752,707,386 of NC_090265.1, forward strand.
AGAAGTCAAGAAAGATCTGGAAAGGAACAACATACGAGAAGAAGAATTATTGGAAAGAAAGATTTTTAGGAAGAAAGTCTTACAAATGGAAGGATTCCAAGGGAGGAAGGAAAAGAAAACAGGCACAAAGTGGACTGAAGACAGGAAAAAGAAACACAGTGAAATAATGAAAGAATCATCATCATCATCTGTTTACCCTCCAGGTTCGGTTTTTCCCTCGGACTTAGCGAGGGATCCCACCTCTACCGCCTCAAGGGCAGTGTCCTGGAGCTTCAGACTCTTGGTCGGGGGATACAACTGGGGATTATGACCAGTACATCGCCCAGGCGGCCTCACCTGCTATGCTGAACAGGGGCCTTGTGGAGGGATGGGAAGATTGGAAGGGATAGGCAAGGAAGAGGGAAGGAAGCGGCCGTGGTCTTAAGTTAGGTACCATCCCGGCATTCGCCTGGAGGAGAAGTGGGAAACCACGGAAAACCACTTCGAGGATGGGTGAGGTGGGAATCGAACCCACCTCTACTCAGTTGACCTCCCGAGGCTGAGTGGACCCCGTTCCAGCCCTCGTACCACTTTTCAAATTTTCGTGGCAGAGCCGGGAATCGAACCCGGACCTCCGGGGGTGGCAGCTAATCACGCTAACCACTACACCACAGAGGCGGCATAATAATAATAATAATAGTAATAATAATAATAATAATAATAATAATAATAATAATAATAATAATAATAATAATAATACATGAACAAAATGTAAACAGGGAGCGGCCAAATGATGGGCATGGAACGAAGTTCAGAAAAATCAATGGTTATACTGAAAATATTTGAATAAAACGGAATAAACAGAGCGGCAAGGAACTGTATAATATGACAGTTTTTGAATGATGAACTAATATTCACGCACGCAGCGCATACGAAATGAAGCCAGAAACACACCGACACTATCATGAAAAATACCATTTCTATACTTAAGGTCTGGTATCAAAATTTATTGCGGATGCCTCTACTACAAGTTGTGTTTTGAATTTTACTTCCCTTTACTACAGTACTTTTACTGCGATGTGTCGAGAACAAGTTGGGAACATCTATTAGGCGACGCCACTCCTGAGATATATGGTGTGCGCGCAGGAATCTGATCGTATAGAGCGCCTCCGTCTCTCCTTGCTTATGGTTCAATGAAACTCGATATCCTGGGGAAAGACGTACGCTCGTCTATGACAGTATTTCTTTTTACCTGAACGAGGGTAAGTCAGAAAGTAAGTCTCCTTAATCATTTTTTGTAAGTGAACAGGTAAAAGAGGCATCAAAGTGAAGAGTTTTGCTGTATCCGTCAACTCTCTCTTATTTTTCAATATGATCGTCGAACGTGTTCGAACATTTGTCCAGCCCAGGTTGAGTTATTCTGTTCCCTGAGGTTTGAAAGTGGAATCCTGCCTTTTAGGTGAATAAAGAATGTCGTTATCTCCCTCAGATAGACAGATAATTATGATAACAATATTAATGTGTCCGCCTCTATGGTGTAGTGGTTAGTGTGATTAAGTTGCCACCCTCGGAGGCCCGCGTTCGATTCTCGGCTCTGCCATCCCAGAAGTGGTTTTCTGTGGTATCCCACTTCTCCTTCAGGCAAATGCCGGGATGGTACCTACCTTAAGGCCACGGCCACTTCTTTCCCTTCCAATTCCCATCTCCGCACAAGGCCCCTGTTCAGTATAGCAGGTGAGGCTGCTTGGGAGCTGTACTGGTCCTCCTCCACAGTTGTTTCCCCCGACCGAATGTCTCACGCTCCAAGACACTGTCCTTGAGGCGGTAGATGTAGGATCCCTCGCTGAGTCCGAGCGAAAACCCGACCCTGGAGTCTAAAGAGATTAAGAAAGAAAGAAAGAAAGAAAGAAAGAAGTAATGACATAATAATTTACGATGATTTCCGCGGAGCAAAGAAGTAAAGAAGCGCGAGGGGTTAAAGGATGGACACATTATGAACCGCAGTTTAAGTTTTGATAGCAAGATCTACTGAAACATTTAATTTTCTTTCTTTTCTTATCTTTTTAAAAATAAAAACAAAGATTAGACAAGACGGGAAACCTTGACAAGAAATATACAATATGAGGAGAACGGACTCCCATTTCATACAAGTCAGTCAGAGAATTCAGACCAGTAAGTCTAAAAAATACAATTTTCGGAAATAGGCTAGCCTTCACAATAGCAGAGCGAAAATAAAGTCAATTCAGAACAGAGAAAGAAGCTGTAGCTTCCGGAAAAAGGTTACATAGGACGTGTCTCGAACCCTGAAGCACAGTTTGCAATTTATATGTTAAAACGCCCGTTATGGGTTCAGGCGATTATATTAGTTTTTAACAGGAGCCGTAGCCCATACTATGCGGCCATAAACAGGAAATAAAAGGAAAGGTAACACTGGAGGCTGAATGCACTAAGCACTCCGAGTACAATACCGAAAATAACACCTAACAGGGCACATGGCCCAAAGACGCAGCGGATAAGCCGTACTAGTTGGTGACTAAGAACAACGAATGAAATACAAAATGGGGACCAGGATAATTCAAATTTTTAAAACTTAGCCACCATCAAACAAGACGAAGAAATGGAAACGGGGATACATACTCGTCCGCCCTTACATTTCACAAGGTCCCCATTAGGGGCGAAACTGAAAGTCAGAAGACAGCCAAGAAAATCTACATATTAAATTTTACAATAACGGACCAATTAAATGTATTAAATCCAAGAAAACCCTACAGTAAATTAAAATCCAAGTAAACGCAGATCGACCTAACCGGTACATGCTAAGGGAGAACGCTGACATCTTCCCTTTATTAAACGTAGAATAACTTCACATGGTTAGTTTCTGCCTTTACCTTATGCCAGCTCTTTACTCTAGCCTTAGCTTCAGCATTTCTCGAGGGAGTTACGTTGCACTCTTTACGGTCGCGATGAAGATTGACATCATTAGTTCCAAAATTCACAGTATTTATAGTGATGCAAGGTGAGAGTTCTGGAACAATGATGTAATGCGTTTCCCTATTGGTGGAATCTAATATCATGAGACAGATTCTAATTAACTAATAAACCTAAGAACAGAGGTGACAGCTACACAATAACAGACATAAACATTCTTAATTAGTTAGTTGCAGTACATAATACGAGGTAGCACTAGACACATGTAATCAATTTATGTTCTTAGTTGATAGCACCACAGTCGGAGAGACGGTGGCAGTAAAAACTCAGAGACAGGCCAAACTAATGGCAAAAGAATAATAATAATTGTACCGGGCGGTACACCTCTACTCTGTTTATTTAAAGGTTGCGCCAGTTGAAACTCCTCTTCTGGAGGAAGTCTGAACTTTATCTACACTATTAATCTACTAATTTCTCAGAAGATGTCACTACCTGGAAATTTTTGAGTTTGTGAACTGTGTCATTTTTGATGTGTTTTTGTTTCGCTTGAAGTAAGAAGTGTGAACTTTCTCTTCTAGAGGACACTACTGAAGAATTACAATAGTGCGACCTAGTGCGAAATCAAAGAACTATTTTGTTGGAGAAATTTTTATTTCAAGAGTTTGTTCTTTGTTAAATTTCTTTCTGTCATGGTTTAAGTTGGCTGTATACCCCTCTTTTCCCCCTTATTTTGGATCTAGCCAATCCCGAATTTCTTTAATTAATTTTCCACCAATAATGTGTTTCTTTTTCCTCTATGTAGGGGTTTCTTTTCCCTAGCCAATAAAAACTTTGAGGGAGGGTGTTTTATTTCCCCTAACGCCTAGAATCTTCCGCGAGAGGTTATAAACTGCTGATTTTGGGGTCTCCGGGCCACTTCTGTTCCATCTTTCAGTGTATTAAGTACATAGCAGGAGGCGGGAAGCGCCTCTTTCTTCTTCAGCCGTTCAACACCAGGTAATGGCCTATTAATAACTTCTTTTCTTGCTAGGTCGGCAGTTTAACACTCGCGGCGGGTTCGAAGCATTTCCATCATGTAACCTTTTCCTAAAATGTAATTACTCTTTTCATCTTTTTCTTGTAAGGCTACATATTGGGATAGAGAGTGCTAACCCTCTCGAGCTCCCACTCATATTTGTTTTGAGGTGAACTTATTTTCTCAAACTATTCTTCGTTTATGTAATGTAAAGTGTTCTTCTCTAAGTCACCTCTGTAGTATGGGATTAGCCCTTGCGTTAGCGGCCCAGAGCCAGATTAGGTTTTAAAAAAAAAAACAAAGTGTATTAGGAGTGCAAGATCGCCTCCTCTCAAATTGTTATTTTAGAGGTCATGTAATCAACCTTCTTTTCATGTAATAGACCTCTGTAGGTTGGGTATTTTACCCCTGTGAATACGTCCTTAAAGGACAGCTTGAAGGTAGAGTTTGGTGTGGCCTTTGAGAGGCTTAAATTTTAAGAGCGGATCGCTCTTTTGAAAATGGAGTGTCATATGCCTCGTGGAGGCTTTTCTGTGTAATTCGGAGCCAGGGGCTCCTAGGGATGAATGGGGTTTTCTGCCCCTCTGTTAAAACTTGTGTTTGTGGTAAAACTGAGCTGATCGCTGAAGTCAGGGCGTGAAGCCCAAAACCTGTAAATATTGTAACTCCCCTTGTTTTGCTACATTGTACCTGCCATGTCTGTTATTGCTTTGTTTTTGAAAAGAAAATATAACCTTGTTAAATTTTAAATTAATTTTACATGCACTATAATTTCGTAGCTTGAAACCCATTCACACCCGCACCTTCTTTTACGCATAACTACCGCTAAAACACGGTAACAAGTGGTAGCAGAGCGTGGTTGATGGGTCTCAATTTAGCCCCTTTTGACGGCTAAACATTGCTTTGATTCGAACTCTAACAATTGTCTCAGTTGCTGGAATTTTTTGAGTTTTTCGAAATTGTTCTGTCATCATGCCCGGCCCTCGCGATGTTCTCCTCCTTAACTATTTGCGCAAAGAGGAGTTGATATACGAGTTAACTATCAGAAATGTGCAATCTGGAGGCACGGTTGCAATCGACACCAACAAGCTTAGAGAGTCCCTTGATTTGCCCATTTCCATCCCCAATTTGGGAGAGAAAGAAATTGATGAGTCTCTTTCCACGATCGTCGAGAATATTACTGGGCTAGCATCTGTAGTCAGCTTTTTTGATGAAAACGATCCGTCTCCTAATCAAATTAAGCGTGTGCAAGGCAGGCTATATCACTTTTCAAATAGAGTTAATGATCTGTTGTCTCTGAAGGTGAATGACGTTCAGAGGAAGCAAGCTAATACGCTCCTTGAAACTATCTCTGAATTGTCTAGTAAAGTCACTCAATTGTTAACTGGGGAAGTTCCTCCCAAATCTGATCAGCCCACCGTTGTGAATGTAAGTAGTGAGGAAGAACCTGCTAAGGGAGAAGGCAATAGGATAACCGTTGCTGCTCAAACTATCTCTGCCCCATTGGACAACGAGTCTGAACGCCGCACATCGTTGAACAATGTACGTGCTGAATTAACTTCCTTGCCATTGAAACCTTTACCTACTATGTCGCCCGGGTTTAGCAGCTTGCCTCATCCATTGGCAATGTTGCTCAGAGGTATATCCAAGTTTTCCGTTAATACCACCAGTGACGTAATTTCATTTTTAAGATTTCTAGTGGAATTTCAGGATCATGCTCTTGTTTTTTCTCTTTCGCCATGTCAAATTTTGCAAATTATCTATCCGTATGCTATTGGTATTCTCTCTGATAAAATCGTAAGAGCCATTGCCGAGCAATCATCTATTGAGGATTTCCATGCCCATTTGCTAGCTAACTTCATCCCGGCTAGGGCCAGGTCCTCCCTGATTCAGAAGTACTATTACCGTGTACAGCGCTTGGATGAAAACTTGGCTGATTTCATTCAAGATATCAAATTCTACACTAGGGTGTTTGCTCTGCACTTTCCTGAAGATCAGATTGTGCAGGCTATTGTAGAAGGTATTTCGCCATCCTACAGGTCATATTTGTGTTTCGCGGCGTGTCCGCAAACCTTCTCTGAACTTGAAGCATTGGCCGTCTCAGCGGAAGGAGTTAGATACGCCGATTCTTTGCGTGTCGCGAAAGAACCCCCGCCTTCCTTTAGTAACACTCGGCCTCCACCTCGCCGACCAGTCAATCTCCGTAAATGTTATGCTTGCGGGTCGCCTGACCATCTGCGCAACAAGTGTCCACTGATCAAGCCAAGTGGGACTAGGAATGGAGCTGGTTCATCACAAGGCTGCTTTAAATGTGGGGCTTTCTCACATATCGCCAAGAATTGCCCAAACTCAAATAGCACCCCCTCCTGCTCTGGTGCAAATTCCACCCATGCCAATAATCAAAAGTGACTAGCGGCTTCGGCTGAGTCGACTAATTCTGCTTTCCAAGGCTCAGCCCCGGGCAAAAGGGTCGAGAATTCAGGGAATGAGCAATCTTCAAATTCTTTTTTTGAATGCCCCAGAGAGTGTCTTAGGATTGCGGCGGATACCCCCGCACCGGTTCCTTTTCTTAGGATTGAGTTGAATAACGAGCCTATAACAGCTCTCTTAGATTCAGGCAGCGTTTGTTCCATTATTTCGGCTGATTGGTATTCTAAATTGAAATCTGTTTGTAAACTCCCTGACTATGACTCATCTCCTGTTAAATATGTTTCGGCTAATTCATCTCCATTAGAAATTCTAGGTTCCTTACATGTCAAAATTCGTGTTTTTAAATTTACATGGAAAATCAAATTGTTTGTGGCCAAGCATTTGTCTTGCCCCATCATACTGGGAGCGGACTTCATGTCTCACACTGGTCTTGTGCTCGATCTCCAGAGTAGGTCGTGCACATTCAAATTTGCGTCCAATTGTAGAATTCCCTTGTTAAAGTGTAATTCTGTATCATGTTCATCTATTTCGCCTACCCAGGATGAGATGTTGTTAGACCTTAGACATCTACCTGAGGAGCAGGCTGATAGTATTCGGAAACTGTGTCAGTCGTTTCCCGAGGTGTTCTCTGATACTCTTGGTGTTACTGACCTTATTGAATACAAAATTGAGGTCACGGATTCGATTCCTGTTCCCTTTCCACCGTATAGGCTATCTCCACCTAAAATGAAGGCTCTGAAAGAAATCATCGATCAGATGTTGAAGGACGGTATTATTAGGCCCTCTAAGTCTGCGTATTCTTCGCCTATTTTTCTAGTACCGAAACCTCAAGGAGGTTTCAGGCCTGTCATTGATTACAGGGCTCTCAATCGGAAGGTGGTGTTACAATCTGTGCCCCTTCCCGACCTTCATTCTTGTTTTTCATGGTTTCGTAAGGCCAAGTTCTTCACCATCTTGGACTTAAATCAGGCCTATAATCAAATTCCCCTTGCCGAAGAGTCTAAACACCTTACAGCGTTTGCCACGGACTGGAATTTATACGAATACAACCGCGTGCCTTTCGGGCTCCCCACGGGGGCAGCTGTGCTCACTAGGCTACTAGATAGGGTCTTTTCCGACATCAAATTTGAGTACTTATATCACTACTTAGATGATGTCGTCGTATTTTCAGAGACCTTTGAAGAACATCTGGATCATCTGCGAGAAGTTCTCGATCGCCTTCGTAAGGCTGGGTTAACTGTTAAGTTGTCCAAGGTTGCCTTTGCTAAGCCCTCTATGTCATTCCTAGGGCATATTGTGTCACCCGATGGAGTAGCAGTCGATCATTCTAGAACACAGGCCATCCGTGATTTTAAACCTCCCAAGGACATCAAAGGTATCGCCAGGTTCATTGGTATGGTGAATTTCTTCAGGAAGTTCATTCCTAACTTTGCTAATAGAGCGGCGCCCTTAAACCTTCTTCGTAGGAAAGGCATCAAATTCGAGTGGGGACCTTCTCAACAAGCCGCTTTTGAAGATCTGAAATTAGCTCTCTGTAATGCCCCTGTTCTTGCTATGCCTGATTTCTCGAAGAAATTCATCGTCCAAACCGACGCATCGTCGTCAGCAGTAGCTGCAGTTCTTCTTCAAGAGACTGAACTAGGGAGGCGACCCATCGCCTATGCGTCTAGGACATTGTCAGCTCAAGAAGCAAAGTACTCCATATATGAGCTTGAAGGTTTGGCAGTCTTATCCGCCTTAGAAAAGTTCCGTCTCTATCTGGAACACGTCAAATTCGATCTGGAGACAGATAATCAAGCCTTAAGCTGGGTCTTAGGTAGGCCGCGTCGTACAGGTCGTATAGCCCGTTGGGCCATCCGTATTTCTGCCTTCCAATTCGATGTACGGCATATCAGAGGTACTGAAAATGTTGTTGCCGATGGACTCAGCCGTATGTTTCATAACGACGTAGAGACCCACGAACCGGTCGACAGTTCATCACCTTCCGAGTCCATACTATCTGGTGTTAATGCCATCTTAACAGATGCTCCCATGCTTTTTAGGGATATTGAGAAATACCAACGTGAAGATCCGACGCTGGCTCCGATAATGGAAACCCTTTCTTCTGGGGAACATGCTGTCCCTTATGTTCTAAGGAATGGTGTTCTATGTTGCCCTTCGAGGCATGATAAGTTGATGAAAGTTGTTGTTCCAGCGGTTCTTGTACCTATGATCTTCAAATACTATCATGAGACCCCATTGGGGGGGCACCTGGGTATCTTTAAAACTCGTGAAAAGATTCGTGAAATGTTCATATGGAAAGGTATGGACGGTGAAATTCGGGAACTTGTAAAAGCTTGTAAATCTTGTTTGATCAGTAAACCCACCATGTCCACTAAAGTAGGCCTTTTGTCTTCTCATCAAGCGTCGCGCCCCATGGAACGCCTGTATATCGATTATGTGGGACCCTTCCCCCAGTCAAAGGGTAATGCCAACAAGTTCATCTTTGTGTGTGTAGATGGTTTTACAAGATTTTCCTGGTTATTTCCGACTAAGCTGGCTACCGCTCAGTCCACCATTACTTGCCTAAATTCTATTTTTGCTTCTTTTGGTCCGTGCCAATACATTGTATCTGATAATGCTAAAGCTTTTACATCAAATCTGTTTCGTAAATTCTGTTTTGACTTGTCCATCTCTCATGTAACTACATCTGCTTATTACCCTCAACCATCTCTGGCTGAACGGGTTAACCGTAATCTCAGGTCCGCACTTATTGCCTATCATCATGAAGATCATTCTAGGTGGGACACGTCCCTGCATTGGTTAGCTTTTGCTTTGAATTCGGCGGTTCATGAATCTCACAAATTTACTCCAGCTTCTTTGATGTTTAAGTTCGTTCCCAACTCGCCGCTCTCTAACCTCTGGTCTCTGAATGACATTCTGCCCGAGACAATAGATCCGGACAACATTAAAGATCTTTGGAAGAAGGCTAAAGCTAATCTTAAAGTATCTCATGAAAAGGTTAGGGAAAGGTATGATCGTGGACGGAGACCCACCACCTTGAAGGTAGGTGACCAGGTTATGGTCAAAAATTTTGTTCCCGCGGGCAAGCTTGCCCCCAGATTTCATGGGCCTTGTATCATTCTCGATTTTCTTACGCCGGTTACCTTATTGCTAAGTAATCCAGCCACCGAGAGGATATTTAGGGTTCACCTGTCCCAGGTGAAACCGGTGTAATTTCTGTGTTAACTTGCTTCATATTATTTTGAAAGGATATGAAGGTTATATTTTTTTTTTGAGTTTCACTTTTAAGGCATTCTGCCCCTTCTATAGGATTTTGTTTCTTATGTAAGCATGTTTGTGAAACCTGCCCCGACCCATTAAACTGCCATCCTGTCTTTGCCACGGCCATTACCACGCTCCCGTCTCCTGCTCCACTCTACACAGTGGCTTAATGAATACCATGAATATCTGCACGCCGCTGGCCCCTCACTCTCTCTACAAGCCTGTACCCTCAAAGAAAATGATTGTCCAACACAATTCTGCCGCCTAGCTTTAATGTTTCAGCGCCCCCGCAGCCGCGCAGCGCCGTGCAGCGACTGGGGAGGGGGATGGGCCCCCTCCTCTCCAGCGAGGACGACATGTGCACGGCGAGCCGGAACTCTCCTCCCGGCCAAGGCTGATGTGCGGCGCACGACCTGCTACATGCCCGCAGCCTGTATCTGTTCACCGCGGGCGCGGCGTACTTCAACACCTCTGCTCCCCTCATAGTGCGGGCGAGCGGTATCTCAGGGTACTTGAGGGGTCCGAGCGGCCTCCGTTGGACGCAAGCTGCAACGGCCGGTCTGGCCATCCGACTCAATCTACATCAACTACATGGACAGTCACCATAAGTAATGATTACACTTGGGAATTCAACACCGTATTTGGTGGACATTGCCAAATTTTTCATCACCTTCAAGTATTAAAAGTTTATCTTCAGAAATTCAACTTCTAAAAACAGAAAGACTTTACTTCACCTGCAACAACAAATTGTGAAACTGAATCACACAACATTCTGAAAATCTTGTAATCTATTTTCATATTCACTTTATAACTTGGAACTTGTTTCAAACTGATTTCATGTGTCACCCCTGGAGGAACTTCTGGGGGGGGAGGTCTGTACCGGGCGGTACACCTCTACTCTGTTTATTTAAAAGTTGCGCCAGTTGAAACTCCTCTTCTGGAGGAAGTCTGAACTTTATCTACACTATTAATCTACTAATTTCTCAGAAGATGTCACTACCTGGAAATTTTTGAGTTTGTGAACTGTGTCATTTTTGATGTGTTTTTGTTTCGCTTGAAGTAAGAAGTGTGAACTTTCTCTTCTAGAGGACACTACTGAAGAATTACAATAGTGCGACCTAGTGCGAAATCAAAGAACTATTTTGTTGGAGAAATTTTTATTTCAAGAGTTTGTTCTTTGTTAAATTTCTTTCTGTCATGGTTTAAGTTGGCTGTATACCCCTCTTTTTCCCCTTATTTTGGATCTAGCCAATCCCGAATTTCTTTAATTAATTTTCCACCAATAATGTGTTTCTTTTTCCTCTATGTAGGGGTTTCTTTTCCCTAGCCAATAAAAACTTTGAGGGAGGGTGTTTTATTTCCCCTAACGCCTAGAATCTTCCGCGAGAGGTTATAAACTGCTGATTTTGGGGTCTCCGGGCCACTTCTGTTCCATCTTTCAGTGTATTAAGTACATAGCAGGAGGCGGGAAGCGCCTCTTTCTTCTTCAGCCGTTCAACACCAGGTAATGGCCTATTAATAACTTCTTTTCTTGCTAGGTCGGCAGTTTAACACTCGCGGCGGGTTCGAAGCATTTCCATCATGTAACCTTTTCCTAAAATGTAATTACTCTTTTCATCTTTTTCTTATAAGGCTACATATTGGGATAGAGAGTGCTAACCCTCTCGAGCTCCCACTCATATTTGTTTTGAGGTGAACTTATTTTCTCAAACTATTCTTCGTTTATGTAATGTAAAGTGTTCTTCTCTAAGTCACCTCTGTAGTATGGGATTAGCCCTTGCGTTAGCGGCCCAGAGCCAGATTAGGTTTTAAAAAAAAAACAAAGTGTATTAGGAGTGCAAGATCGCCTCCTCTCAAATTGTTATTTTAGAGGTCATGTAATCAACCTTCTTTTCATGTAATAGACCTCTGTAGGTTGGGTATTTTACCCCTGTGAATACGTCCTTAAAGGACAGCTTGAAGGTAGAGTTTGGTGTGGCCTTTGAGAGGCTTAAATTTTAAGAGCGGATCGCTCTTTTGAAAATGGAGTGTCATATGCCTCGTGGAGGCTTTTCTGTGTAATTCGGAGCCAGGGGCTCCTAGGGATGAATGGGGTTTTCTGCCCCTCTGTTAAAACTTGTGTTTGTGGTAAAACTGAGCTGATCGCTGAAGTCAGGGCGTGAAGCCCAAAACCTGTAAATATTGTAACTCCCCTTGTTTTGCTACATTGTACCTGCCATGTCTGTTATTGCTTTGTTTTTGAAAAGAAAATATAACCTTGTTAAATTTTAAATTAATTTTACATGCACTATAATTTCGTAGCTTGAAACCCATTCACACCCGCACCTTCTTTTACGCATAACTACCGCTAAAACACGGTAACAATAATAATAATAATAATAATAATAATAATAATAATAATAATAATAATAATAATAATTTCATAATTTTGAAACTTTGTTCCAACTCTTGGGACGTTGAAAAGTGCTAACTGTCCTGTGTTGACATTTCCATATTTATGTCCCTATGCATGTATATAATTGAAGTCTCTCCATCTTGACCTTTCAGATATTTAGATGTGTTACAACAGTTCTGTAAGTTCATGAAAGTAGACTGAGGTGTTCGTTGTGATTTTAAGTAGATTTATTTGTTCGTACCTACTTATAGGAACTTTTATAGGAACAAATGCTTTATGAAATGTGTCTAATTCCTGTACCTGGACACTCTTTGTAGTGATTTTGGTTCAACGGAATCTGTAAGTTACTTGAAAATATTGATGAAGATTTAAATATGATCCACGTTGTAGATTGTGAGATGGAGGTATATAATATCACAAATAACAGTGATAAACATCTTGGACATAAAAACAATTATATGCCGGTAATATAAAATGGATATATATTAAGGACTATTAAGATCTAATAGAAATTTCTAACTTATTAAAAGGATTATTATAAAATGCTTGCATCAAGAAACTGTGATCAAATTAATCCATTGCAACTTTCGTATTGGCAGAAACTGAGGAGAGAGTAGCCTATTAGCTGTTCTTTGATGTTATATAAGGATAGTTCTTTGAAATACGAGTTTAGATTAAAATATATTTACATCTTTTTGATTTTATATACCAATGTTTTAGTAAAGTCTATCCATCAGGTCAGACTTTTGGAGGGGTCTTGTGAGTAAATGTTAACACACAAATTATTTTTATTCTCACTCAAATGCAGAAAAACTGGCTGTCGCCGAAAGTAACTTTCTTTTAATTCTTTAAATGTTATTAGCTTCACTTCCTACTAACTACATTTTTGAGGTTTTTGGAGACACCGAGGTGCCGGAATTTAGTCCCTAAAGAGTTGTTTTACGTGCTAGTAAATCTACCGACACGGGGCTGACGTATTTAAGCACCTTCAAATACCACCGGACTAAGCCAAGATCGAGCCTGCCAGGTTCTGGTCAGAAGGTCATCGCATCAACCGTCTGAGCCACTGAGCCCGGTGGCAATTTCTTTTAAAAACCTTTTTGAAATAGGATGAACATATTGTTCAGGGATAGGATTCCGAGTATCATCTCTTCGATCATCGGCTGTCCACAGTTTACGAGTTACTCGCGCTTCGAGAATGTAAAAGAAATGTATGTCTTTGCCGCCCAATTTTATGTGGGCTAGAGGAGGTTATATAAAAGTCAAGTCATCTCTGTACAGGTCATTGGAGCTCATTAGATGTTTGGAGGGTAAATTTGATTACATTTGATTTGATATGATGTGTTTACTTATCCAAATTCACTACTGTTCCAATTACAGATGATACACTATATATGATAAATTCAAACAATAGACTACTAACAACAAACTAATAATAACTAAGCAGTATATATATATATATATATATATATATATATATATATGAATGTTTGTTTGTATGTATGTCTCGAATGGACTCAAAAACTATTAGAATGATCTGGCTGAAAATTTCACAGTCTGTACTTATTACTCCTGGGTAGGGTTTAGGAAGTGGTTTGAACGAAATCTGATGAGCAGTTCGTCACAGGGGGTGAGAAGGGCGAAAAAAAGAAAATAGGGGAATGTAAACAAACCGCATGACAAGTCTCATCAGCGGGTTGCCTAACCAACAGTATGCGATGATTTAAGATATGTTTCTTAAAACTGGGGCCTGTTCAACGAGCGAACTTTGCAACTTTTCAACTTTGCACTTTTTACTTCTCCATTCTTGGAAAGTGCAAAGTCTTTCTTTTCCACCATGAACTAGGTTGTACTTTTCAATTTCTTCGCAAAGTGAAAAGTCTTTGCAAATGAGTGATCCGATCGAGTTTATTCCATGAGCAAACTGTATAGGCCTAATACTCTACATATGACTATAACGTTTTACTTTTCGCGGCGAACTTCGCGGTATAATTGTCATACCGTTAAAGTTTTTATCATGGGAAAGAAAGGTTATTACAAGAAGCTGGCTGTGCTGAAAGTTGTCAAGGAGAAACGTGACATCCTTTTTGGCAACATTAAAAATAACCTCTCAAATGATGACACACATCAATGTTAACGAGAGTACCGTCAACACATCCACATACATAAGGAAATTCACCCTTAATTAGAAATCCCGTCCCTATATTAAGCGGATTATCAGGGCAACGTACTGTTAGGAAATATTACATTTACTATAACATCTACGACTTTGGTAACAGTTCTGCAAATAATTGATTTTGATGTCCCATGCATTGCTGCTACACCGTGCAGCTGGGCACCATTTACAACCAGTGTAAGCATATAAGTATTTGTTCTTTTTTGGAAAGGAATTGACTTCCTTTCGTTGCATGTTTCAATAAATGATAGATCATTTCAAGAATATAGTCCCGACAGTGGCGCTCGAATCCACATAGTCAGCCTGTGCTGGGGTAATACGAAATCACTCGCGAAATTACGTCGAAGTGAGGTAATGAAAATTAATCCTGTTTTTGTACGTTCTCTCATTGGATTCTTCATCACTGTACCCACTTGGTGCTAACAAAAGCTCACGTCGTAACGTGTTGATATCACTAAACCAAATTCTACGCGGAGAAACTAGTGCACATACTTCTTAATTAACATATGAAAAGGGAACCATGTCCTTGCAAGATTTATCTAAACTTTTCACTTCAGTTCTTTGCACTTTGCATTTCTGAACCAATCGGGGAACATAACAGGCTTGAAAAGTGAAAAGATTCCTAACTTTTCACTTTTCACTTTGCAAGCTAAATCTGAAAAGTGTTGGTGGAACAAAATCTGAACTGAAAAGTACAAAGTGCAAAGTGCAAAGTGAAAAGTTGCAAAGTTCGTTCGTGCAACAGGCCCCTGATCTTCTTTTTCTTCTGCCATAAACGGTATATAAAAGTGAAAGGTCCCCATGGCATAGGGGGTAAGAAGGAAATGAAGAAAGAAAATGTCGAATGTGACAGAGATTACGGGTGAATGTGTGTGAATGTTTTAGCATAGCTCTCAACCAAACTAGGTACACATATAACTTACTGTAATATCTGTAGGGGTAAGAAACTCCTAGCAGCCCTAAAGGAAGGGGTAAAATGTAAAAATCCGAAAAATTTCCGATATTGGTTAAGAGTTCATAGTCTTTTGGGTAGCTGAGATGAACCGCGACACTCTGGATGCCGTTTGAGCCAAAGTTCAATCCCAATCGGGATTGGGGTTAGAAGAGGTGAAAGGAATGTCCAAAATGACCGAGATCATGGATCTAGGTGAGTATGTTCCAAAATAGCTCTCAACCAAATATGATACTCATATGAGTCACTGTTTGGGAAAGAAAACTGTATATCGTCGGCTTACTTCTAAAACCTACCCATTCCTACCAATTATATTCCCTAAGATTGGTCACGCCTCCCAGTCACATATTTATATGCAGTCCATCAGAACCTCTTTCGGAGTGTTCATTTTTCTGTGCAACCGAGAAAAGGAAAATGGACCTTATCATACCTTATTGTAGGGGCGTTGTTTTAATGCTGAATTTAAACACTCCTACAGTTTAATATATTTAGGATTCATTTTCCTTTACACATCAGCATAGGAAAATGAACACAACGAAAATTGTTCTGATGGACTGTACATGCATATGTGGCTGGGAGGCGTGACCAGTCTTAAGGAAGAAAATGGATAGGAAGTGCATTGGGAGATACGAGGTTTTAGAAGTAAGCCATCGATATGTCTTTTCACGAGAGCTTAAACCTGATGTAAGCAAATAGGCGGAGCACGTTGCCTTTGCACGTGAACATGGACGTAGTTGATTGGAGAAGCAACCGTCGCACTCCCTCGACTGTATGCGAGCTCGAAGAAAAGTAGTACGTGGCATTAATTTTATTTTATTTTAGTTTATTACATTTAGAAAGTTTGGAAGAAGAGTACGTAATCAAATTTAAACATGGTGTGATGATACCGGTTTTTAATTACAAAATAGTGATTAAATAACGAGAAATGAAGGCAAAAGGAGTGGTGTAATACAGGAAGTCTTCTCGTAGTGGGGGGAAGTTCCAAGCTGTACAGTGTGGAGATAGGTTCTGGCATCTTCCAGCAGTCAGTGTCAGTATTCATAATGAGAGAAATGGAGCAAGAGGTAGGACCACCGCGTGTAGTGAAGCTCAAAACCGCTCAGAAGTGACCATAGGCAGTGCATTGTGAATGTGTTCAATAAATTAGGTGATCAGAATCCAGGTTTAGTCGTTTATTAGGAAGTTCAGATCATCGCACTGTTGTCGTATGTAATGCGCAGCCCTGTACGTCCAAACACGAGACGTTGACGCGGTGCAGGTCGGTACTACACGCTCAGGGAATCACAACTCTTTCTTTGGCGGAGGCGTGGACATACTATGTTTACATCAGGATTAATCTCTCGTGAAAAGGCATATATGGTAAGGCACTCCTACCGGCGGGGGGTAGAAATGGGGTGAAATATTAAAATAATAGAAAACGACGTATGTTAATAAATATAGTTTTTCTTTTGCATTTAATTAAACGGTTCAGAAACTTCTAACGCGGTTGAATTAATAAACGCGGGCGAAGCTGCGGGCACCTGCTAGTGAAATAGATACATACTTTCAAAACTCATAGGGAAAAATAAAAGATGAAAACAGAAAATTGTTTGTTGTTGTTGTTGTTGTTGTTTGAGTCATCAAGCCATAGACTGGCATGAATCAGATCTCCATGCCACCCCATGCTGTGCTAACCTTTTCATTTCTACGTAACTTCTTAAATCTTACAAATCTAATCTGTTCTTCATATTCATACCTTGCTGTACTCCTACCGTTCCTACCACATACACTTCCCTCAAAAACCAACTGAACATGTTCTGGTTCTATTAAGATATGTTCTATCATCCTACGACTTCTTCTGGTCAAATGTTTCGAAATAGATCTCCTCTCACAAATGCGATTGAGTTTCTCTTCATTCGTGATTCGATCTACAAACCTCACCTTCAGCATTCTTGTAACACCATCATTTCAAAAGCTTCTATTCACTTTCTTTGTGAGCTAGTTATCATCCATGTCCGAATTCCATACAATATCATGCTCAAGACGATAATCTTGAAAAATACCTTTTTAAATTTTCATATCAATGTTCGAAGTGAGCAAATGTATTTCCTTAAGAAAGTCCTTCCTTGCTTGTGCTAGTCTGCATTTAAGTCCTCCATGATTTTACCATCATTAGTTACTTTACTACCCAAGTAACAATATTCATCGACTTTATTTAAGACTTCATTTCCTAATCTAATATTTCCTGCATGACCTGATTCTCTTCGACTGCACTCCATTACTTTGGTTTTGGACTTATTTATTTTCATCTTGTACTCCTTCCTCAAGACTCTGTCCATACCATGTAGCAATTTCTCTTGATCTACTACATTCTCAGATAAAATAACAATATCATTGGAAAATCTCAGAGTTTTGATTTCCTTTCCAAATTTCCCTTTGATATCCCTTATTCACTGTTGTATAAAAACATTGAAAAGGAGGTGGCACAAACCTCAGCCTTGCCTCACTCCCTTATGGATTGCTGATTCTTTTTTCAAAGCTCTCGATTATTGTCACTTCAGACAGAAAATAGTTTGTACATTTGAAATGACCGAAATATAAAAGAAGAAAATAATATAATTTTCAGTTACCAAATACGCAGGAAAGGATACAATGAACTGTATGAGGCGTCCATAAGATGTCTACGAATTTCACTAGCTGACGAGTGGAATGCATCCACAAATCTGCTAATTTCATTCAGTGATCTTAATGCCCACATAAACCAAGAATTTCTGTGTGATTCATCTCTGCATCTGGGTGGTGACAGCCTGTCGGGTGTTACAGGAAGGAGCATGGATTGGTAGTAACTGGAGTAAATTAGGATAATCAAGGAAATTACTGAAACGTGCACTAACATACCTGCGTCTAGTTCTATGTGACTCAAAGGCTTCCACTATCAGTAACCTTGATATTTGTTGAGGTAGACTGGTTGGTTCCCTGTGCGGCCACCTTTGTCTCCAGGAATTAACCAGGTACTCATTTCTGCGGTTGGCTGGGTGAACCCCAAGGCCATATGCAATTCTCGTTTGGACTTTCCTGCTTCCTGACGGGGAATCGAACCCGCGTCCTTCCGGGTAAACTGGTCACGCCTTTACCGCCTCGACCTGGTTAGCCTCTTAAGTGTACATTTAAAATCATGTACTTGAAGTAGTATAAACACTTATTTGATCTCACTAAATTATAGAGAACTGTATATACGCCCTGTGGATGGTGGACGCAGACGAAGCATAGGCCTACGCCCACGGTATCTCCTGCCTTTCGTAAGAAGCGACGAAAAGGGGCGATCAAGGGATGATGGATTTGGAAGCATGAGATTACCTGTTATTAGTAAGTTACTATGGGTCGACGATACTTGCAATTAGTGCCACTATGCGAGGAACACCATGTGCCCGTGATTAGTGTCAATCGGTGAGGAGCGCCATGGCTTCACAATAAATTACATATGATTAGTACCGCTATATGAGGAACACCATGAGTCTGGGCGTTGTCTGTGCTTAGTACCACTACGTGAGGAACACCATTGGTCTGCGTTGCCTCAGAGTAGTACCACTATGTGAGGAACACCATTGGTCTGCGTTGCCTCAGAGTAGTACCACTATGTGAGGAACACCATTGGTCTGCGTTGCCTCAGAGTAGTACCACTATGTGAGGAACACCATTGGTCTGCGTTGCCTCAGAGTAGTACCACTATGTGAGGAACACCATTGGTCTGCGTTGCCTCAGAGTAGTACCACTATGTGAGGAACACCATTGGTCTGCGTTGCCTCAGAGTAGTACCACTACGTGAGGAACACCATTGGTCTGCGTTACCTCAGAGTAGTACCACTACGTGAGGAACACCATTGGTCTGCGTTGCCTCAGAGTAGTACCACTACGTGAGGAACACCATTGGTCTGCGTTGCCTCAGAGTAGTACCACTACGTGAGGAACACCATTGGTCTGCGTTGCCTCAGAGTAGTACCACTACGTGAGGAACACCATTGGTCTGCGTTGCCTCAGAGTAGTACCACTATGTGAGGAATACCATTGGTCTGCGTTGCCACAGATTAGTACCATTATATGAGAATACCATGGGTCCGCGTTACCTGTGAGTAGTGCCATTAGGTGAGGAACACCATGGGTCTGCATTATCTGTGATTAGTACCATTATATGAGAAATGCGACAGGTCTAGTGCCACTATGTATGGAAAACCAGGAGTCTACATTACGTGTGATTAGTACCACTATATGGGTCTACTTTACCATTGCTTAGTACAATTACGAAGGGCCGGTAACCTGTATTTTGAACCCCTTTTGACAACAAGCATCATCTCAGAAAATAAGGCATTGCATTGGATGCACTGATTGTTTTGAATCCATCATCATTCGTTTTATGTCATCCATCGTCAATCGAGAGCAGCTTAGCGAGCAAGTAGGGGAAGTTCATGACGTAGTATGTACTGAAGGCCAGTGGCGCAAGTACAGTACGGCCACGGTATGCAACCCGCCTGACTGCTGCTCTCTTATCACGTGACAAACACCCGTCCCGAGCGGAGCAACTACGTGATGAAGTCTGTTTTAGATTATAGTCAGCGGATACATTTTGAAGTTTTAATTATCGTTATCGTTTCATTTCGTTGCACCTTGTAGCAGCAATGGCCGATGACCAAGCTCTTAGGCCCCTTTGAGCAATAAACATCATTATAATCATCATCATAAATGTATATTGTGTAAAGAGAGATTTTAAATTGAAGATGCAGTTTCGACCCCTCCCCATAAGCGTGTCAGTAGCCAACGATACACCACCAAATGATACCAACCTGGGTCAGAGTAGGACTACTTTGGGAACAGGTGACCAGTGACTTACCGACAGTGTCACAGAGATCAGATCACACTACAAGATTATTAAACTCTTTGAGCGCCAAGGGTTGATTTTTCATTCGTCTGTGAACTTTTTTCCTCATGCAGACTCTCTTAGAAGTCGTATTTCTTCCTTTTCCGTTAGATGCGAGCACATATCAGTGTATTATTATCAAGGAAGGTGTTAAGTTATCGAATTTACCACTAGAAGCCGCACAAATTTTTTTATTTTCGTGTGACGAATATTTAAAAATGTGAATGTCATGTCTGCACATCACGCACACACGTCAAGAGTAATGGCGGACTTATGCAACAACGTATTTGCAAAAAATGATCTAATTCAGGGCCTCTCAGAGTGCATGCGCCTGGTGCATGCACGGTGCACGGTGCAAAAGACGACTTCGCTTGGTTGACCAGAGTGCAGACCCCTCACTCCTCGATTTGAAGCAATAGCGCTTACTCTCTCTTTCCTCACGCCTATTTCGCTCGCTCCCCCTCTCTCCCTCTTCCACACTTGCTACGTAGCGCTCCAAATCCGAGCTGAGTTGCGCCGAATAGAGCCGAGCTTAGGCGAGCTTAGGCGAGTAGCCCAGAGACGAAGCGTTGGTCCGAGTCGAGCCGAGCGGGGACGATGCACAGTGCACGGAGCTCTTGCGCCTCGATTTGCACGCGTGAGATTTTGGGCGTTTGAGAGGCCCTGATCTAATTGATCGCATAGATAGTTTAGCCCTCTCAGAGCCGTGTGTACTTGTTAGGTACTAGCCAAGAGTTGCTACCCAATTTTACTCTGATTTGCAACTCTCTGGGAAAAAAAAAAAAAAAAAAAAAATACTCTGTCAAATTTTACACATTTTCAGTGAAATATTTTTCTATTATATGAAAGGAATGCCACTTTGAATTAATGATACTTTTTATCGAGGAATACTTATAATTAAAATTGAAATTAATCGTGAATTTTAAAATATAAAATTCAATTAATGAATATCCACATTTTAAAGCAAATATGTAGTTCTAAAAATCATTATGACACAGTAACTGTTGACATTCGTGTAGTACACCCTCCTGACTGTCGTTGTGGATAAAAGTATGTAGTTTGAAGTGATAATGTGTCATAAAATCAAAATGGAAGCTGTAGGTTCAGCATCATGAGCATGTTTTGGTCCAGGTACCTCGAGTAAAGGGTGAGATGGTTGGTATGGTAAATTACTATCACTGGTAACTTCACTGAACAATGGCAATGTCGTGATATTGTTAAAATACTGATATTACCGTGTAATTCTTCGCTACTTTCCGAATGATCTCTAACCAAAGCGATTAGTGGTGTTCCACTTACATAATCGTTTTCAGAATAAATTTCACTGACTATAAACTCACTAGAAGTTTTTTCAACACTATTACGAAGTCCAGTTCACTTTCTGACTCGGCATAATCATCGTCACTCTCTAAAATTCTAGATCAAACCGTCAAACGCATGGCTTGAGTAATTGAAAATAGATATGCTGAGGAGAACACAAACTAATTATTCAATTTGTGTTACACGTACGGCCAAGTCTGGATAACTACGCAAAATTTTGTTTACATTATCAGTGAACGCCCGGCATGGAGACTACGGCACTGACTTTATGCTAGAAATAATATGAAATTTATACAAAAAAGAATGAGAGTGATTATCGAGGTAAATAACCCAGTCTCCTTAAACGTTATTTTTGTCGGGAATCCATTATCGATATCAATACTACCCGCATGGTACGAGGAAAGGCGGATGTGGAAACAGGATGTTCTCTGTCAGCCGGAACTAGTCTAGTTGAATGAAGTTAAAGCAGAATTAACAGTGCTGTTATGACTTTGATGATAAAGCTTGTACGAAAGAAATATTTTACACAATTAAAAAAGAAGTCGAATATTGTAGCGAGTATAAATGTAGGTACAAAAATCATACGAATTAATTATATATTTCCTGGCAATCTGAATACTTGGTATCGGAGGACGTGAAAACCACATATCTCCTGAAACACCGCTGAGGCTCAGAAGTGATACAGTATGAGGGCGCAAGCATTGAACATTTTTAATGTTGAACAAATTCTTAGGAAACAGAGTAGGGTCATCATACTACGAAAAACGTAAAACTAATTTACACAATTGTGGCGAATGTTGAAGGGCTAAAGGGCCCGGGAGATTTCAAATTTTGAGTTCTGGATAGCTCCATCAAACTATAAATAAGAAATTTCGTAAATCACTTCCGGCCTAAGTGTAGTTCCGGAAAAACTACTTAAAATCGCTTATTTCTATTCATTCCTATTCAAATCCTGGTTAAAATAAGTTATTTACATAATTCTTTCTGTAATGCGTTCCTGGATTCAATACCGTCAGGTGTTTTTTTTTTATTTTTGAAAAATGGCCACATCGAAGTAGTTATAAGGGCTTATGTGAAACTCACATTAGCGCTCATAGTGGTAGAAAAATTAAAACTGTAAATCTAGTCGACCGGATAACGATGATTAAGAAAAGGATTGTAATTTTTGGGAATGGACAATATATTCTCATAATTTGTTCGTAGTTCATATCCCTAGGATGTTTTTAACATTGAGTTCTTTGCCTGAAGGTCTAGAACTGTGGATTTTTCATTAATTGGGGACATTATCTTTCTAAACACATTTTGTACATTGAAATGAAATGAAATGGCGTATGGTTTTTAGTGCCGGGAGTGTCCGAGGACATGTTCGGCTCGCCAGGTGCAGATCTTTCGATTTGACACCCGTAAGCTACCTGTGCGTCGTGATGAGGATGAAATGATGATGAAGACGACACATACACCCAGCCTCCGTGCCAGCGAAATTAACCAATGATGGTTAAAATTCCTGATAATGCCGGGAATCGAACTCGGGACCCCTGTGACCAAAGGCCAGCATGCTAACCATTTAGCCATGGAGCCGGATATCTGGTACATTGAACTCGTGTGACAGAACAAAGCACGTGAATGGGCACCTAACCCTTCCGTTCACCATTTCCACCAATGAGGACATCGATTTAAACTCTTTGTAATTATTGAACTGTGCTGTCAAATAGCCTTAGGGAGTGTTCCCCTTTTTTATATCTTCGAATTCAGATAGAAATAAACACTTGACCTCTGGTGGGATAGTTTGTAAACACAGGCAAAAGAAAAGCAGCCATCATGCAAAAGAGGGAATAATGAGTCATATTTTATATTTTTTTTACGGCACTTCAATTAAATATATTGGTTATTCATAAGCGTATTGTTCAAGAATTAAACCTAATTAGATTCAATGTGTAATGATATAATAAGGTCTTAGTAATGAAAATGAAAATCAAAAGCCTGTTGCCAGTCATTCGACCGGGCCAGGAATGGAACGAATGTAGCCCCCATCTAGCGGCGTGGATAGGAACTGTGTCGGCCGCCGAAGCCTGTCGCACTCCTCTGAGGCAATGATCAATGAATGACACGTGAAATTAAATGATGTTGGAGAGTGTTGCTGGAATGAAATGTGACAGGGAAAACCGGAGTACCCGGAGAAAAACCTGTCCCGCCTCCGCTTTGTGGAGCATAAATATCACATGGAGTGACCGCGATTTGAACCACGGAACCCAGCGGTGAGAGGCCGGCGTCCCTTGGTAAATTCTCATTCTTTTCAGAGCCCGACGGTATTACGTATGGAGGCCTAGGGAGTCTTTCATTTTCATGCCCTTCGTGGCCCTTGTCGTCCTTTGGCCGATGCCCTCATTTTTCGAGGTATCGGACCCCTTCTCTTTTTTCTCTCTGATTAGTGTTATATAGAGGATGGTTGCCTAGTTGTACTTCCTCTTAAAACAATAATCACCACCACTGAGAGGCCAGCGCGCTGCCGCCTGAGCCATAGAGGCTCCTGCAAGTCTTAGTTATATATTTCGCTAAATACATTTTATGTCCAGATTCGAAACATAATCTAGGAAAACCACAAAGAAACCTCTTGCTTTAATTTCCGTATGAGGAAAAACCCGTCAAAACATATAACGTCCACCTCTTGATAAAATTGCGTTTGATGCTGTGTCGTGGAGAATGTTTCGTGCTCTACGTGTTTCCACATTCAGATTTTATCCGTCTGTGTACTGTAACATTGAAATGGTAACTTGAAAGTGAGCGGTTAAAATAAATCGTTATTGTCCACGCGGTTGAGAGAATCAGAACGTATAATTTCCAGGAATTACATATCTTAATTTTTCTTTCCTTTCATAAAATTCATAAAATGTAATAAATGCAGCCCATTCTAGCCAGCAGTATTCTGCGTATAACAAATTATTGTACTGAACCAATTTCTACAAAGTCACTTCAGCCTTCTTTTGAATTCCTTAAGGCAGATAACATTTTTATGTCATCCCTACTTGACTTCCAGGTACCCTCATCATCGCACCTTAGACAACCCCGTTTCCCTGAATGTACCCCCCTATTACCCTTCTAAACAAATTTCCTAACTTATACGTACCACTTCGGTTTAAGTGAAGGCCATCTGAGTGCTGATCCCTATCTCCTACCCACCCACTAGGGTCTAGAAATTTCACTCCCAGTTTCCCACATACCCATTCCATAGTCTCATTTAAATCTCCAATAACCCTCCAGTCAGTATCCCTCCTACACAGTATTCCATTGATAACAATCTCCGCTTAAACTTCACCCGTGCTGCATTTACCAGATCCCGTACATCCTCAACTATGTTGGTACTTAGATTAGCTTGCCTTACGTTGTTGGTACCAACGTGAAACACTACCACCTTCTACTTCCCCTCCTCCTTCTCATCTACTTTTCTCAGCATCTGCCTCAACCTAATTCCTGGATAACACTCTACTCTGGTTCCCTTTATTCCACACACTTTCCCCGCGTGTCTAACGATGGAATTCCCCATGACTAGAGCCTCAACACTACCCACCTCATTTGATCCCCTTCCCTCCTGGTCAGCCCTATCTTTCCTGATAGCTCCAGAAGCTACTTCCTCCTCCCTTTTCTCCCTCCCATGACCCTCTTCCACCTGTCTTTTCCTATCCTCTACTCTACATTTCCCTTTCCTACCCTTTCCCTTCCTCCTACTTCCACACATCTCAGCAACAGTTCACTGTTCTTCATTTTCCCTCTGTTGCTCTATTTGGAGTGGCTCGTACCGAATTCTCACAGAGACCTGTCCTGAATTCTGATCTTGAATAGAGCTATTAGCCTGCAATCTCATTCCCCTTATAACATTAGACCACCTGTCTTCTACAGTACCCCCCTTTCCTTCCCATCCCTCTTTTACACCTGCTGTAACCTGTACATTGTATGAGGGAGTCCTACCTTCATTTCTGTCTTCTGTGAGAATCCCAATTATCGCCCTCAAACTCTCCAAACTCCTCCCTCATACACCTCAATTCCTCGCCACACCTTGAGTTCCTACACTTGCACTCTTTATCCAGTTCTTTCTGATGTACACTGACTGACAGAGCAAATGCAACACCAAGAAGGAGTGGTCAGAACTTTATGCCAATTGCAGGGTAGACTGACGTCACTGAGGTATGCTCATGATGTGAAATGCACCACTGTGCTGCGCACTTAGCGAACGATAAATGGGACACGGCGTTGGCGAATGGCCCACTTCGTACCGTGATTTCTCAGCCGACAGTCATTGTAGAACGTGTTGTCGTGTGCCACAGGACACGTGTATAGCTAAGAATGCCAGGCCGCCGTCAACGGGGGCATTTCCAGCAGACAGACGACTTTACGAGGGGTATGGTGATCGGGCTGAGAAGGGCAGGTTGGTCGCTTCGTCAAATCGCAGCCGATACCCATAGGGATGTGTTCACGGTGCAGCGCCTGTGGCGAAGATGGTTGGCGCAGAGACATGTGGCACGTGCGAGGGGTCCAGGCGCAGCCCGAGTGACGTCAGCACGCGAGGATCGGCGCATCCGCCGCCAAGCGATTGCAGCCCCGCACGCCACGTCAACCGCCATTCTTCAGCATGTGCAAGACACCCTGGCTGTTCCAATATCGACCAGAACAATTTCCCGTCGATTGGTTGAAGGAGGCCTGCACTCCCGGCGGCCGCTCAGAAGACTACCATTGACTCCACAGCATAGACGTGCACGCCTGGCATGGTGCCGGGCTAGAGCGACTTGGATGAGGGAATGGCGGAACGTCGTGTTCTCCGATGAGCCACGCTTCTGTTCTGTCAGTGATAGTCACCGCAGACGAGTGTGGCGTCGGCGTGGAGAAAGGTCAAATCCGGCAGTAACTGTGGAGCGCCCTACCGCTAGACAACGCGGCATCATGGTTTGGGGCGCTATTGCGTATGATTCCACGTCACCTCTAGTGCGTATTCAAGGCACGTTAAATGCCCACCGCTACGTGCAGCATGTGCTGCAGCCGGTGGCACTCCCGTACCTTCAGGGGCTGCCCAGTGCTCTGTTTCAGCAGGATAATGCCCGCCCACACACTGCTCGCATCTCCCAACAGGCTCTACGAGGTGTACAGATGCTTCCGTGGCCAGCGTACTCTCCGGATCTCTCACCAATCGAACACGTGTGGGATCTCATTGGACGCCGTTTGCAAACTCTGCCCCAGCCTCGTACGGACGACCAACTGTGGCAAATGGTTGACAGAGAATGGAGAACCATCCCTCAGGACACCATCCGCACTCTTATTGACTCTGTACCTCGACGTGTTTCTGCGTGCATCGCCGCTCGCGGTGGTCCTACATCCTACTGAGTCGATGCCGTACGCATTGTGTAACCTGCATATCGGTTTGAAATAAACATCAATTATTCGTCCGTGCCGTCTCTGTTTTTTCCCCAACTTTCATCCCTTTCGAACCACTCCTTCTTGGTGTTGCATTTGCTCTGTCAGTCAGTGTATAATAAAATGTGGAAACATCACACTTTGGCAACTGTACAACGGCCTGAAGTCTTTGTAATATTTATTTTCTGCCATGGATAAATTTTTCTCTACCGAATGTTCATCATATTTCGCTCTCAGTTGTTCCTTTTCTTGATCATCACAGTTTTCGTAGGCAACACATGTTACACATAAATCCTTGTTAGGCATAAAAGAAGATAAATTGTACTCTTGAGTGAACACATGATGAAACACTGCATAGTTTGCATGAGGTTCATTTTTTGTTTCGCAGACGGCAACATAATATCTGTGAATATCAGCAAGTGACCTGCTTCCATCTATAAATTGCCTTTAAGTGTTTTAGATATATCTTCAATATACTGCTGAATAAAAGCATGTATACATGGATCCAGTGTTTTCTGTTTGCCATGTTTTCTTCTTTTATCTGCCCCGAGAAGAGTCTCCCAAACCTTATTAACTTTCTCCAGAACTGTTCTGATAGGCTGACCATTAATATCTGGGGTGTTCTTAAAAATGTTTTACAAACACGAACTTCTTCATCATTCAGGCAAATATAAAATGCACATTTATGTTACCGTGGAAGTCTGCTGCCTCCAACACGAGTATAGCGATACCTAGGAACAATAGGTTTCATTGAACTGGCAATGAATTGCCGCTGGAGATCTTCATCACCTAATGACAGTAGGCCGAAAATAGTTGCAGTCGGCGATCATTACTGAGCTGTACTTAAATGAGCGATGAAGCTTACAATTTTCATTACACCCGGCCTTCATCTGTCTCTGGGATCGTACCTTTTTACTTTCTGTATGGATTTTATATGCCTGCCCAGTATTTATTGCTTCCTTCAAAAGGTTCCTCGTACACTTCGCAATATTTCTCTGCCGTTTCACACCTTTCTTTGAAGGACTCGCTAATATGGTGGTCGATGTCAGTGGAAGAGGACGTAGTGTTTGTTACTGGAGATATTTCAGCTGGGATTTCCAGGGATTTCGGACACACCAGAAATAGCAGTATCAAAACTGTCCTCACTATCATGTCCACCATCATCCTTGGGAGAATTCGCTTTGTCATTAAACACGTCATCGCATTCTTCAGAAGATGTGCTACTTGATGATGTATTTGATGACGAAGTACAGGACGATGAAGATCTAGTGCGAGAACGTATCTTGTCGAAGCTTCGGATGCAGGAATAGGACAACTCGAAGTTCCTGGATCAAAACAGAGAAAAGAATAACTGTATTACTTAAATTTTTTGAAAACTTTACTAATTAAAAAATTCTACATTGATAACACTGCACTATAACTACAAAGATAGTGCTTATTAAGAACAGTGTATACCTGGTTCTGCTAAGGACGTCGAAACGACAGGCTCATTATGCATTAAACACAGCTTTGTCCCATCCAGTCCGTTCGTAATTGCCTCCTTTGTTTCAGTACATTGCATATCAGCGAGGGCTAGCTGAACGAGCACTTTACCGCGAGAAGTCATGCTCTACAGAGATGGGAAAAAGAAGTACTTCAGTGGAGATTATAAAGAATAACATTGACCTATCTGAGCACTGGTTAAAGCTTATTCTAACAATAACGGCATAACTGAAAATAATCGGATATTGTTTCTTAAAAAAGAGACACTCTTCGTAGCAGGAACGACATAATAGCATTTAGTACCTTTATTTCCACCCGAAATGATGTCTTTGATTTGTAGCAATAATGTCACAAGTTGAAATAGTACAAATAAAATAACTATTTCTCGGAGCAATATGGTCATATTTCCTTATTATACACACATAACCTGGGTTGATTTGCAGTGCATACTGCATTAAGTTTAAATAATACGTTATACACGGGAAATTATATAACGTAATATATTAACCTTCCTCACAGATAGGATGTCACAACTCCAAATATGTCACTCTTACACAAAAACAAGCGTATGCCTTCCACACAGCGCCAAGGTCGCAACTCAAATGGTACGTTATTGCTGCACGCTCATGGACCAAAGCAAGAAGGGGGAATAACGACACAACTGCTCTCCCTGGCCGCGTCATTGAACTCCAGATTATGACGTTCTGCCAGTACATGCGACAACACCTATACTGGTATGCATAACACAAAATATGCTGTTTTTGAGTTATGACGTTGTTGTATTTAATGAGCGATATATAACGTCTACTGCACGCATCTGCATGATGTGTGTCTTTTGGGAGGCGAATTATACTTTGATAATAATTTAGTCCGATTAAATATTGAATGTGAGAAATATGCCCTCATTTTTGAATGATTAAACATTCCTACTTAGTATATTTTGACTCTTTAATTTGAGGAATGTGATTGGGCTGTTTCGCTTGTTTTTTTAATACGTAATGGACCACTAAGGATGAGCAACTTCATTTTTTCTCTTCGTGCGGAGTTT
Organism: Anabrus simplex; assembly: GCF_040414725.1. Classification (NCBI taxonomy): domain Eukaryota; kingdom Metazoa; phylum Arthropoda; class Insecta; order Orthoptera; family Tettigoniidae; genus Anabrus; species Anabrus simplex. The sequence goes on from NC_090265.1 coordinate 1,752,736,666, forward strand.
TCTCTGTGTCCAATACTCCTTCATGCGTTCGCTGGCCTGCTTTCGTCATTCATCTGTCCAGGCTCTTCCGGTCTTCTTGGTTCTTCCTGCGGATTGAACACCTTCCAAATTCTTCAGTGTGTTCCTAAACGTATTACTTTCTAAGAGCTGGTATTCCAAGATGCTTAACCTTTCCATATCCTTCTTCGTTTCCTTAATCCATGCTGTAACGGTCTTTTTCTCTCCAGAAGTAATCAAATATATATTTGGTATATCTCTTTGTGTTCATTCTGTACATATTGCACCCGTCCACCTCCCGAGTCCCAGACTAGCATTTATCTCAGGGGTGTCGGTTCATTATTTAAATCATCAAATATAAATATAACGGCATAATAGAACACGGGGATGAACGGAGCAACTTAAAATTAAAAGGGGGAAGGCTCGATTGTAACTTGAATTTAAGGACTCCATGATAGGACTAGGAAGTGACTATTACTTTAAAAAGGGCATTATCTAACTACAATAAAAAGATTATGAGAGTGGTTTCCTTTGAAATAATTTGCCAGAAGGAGCGGTTTATTACGCCATTTGACGTATAAAACTTTGATACACGTGGCAACAATATTTGAATTTACACACATGTTACATATATAAATCACTTGCCATACCGCAAGTGGTATCAATATCTTGCTGCGTTGCTTCTGAAATAAAATGACATTTTGGAGGTATAATTTACGGATCGATTCTATTTGAATCGAACCGTCACTCAAAGATATAGCTTCCTTCTATCGGGAGCCCGAGCATAACCCATGTTACGGTCGGCTTCCCGATTTAACTAAGATGACGTACTCCGGCTATATACATTTTTCCGAGACCGGTACTCGGACTGGGTAATGTTTCTCGTGAATTGCGAAAACTGGATTCCACGGACAGTTCCTATCTTACGATATCCAGCTGATGCCATACCAATGAATTAGCATTTGCCTTTTATTTACATGTGATCTGAATTGTCACCAGTTAGCCTCAGTAGACTACTGCCACAGATGAGATAACGAGAAGCGGTGGGAAATACCGTGGCCATGGCCCCCCTCGCATCGCGAGCGAAGTAAACAAACACGCAAATATGACTGTAACATCGTCCCGTACGGAAACCGTACAATAACGCGGTAAAAAAAATGATTCTAATATTATCACTCTCATTATTCAAACATACGAATAGAGGGATATCGTCACCAAATAATTTAATTCACGATATTATCATCCTCGAAATTATTATTATTATTATTATTATTATTATTATTATTATTATTATTATTATCCCTCAACGGTTCCTGGCACTGTCACGTTGATTAATATCGTCATTATTATGCGGGATGCAAACACCAAGTGGTTATTACTGTTATTATTATTATTATATCCCTCTCGTGGTTATTATTATTATTAATGAATAGGTGACCCAAGATATTATTATTATTCACGTCACTTAAAAAGGTTATTATCATTAATGAACCGGTCACTTACGCCAAAACATATATATTAAGATATCGGTGCAATTACAAACATTTCACTGATCAACCAACGACATCATTACAGTTATTATTATGACAATTATTATTAATCTGACCGCGATGATTCAACATCGTCCTTACATTGTTATTATTATTATCGGTTGCATATTATCATTTAGATTCCCGTTTAACATCCTTATCAACGCTCAATTAATTAAGGCGGTCCAATCCTTTATCTGCAATATTTATTATTATTATTATCACGACATCATGATTGTCCTCACTCGTTATTACCATGAATACAATATACGACCATTTCTGTGGAATCTGAACTCTCATTATCCTTAGATCCGTTGTATCTCAACGAATAACTGTGCAGTCTATTTATTTCGTACATGCTGTCACGGGTTCGAATTCTACCCGCTGCGTAACTCAGTATTTCTCTGTGACACTGCCCGTACATTTTACACTCATATCAATATCCTAAGTGTCTCTCGTACGGAATTTATTTTCCTCTCTATCTCAATATTCCTCGATTCATTTATTTATTCCTCACAGAATTATCAACGGACTTATTTATTCATTTCGGACATCGTACGACCTTTTATTATCTGACTGCAAATTCTTTCACATTTTCTATCTCATTTGGATCTATGCCTTAGTTCATTCTCCACAAATAATCGTAACATCTTGAAATTATATTTACCAAAATTTGACAATCATGGTCTCGTAATATTAGCATTACATGTTCCGGCTAATGAATCGCAACTTCAAAACGCGACATTTATACGTAAAAAAAAATTGGACCGTAATTTAAACCACACGTTCATTAACATGTACGGATTATTAGCACCGATCTACATTTCAATATTATTATTCGATCAAATTAAATTACCACGCACTTTAATTCCGAGTTAAAAACGACCTCCCGTCATTAAATGATTCCCAATAAACTCAACACTTGATCACATAAATTATTATTATCTCCAAATCATATAAAAAAATATCTTCACAAAAAAAATAGTTATATTATTTATTTATTATTATTATTATAAAAAAAATAATATTTTCGCCTGTAACTCGGTAGTCCACTCTTATTATGTTTAACGCATAACCCCTTTTACAAATTCAATTTATTCTGGCACTAATCACTCCAGACATGATTTACTTGGAAATATTATATTAATCGCATCTCACAAATTTAACAACTTCACTTTGAAAATATGACCATATTAATTACAACAAAACACACTTGGTATGGCGAAGCTGGATTTTCCTTCCATGTCATTAAATGGCTCGTTAAAATGACAAAACATAAAAGCACATATCGGGTCTTATTTAACTAGCATAATCAAAATCAAATGTAAAGAAAATTATCGACTACAAAGAAACTATGAATGCATGCATGACTTAACGTACTACACTATATATACAAATTTACATCTCCAACAAACTGAATACATAAAAGACCCGATTATTTACATTATTATGATTTACTACTGTCCGTGCTACAAATTTAGGATGGGGTCGTTAAGCGACCCATCTTGTTACAGAAGGTAACCAAGTATAATCAAATTATTCCCATTTTTCCCATCACGATAACATTTCCCAAATATATTTTACAGTTTAATACTCATCTTAGTTATCGGTATTCCATTGCAGCTTTGCAGACGAGAGGCTTCATTCGGCCCCTCTCTGCGTTTTACCCCTCCATCCTTGATGGCGTAGTTTCACAAAAGATTTCCTGGCACATTATTATTATTTTACACTCATATCTTGATTACCACAAACCTTCACCATTTACTACGTTAACACTGTATACTTTAATTTGGATACAACAAATTTCTATCCTAGACCCAAGAATTTAATATATTTACACTATTTAATCTTCGTCCACCTACCGCACAATGGACCTGGACACGTACGACGAGGTGTCAACTATTTCGCCCGTCGCGATACGCCCGATTTATACGGCATTCTTGACGTGTTCATGACATCGGTTCGGTATAGCTAAGTACAGGCTACTACTTCCTTAAAGTACTGTTCGTCACACAGTCTATTATGTACGTACTTATGGTGATATATTTTATACTACTCTCTTGCAAGGTAATTACTTTACGTCACTGATTATTCATAAATAACAAACACTATCCTACGTTAACTATTTCCAGATTTAACATGTTGCTTGAGCGCGATCACACTTTACAAACACTGGCGGATGCTCGCGCCATTAAATGACTGTACGTCCGTAGAATTCTAAGTTACCGGCGACCAACAGTTCAGCTCCCGATATTCAATTCACGTGTGCTGGCGACCGACAATTCAGCTCCAACGATTCAAGACAAGTGTGCTGTCGACCGTCAATTCAGCTCCGTATATATGGATGAAGCCTTTTTCCCGCGGATTCGTTGACGTCATGCCCCTTAGGGAGGGGGTGGATTTTTAATATCGGTACTTGCACTCCGAATTGGAAGTTAAAATTTACATCAAATTAATCCACTCCGCTAGCATATCTGCTGGATAAAATATGAACTCCAGGTGATCACAGATTTAGGAGATATGGGTGGATTTAGCTCCTCACATTTCGCGCCTTTGTAAGCGTCCCTGACAACGTGGTCTTCTTTCAGCCAATGAGATTCAAGCTGTCCGGTTTCCAAGAAATCCAGCCTTCAATTTAATTAATTTGCCAATAAGTATTGATTATTTTTCCATGCATGACCCCTAATAAATTCATTACATTCATCCGCGTACTCATATTAATTTATTACTGAATACTTTTGTAGTTACGAAAATATCTCATCCATCATTCCTTAAGATGGTATCACTGAGTCTCCCATCAAATTTTTACTATTGACCGGCAAGCGGTCACGTGATTTAAATCTCCACCTGCTCGAACTTAGGCTAGCGAACGTACACTCAGCCGCTGTAATTTTCCATGAGGTCATGGAATTTCCGTCCTACCAAAAATATCCCAAGGTCTTACTCATGTGGTGAGTTTTCTTTGTATGACTCTCCCCCTTCCTCTTTCTGACCAAGACTTATTTGTGGACTCTGTATTTCCTTGTACGCCAACTAATGATATTCCCTGCTGTGAAGTAGCTAAAAGTTGTCGTGTTGAGCTAATCCGTCAGGCTCCAGTCTGTCGTCCTTCCTTCGCTCTGATTTCAACATTACATAAACGAAATATTTTCAAATACACTCCTCTGTATTTCAATAAATGTCTCATATTATTTTACCGATCAAATCATGATTGATTATGGGCCTAAGTCACTCGGGTTCAATATGTCCATGAAACGCCAGCCTACTTTCCTCCATGGTCTATTAACACTAAAATTTAACCCAGTAATATTCCATTTCTGGTTTATATTTATAATAACATGAAAGTATATTGAGGCAGAAAGTATTCAAATTACGTAGCCTCAGTGGAAATCTGCAACTGATTATCAGTACTACAAAACTGAGACAGGTAGTAACTTCTACAGAGACCAGAATGGATGAGGAGCTTCTAGGAGACGGAGGATGAAGAAGGGTATAGTAACTTTATGGATACAGGTGAATTAGGACTAATCCAGCGTCGAAATACCTACATAAGACACAAGGTATTGTCTCAGAATTTAAGAGGAAGGGACCACCCGCCTCCATAGTATTCGGAACAGAGAGTCCTGAGTTCGATTCGCGGTCGCTCTGCGGATGTTAGTAGTGTCTGATTAATTCCTCTAGTTCAGGGAAGGGTTGTTTATGTTCACCTTAATACAATCCCCCCTTACATACACACAAAATACTACACTGTCATCCACCACAAAGATACGTAATACTGAATACGTCCCTGCACGTAGGGTTGGCGTCACGAAGGTCATACGGCCATAAAACTGGGAGAAACCCGTGTATAGTACAGATCTCAACCAATTGATATAAGGGCAGTTAGAAGAAAGGAGTGAGTTGGCTTGGCCGTGTGGAGAAGATGTCAGAAAAGAGTGCTGTAAAAAGTAAAGGATGCCATCCGAGGGGGAGACCGAATGTTAGTTTGCAGGATGATGTTGAGCAAGTCTAATAAGTACTGGTAAGTACGGTACTGTACGGTCACTGTCCCACATAGCTGCAGCGCCAAGGACTAAGCAGGTAGGCCTAACATGTACTGTGATTTGTACGTGTAGCGGAGTGACGAGTACAACTGACCTCAAACAGTTTTATTTGCTTGCCTCTGATTGTTTACATGGCGAGCATCGCGCAATTATCTCTCTGAACTGTGATCAATACCAGAGCGATCTCTAGTGAGGAGTAAACAACCATCAGTCGATAATGTTCCCATGACTATCGCTGTTCATTACAACTCGAATTACGTCGAATGTTTTTGCCTCACGTCGGGAATAAACCATCCTATTCGTGGTGTTGGAGATGGCTATCTCGTTGTATATCCCCTTAAAACGACCATCATCACTTCTTGCAGGTCGTCCGAGAAGTCAAGAACTTGACTGAGAGAATTGGACATCAAATCGCAAACATTTACCAAGATAGGAAGATGAAAGTGATAAAAATGAGAATGCTAAGATGGATTATATCGTCGTTGCGCCTCGAAAAACGGCTATGTGACAATGTTGAGAGGAGAAATACTAACGAACATTCCTTGATGGAGTTAAAGGAATACTGAACCTTAGATGACGGATCCTTTGTGGTCAGAGTTCTAAGCTGAAACACATCATTATATTATTATATTATTATTATTATTATTATTATTATTATTATTATTATTATTATTATTATTATTATTATCGTGTTTCCGTGGGACAAAGAGGTGGAAGACAGTGCTGGTTTGAATGGGTCTATCTACGACAGTCAAGAGATTAATTTAAAACTTTAACAATTAAGGTTATATTTCCTGTCAGATATTCAATTTTAACAAACAATAAGATTCCGGGTACAGAACTTGTTTGGTGCAACCTGAAGAAAAAACAGAAAAACGTAGAAACGATTAGTTACAATTTGAGCTCCCTATTTACAGAAGTCCCTACATCACTAATGTTGCGTTTAGAGAGACAGTCAAGGAGACGAATTTCTCAATTTATTTTACAGGATAAACCACAATTTCCCAGAGCATGTTGCTCCAGCAGTTACAGGTTACGGCCTTCCAAATGCACCTCTCGATATTTACACAAATTACAGAAAGAGCCTCCATACTCTACAATTCTACCAAGGAGACTGCGCTCCCAAACCCTTACAGCCTAATCAAGGCAACCTTTAAGTTTATATTATTGACTGCAGCGTCTTTGTTCAATAAATTTTACACTTTCAGGCCTCTCGAGGCACAACTTTTTTTTAATAGTTCAAACGGACATCACTGTCTTCAACACTAAACAGTTTAACCACTCAACAGAAAAGTATTTACAGGAGTATAGAAATATTCATTTTACCGGGCCTTGGTGGGAAGAAAAAAAAAACCACGTTAAAGTTACTGCCCCAAAAATCAAAATGATGTGGAGGCAGACACTGGCACACCTTGATGCGGATACTTAGAAGTTTAAAACCCAGTTAGGGCTCACTGCCCGACGGAACAGGGGCTAATTCCATACTACTGAGGTACTAGGTGGAGGAAATTTAAGTTACAAGGCTACAGACAGAAAACAGTTACAAAAATATAGTCACCTCAAATACAAGTTGATAGGGTGTCACACTCCCTATTCCCGATTTTCAGTTAAGTACAATTGATTCACTCGAGCTTTTACATAAGAAGAAAATTTAGAAAATTTACGGATACATTATTAAAGACAGGAAACCTTCCTCTCTAGTCAGCTTGCGCACGTAACTACTGAGTTAGAAAGATGGTGGCCATTACCTTAGCTGATGTTCTACCTGCCGATGGATAAGGCCTCCGCCTCCTCTTATAACACACACACTCAGTAACACGATGATCAGTAAGACAAGTTAGCTAGAAAAGGCGTCAGCTTTTATACCCGAGAGGAAGGTTCGGGAAGGTTCTGGACTAAGACCAGACACACCCTTTCATTTTTATTCGACAGTCAAAAAGTTACAAGAAGCCGATGATTGACAGAAAAATAAATACACAAAATGTTTGATTGGACAGACTCCAAAGTTGGAGGGATAAGTAAGAAGAGTTGCAAACCTTGAAGTATCTAAAACAAAGAAGTCAATTCAGTTCAGGAAACCTGTAAATACAAAATTTATTTAAATTTGTTGTTATTCCACTTTGCACCAGAGTGCATGACATCAGTTTTTTTATAGAGACATCTATGGAGAAAAGTCCCAACTTCTTGAAATTGTAGTTGCAGCTTTATGTGTTAGCTAGCGTTCTTCAAGGCGCTTCATTTGAATTTACGGGGTTGAGATATATCTTCCGGTACAAACCAAACAAAACAAACCCAATGGCGCTACAGCCCCTGAAGGGCCTTGGCCTGCCAAGCGACCGCTGCTCAGACCGAAGGCCTGCAGATTACGAGGTGTCGTGTGGTCAGCACAACGAATCCTCTCGGCCGTTATTCTTGGCTTTCTAGACCGGGGCCGCTATCTCACCGTCAGATGGCTCCTCAATTCTAATCACGTAGGCTGAGTGGACCTCGATACAGCCCTCAGGTCCAGGTAAAAATCCCTGACCTGGCCGAGAATCGAACCCGCGGCCTCCAGGTAAGAGGCAGGCACGCTAGACCTACACCACGGGGCCGGCTAACAGTGTTCCTATGGCGCGACTCGAACTCACGTCGTCGCGGTTCGTAGACAAGTACGATGACCATTTGGCCACTGCTCCCTTCCTGTACAATTATTATTATTATTATTATTATTATTATTATTATTATTATTATTATTATTATTATTATTATTATTATTATTATTATTGTTACCATGTTTTTGCGGTAGTTAGAGGTGAAAGAAGGTGCGGGTGTGAACGGGACTCAAGCTACGAAATTAAAGTTAATGTAAAATTAAACAAGGTTATATTTTCTTTTCAAAACTAAGAAATGACAAGCATGGCAGGTACAGAGTAGCAAGGCAACAAAGTATAGTTACAATATTTACAGTATTTGGGCTTCGAGCCCCGAATTCACAATTCTTGGGCAATCAGCCCAACCTTACTCCAAAATAAGTTTTAACAAAGGGGCAGAAAACCCCATCCATGCTCAGGAGCACTTGCTCCAAATTACACAGAAAAGCCTCCTCGAGGCATACAACACTCAATTTTCAAGAAAGAGCTACTCGCTCTCAAACTTTAAGCCTCTCAAAGGCCACACCAAACTCCACCTTCAAGTTGTCCTCTCAGGACATAGACACAGGGGTAAAATACCCAACCTACTGAGGTCTATTAAGTGAGAAAAGGATTAATTACATGACCTCTAAAATAACAATTTGAGAGGAGGCGATCTGCACTCCTAATGTATTTGTTTCAAAACCTAATTTGGCTCTAGGCCACTGATGCAAAGGCTAATCCCATACTACAGAGGTGACTTTAGAAAAGAACAATTTACATTACGTTAAGGAAGAATCGGTTGTGAGAAATAAGTTCACCTCAAAGCAATATGAGTGGGAGCTCGAGAGGGTTAAGCACTCTCTATCCCAATATGTAGCTTTAAAGGAGAATAGACGCTAAGAGTAGTTACATATTAGGAAAAGGGTTACATGGTGGAAACTCTTCGGACCCGCCCCGAGAGTTAAACTGCTGAGCTAGCAAGAAAAGAAGATATTAAAAGGCCATTACCTGGTTATTGAGCTGCTGCCCGAAGAAAGAGGCGCTTCCCGCCCCCTGCTATGTACTTTACACACTAAAAGATGGAACAGAAGTGGCGCAGAGACCCAAAAATCATCACTTTATATACTCTCGCGGAAAGTTCGAGGCGTTTTTGGAAAGAAAACACCCGCCCACAATCACTTTATTGGTTAGGGATAAGCAGCATATTCAAGTTGGGGGAAGATACATCAGATTGGTCAGAAATTAATTAAAGAAATTCGGGATTGGCTAAATAAAAAACAAGGGGAAAGAGAGGGGTATACAGCCAACTTAAACAATAACAGAAAGAAATTTAACAAGAAACAAACTTTTGAAATAAAATTTTCTCCAAAAAAAAAAAAAACCAGTTCTTTCACATCGCACTAGGGTGCACCATTGTAGTTTTTCAGTAGTGTCCTCTAGAAGAGAAAGTTCACACTTCTTACTACCGGTAAAACAAAAATACATCAAAAGTGACACAGTTCAAAAACTCCAAAATTCCCAGGTAGTGACATCTTCTGAGAAACTTGAAAATTAATACCGTCGATAAAGTTCAGACTTCCTCCAGCAGAGGAGTTTCAACTGGCGCAAATTTTAAATTAGCGGCGTGGAGGTGTACCGCCCGGTACAATTATTATTATTATTATTATTATTATTATTATTATTATTATTATTATTATTATTATTATTATTATTGTTCCGGAGATACCCGTGGAGCAGAAAGAGGTTAAAGAAGGTGCCGGGGTGAATAGGTCTAACTACAAATTCAAAATTAATTTAAAACTGTAACAAAGGTTATATTTTTTTCCTGTTTCAAAACAAAACCAACAAGTAACAATGTCACAGGTACCGGTAGCAAAAACAAGTCTAGTAAAGACAAGATTGGTGGTATAAACAGAACTTGGGCTTCAAGTCCTCACTTAACAATTCCTGAGCTACACACTTAGCTTTACAAAGATCACCATTTTATGCAAGGGCAGAACACCCCTCAATACATGGAGCACTTGCTCCTAATTTTAAACATCAAGCCTCCCAGAGGCACTTTTACAACACTGGAAAAGAGCTGACACGCTCTCAGTTTTTTCAAGCCTATTCAAGGCAATATCAGAACCTTACAATTACTTACCATCAAGGCACAACTTACAAAAATGCACCAGGGGTATCTCGTACCCAACCTACAGGGCCTTCGTGTAAAAGAAATAACAGTTAAATAAATGGCCCGAACATAAAATGAAAGGAGGCGAATGCTTACACTCCTCGATGTGACTTCTTAAAACCTAAAAGGGCACTAGGCCGATGACACAGGGGCTATTCCCGAACTATGGAGGTGACTCGTATAATAATAATTTAAGACATTACGAAAAGGAAGAAAACCAGTTACAAAACGTAGTCACGTCAAACCAATATGAAGGGGAGCTCGAGAGGGTAAATCAGTCTCTGTCCCCGAATTACAGTTACAGATTTTATGAAATTTTTACATAAGCCGGCAGAAAATTACATTTTTAGAAAAGTAGGTTACATGGTAAAAGTTTCGGACCTATCCCTCGGGTTAAACTGCGCAGCTAGTAAGAAATAAAGATGTTAAACGGCCATTACCTTGCTGAAGACCTGCGGCCTCATGAAAGAGGCGGCTCTCGCCTCCTGCTTGACACACACACTAAGTTAGATGTTGACCAAATAGCCAAGAGACGTGAAAATCTGCAGTTCATAAACCCTCGGGGAAAGTTCGAGACCTTTCATGAATAATCAAGCCACACCCTCTCACTTTTATTGGCTAGCTTAAAGTTACAAACCAAATCGAAAAAGAAGCCAGTGATAGGCCGAAAATTAATTACAGAAATTAGGGACTGGCTGAATTCAAAACTGGCGAAAAGGAAAGATCAATATTGCCAACCAAAAAAAAATGAATGAACGAAATTTAGTAAAGATAAAACTTAAGAATACAAAATGTCTTCAAGAAGGGTTCTTCCACTTCGCATCAGGGTTTTTGTAGTGACATCTGTTGCAGAAAGTCCAATCTTCTTGATGAATGGAAAACAAAAACAAGTAGAAATTCACACAGTTCAGGGAACTTCACCATAAAAAAATTACGGTAGTGACATCTTCTGAGGAAATGTTTAAGTAGGTCTAGTTTAAAGCTGACTGTTCCTCTTGTAGAGGAGTTCTTTTAGGCGCAAGATTTAAATGTGCGGCGTAGAGGTGTACCTGCAGGTACAATTATTATTATTATTATTATTATTATTATTATTATTATTATTAGTAGTAGTAGTAGTAGTAGTATTAAGAAATATATCACAACTGGGAAATATCCCGGTGGCAATGACCACATACAGTTGTGTGATAATAAAGTAAATTTAAACATAACAACCCAATAAGAACAACAACAACAACAATATGAAGAGTACAACAAGCAATTGCATTGAAATAAAATATTACAAGAAATACAACTAGTTTAACATTCTAAATCCAGCATCGTCGTACACAAATTCACACACAACTTAAGTATTTCCAGTGCTTAACACTACGGCTTACATTACTATAGGTTGAGCTTAACATTACAACATCGTCATATACGAATTCACAAGTACCTTAAATATTTACAAATTTTACATTATGAGTTACAGTAGATTCAGTGGTCCAAATACTAACTATTGTCTTAGAATTGTAAATACAGCACGTTAGTATACAAATACAAACATACCTTAAATCATTCACGTGCCTTAATACTACAATTTACAGTGGGTTGTACATTGCATTAAAACATAACACTGACCTAGAAATTTACACACAATTTTCATTATTCTATTCTTGAAACATCTTAAATTTTTGGTAAAAGACTCCAAGACAGCTAGAGGTAATGAATTTCAATCATCAGTTCCTCATTTACAAACGAATATTTACCACAGTTAGTTTTCTGCCATCTACCTCTTATTTTATGCTGATGATCTACCATACTTATATAACAGGGCTTTTCTAATCGGCTGCTCAAATCTCCCCAAGCTGGCTTATACATGGCACATCACCGTGTTCGTTTCCTTCTAGTCCCCAGTGTCTCCCACCCACGTTTTTCTATCGTACTTGTCACGAATATTGCAGCCTTTCACTGTACCATCTCAAGTTCTTAATGAGTCCTATTTGGTATGGATCCCATATTCCAGGACTAGCCTAATGAGTGATATAGAGCCCTGTGCCTTCGCCTGGCAACTGCTGCCCTTTAGCACCCTCATCACGAAGTGAAAAAACTTTTACGTTTTAGTAATTACAATTCCTAAGTGGGTGTCCCATTTTAGATGCCTCCTTATGTGGATTCCTAGGTACTTCATGAATCACTCTCTACAAGAGCGTCCGATCCAATACAATATTGAAAGTCCCCTTGCCTATGTTTCTTTCCCATTCTTATGAGACTGCATTTTCGAGAATTTATTTTCATTTTGTTATCGAGTGCCCACTTATATATTTAGATCGGCTTGTAATAACCTATTATCGCCAGCATTCTGTGTTTTTCTATATATTATGAAGTTATCCGAAAACAATCTGCATTCACTTCGAATTTAATCCGGCATATCGTCGATAAACGCCGAAAATAGGAGTGGCCCTATGACACTACCCTGTAGTACTTCCGATGTAATGGAAACTTGTCGGAGTAATACATTCTCACATTTACCCTCTGCGTGCGGTCTGTCAAACATTTTCGGATCCACAAACCACCCTTTATCAATGTTTATTTCCACCAATTTTCGGATCAGAATGTCATGTGGGGCTGCATCAAATGTTTTAACAAAATCAATTACAATAGTATCAAGTTGCACGCCTTTGTCAAATGACTCGCTAATATCTTGAAAGGGCTAAAGCACATGGCCCTCGCAGGACAAAATCTTTTCTAGAACGATGTTGACGGTCATTATTTCACGAACCTTCCTCCCATTGTTCCCTTAGATATTCTGAAGTGAGGTGTTCCATTTGTTTCCATACAGCGGACGTAAGGTTAATGGGTCTGTAGTTGTCCACTAGTAGCCTGTTGGTGCCTTTGAAAATCGGGACTACAGTTGTTTCCTCCAGTCATCCGGAATTTGTGTGTTGTTGAGACACACATTAAATAGTATTTCTAGATACCGTGGAATATCCCTACCTCCCAGTTTGAGAACCTTACCAGCAATATTACCAGGCCCTTTCGACTTAATTATTTTCTGAATTCATCTACCACTAATTTGGAAGAGAGAACGACCAGTGTTATCGATAATGTCTATCACAAAGCTATTCTGCTCATTAAACATGTTCCAGTACCAATGATTTGATTCGTTAGCTATTAATAGATGTCAGTAATTACCTCGACTTCTCTGGACATTATCATTGACACATCGTGCCTGGCTCCTTTCCTTGTCCTAATATACTTATAGATATTTTTCCATCCACTTTCCCTGTAAGGAGGTATACCTTTCATATATTTGTCATAAGCAACTTTATTTTAAGAAGCTGTATGATGAGGTAAGTTACTACATGTAAGGTACAGTGAGAGTGCGATCCTTGAGCAATGGGATTCAGGAACAAAGACTGAGTTGGATTAGCCATATAGAAAGAGAGACGAACAGTAAATATGACAGTGAGGAGATAAATGACGCTCAAAGGAGGGGAGAGAAATAACCAAGCTAAGTTGGAAGGACAAAGTAATCGGAGATCTGCGTGACAAAATAGGAATCAGGACAAATAAGAATCCCAGGACAAGAAGACATGATGGAAAACTCCCTTTGTGCCTGACTTCGGTATTTTCGTGCACGTTAGTATGTGACAAGTGTCATAACTTTGAACGCACAGCACACACACACACACACACAAGCAATGTATGCCTGGTTTGTGAAATATCTGTTTAATAGACTGTTTATTACATGTCTAGACTGATAGTCTGTTTATTACATGTCTTTGTTCATGTCTTTGTTGCGGTGTGGCAGAATACTTTCTCGGTATCTCCTACCAGTCCACCAGTTCAGGGACCTTCAAAACCTGGCAAACTTTCCTTTCAACTTCAGTTTTGTCTCAAGGAAAATAATATTTTTGGACTGCTATGTCTCTCTTTGCCTCCCAGATAATTTGAAGCAGTTTCCTTCTTGTCATTTTGTAGGACACATCTGAAGAAGAGAAGAAAAACTGCTTAGATTAAGTAAATTGCGTGCTCTAAGGCGAAGTCATTCATTTTCACGAGGATAAAAATAATGAGTAAAACGTTGTGCTTACTGATGCTAAAAGAGGAGGAAAGTAACTACTTTTGGAGAGAGAGATAGATAAACCTGACCGACCGGAGCTTGCGGTCAAATTAAAAGTATAATATAAATATAAATTGCATGGATTTTCCTGTTAAAACCTACTTGTCTGTATCCGGATATAGAACAAAAAATTGAAACCAAGACATTTCTGTGTTTAAAAAGAAATGTGTACGAAATATAAGTACAGGGTCTGAAGTCTTGGAACTTCATCATTAATTTGAAAAATCGGATAATTGTGGCACTCGTACAAAGTTTCCTTCTTAATAATCTCTGTTGGACTAATGAATGGGAATTTTACGACTATCTGGGTGCTTTGTAATACTTCAGGGTATTAGTTCCTAGAATTGTTAGCCTAGTGACTGGCTTTAAGAAGTATTGTCCATAATTTCAGTGTCTATAGACCATGTGCAGATGTAAAAGGTTACTTAAAGTGCCCCAATGACACTTGTATCTTTCTAATTAGGGTTGGCGAGCGTGGTACTTTTAGTTTGAACTTACTGTACTTACAGCAGAATTATATTTTCTATTTCCCGATTCGATCTACCTTAATCAACTCTGGTTCTCTTATTTGGCGGTGTTTTAGTCTTTTCAGAGGAATCTGTCCAGTAATCGATAATACACGTTATAATCGACTTGATTTTCGACCTCGAAGATGTTGGGTTTCTGAGACCTATCCAGTCCTACATTTCATACCATCTGTAGCTTTTCGCCACCTTTTGACAAAAGAGTTTTTCAGCGTTTCGGATGTCTTCGATATCTTCTCCTAATCATTGTTAAGGGTTGTTGCCAATTAAGAATCATCAATACCACCACCAAGGGGGAAATAATTATAAACAGTTGTGCCGACCCCGTATAAACACGGGGATTACAGTAATGATAAATCAGATTTCCTATCAGCTGGGAACAGAGGCTGGATAATTTGGTTCATGAAGAAATTTAAGCTAAGACACGAAGACAATGCTCTACGTACAAGTGTTCATGATTTAAAAATAAACGGAGGGCAGTAAATATGTATACAGCATCAAATATTTAGTGCGTGTCTCACCGAGACGCACTTTATTGTGTCTGCGTTCGCCAGCTGCGCTGCTCTACTTCTGAATTTCTTTGCTATGGTAATCAGGCTATTTCTCCAAGTTGTGCTGTATTTGAGCAGGACTCAGCTGTTTTGTGGGAGATAATCTGTGCAGTGTTCAGGCTCAAAGTAAAATACCGTAGACGATTTTGCTTCAAGTAGGAGCTTAATTTTGATATAATCATTATTATTGTGACCAGCTCTATGGCTAAATGGTAAGCGTGCTGGACGTTGGTCCTTAGGTCGCGTGTTCGATTCCTGGCAGAGTCAGGGATTTTAACTTCCATTGGTTAATTCCAATGGATCGGTGACTGCGTGTGTGTGCCGTCTTCTACATTAGCACTGTTGTGCATGAGGACATCATTCTTATGCATTATTTATTAGTTTTATTCTTAATAGTACATTTTTCCTATCACCTATTCGACTTACAAAAGTCAATGTCGCTGCCGGGGCAAAACCTCCTATGTGAAAGATTTTGTCTTAGAACTTTGACCAGTAAGGTTCTGTGATGTAAGGTGCAATATTAGTGAATATTTTCAAGGCATTTTCGCTCTTCATAAGGTATGTGCTGCGGGTCAGTATATCTCCAAATACACTGACTGACAGAGCAAATGCAACACCAAGAAGGAGTGGTCAGAACTTTATGCCAATTGCAGGGTAGACTGACGTCACTGAGGTATGCTCATGATGTGAAATGCGCCGCTGTGCTGCTCACGTAGCGAACGATAAATGGGACACGGCGTTGGCGAATGGCCCACTTCTTACCGTGATTTCTCAGCCGACAGTCATTGTAGAACGTGTTGTCGTGTGCCACAGGACACGTGTATAGCTAAGAATGCCAGGCCGCCGTCAACGGAGGCATTTCCAGCAGACAGACGACTTTACGAGGGGTATGGTAATCGGGCTGAGAAGGGCAGGTTGGTCGCTTCGTCAAATCGCAGCCGATACCCATAGGGATGTGTCCACGGTGCAGCGCCTGTGGCGAAGATGGTTGGCGCAGGGACATGTGGCACGTGCGAGGGGTCCAGGCGCAGCCCGAGTGACGTCAGCACGCGAGGATCGGCGCATCCGCCGCCAAGCGGTGGCAGCCCTGCACGCCACGTCAACCGCCATTCTTCAGCATGTGCAAGACACCCTGGCTGTTCCAATATCGACCAGAACAATTTCCCGTCGATTGGTTGAAGGAGGCCTGCACTCCCGGCGTCCGCTCAGAAGACTACCATTGACTCCACAGCATAGACGTGCACGCCTGGCATGGTGCCGGGCTAGAGCGACTTGGATGAGGGAATGGCGGAACGTCGTGTTCTCCGATGAGTCACGCTTCTGTTCTGTCAGTGATAGTCACCGCAGACGAGTGTGGGTCGGCGTGGAGAAAGGTCAAATCCGGCAGTAACTGTGGAGCGCCCTACCGCTAGACAACGCGGCATCATGGTTTGGGGCGCTATTGCGTATGATTCCACGTCACCTCTAGTGCGTATTCAAGGCACGTTAAATGCCCACCGCTACGTGCAGCATGTGCTGCGGCCGGTGGCACTCCCGTACCTTCAGGGGCTGCCCAATGCTCTGTTTCAGCAGGATAATGCCCGCCCACACACTGCTCGCATCTCCCAACAGGCTCTACGAGGTGTACAGATGCTTCCGTGGCCAGCGTACTCTCCGGATCTCTCACCAATCGAACACGTGTGGGATCTCATTGGACGCCGTTTGCAAACTCTGCCCCAGCCTCGTACGGACGACCAACTGTGGCAAATGGTTGACAGAGAATGGAGAACCATCCCTCAGGACACCATCCGCCCTCTTATTGACTCTGTACCTCGACGTGTTTCTGCGTGCATCGCCGCTCGCGGTGGTCCTACATCCTACTGAGTCGATGCCGTGCGCATTGTGTAACCTGCATATCGGTTTGAAATAAACATCAATTATTCGTCCGTGCCGTCTCTGTTTTTCCCCCAACTTTCATCCCTTTCGAAACACTCCTTCTTGGTGTTGCATTTGCTCTGTCAGTCTGTGTATATTATCAAATAGGAGCTTCTGGCCAGGCAACAGCGATATATGCCAGTGATGCCTTTTCTTACCTAACAGACGACAAAACAGTCCAACAACAAAAAGTACTCCTTCCCCTCGTACCAACAACCGTTTATCTTCCGTGGGACTTCCCTATTATATTACCAGAGGCTACAGGAGTACCTCCGGCTCAACCTCAAAGACATAACCGACCTACGGTCGTGTCCCCCTGTGGGTGGGGGCGGTAGAATAACACCCACGGTATCGCCTGCCTGTCGTAAGAGGCGACTAAAAGGGGCCCAGGGGCTCTGAAATTTGGAGCGTGGGTTGGCGACCACGGGGCCCTTTGCTGAGTCCTGGCATTGCTTCCACTTACTTGTGTCAGGCTCCTCACTTTCATCTATCCTATCCGACCTCTCTTGGTCAAATCTTGTTCCTTTCCAACTCCGACGCTATTAGGTTTGTGAGAGCTAGGGAGTCTTTCATTTTCACGCCCTTCTTGGCCCTTGCCTTCCTTTAGCCGATATATTCATTTTTCGAAGTGTCGGATCCCTTCCATATTTTCTCTCTAATTAGTGTTATATAGAGGTTGGCTGCCTAGTTGTACTTCCTCTTAAAACAATAATCACCACCACCACCACCACCACCACCACACCACCACCACCACCTACGGTCGTGCAAGCGTGCTTGCGCCTTGCAATATACACCCATGGCCAGTAGACAGAAATGATCGGTCTTCGAATGTTAAAATCGTAGCGTAGTAATCGCAGAAAATCGTGTTGACGTATTAGCTCCTGTATCGATTGGTACACCTATACGCCGCACATTTGAATTTTCCGCCTTAAAGTACTCCTCTACAGTTGAAACTTTGAACTTTAAAACAAAATTAATTCAACCGTTTATCAGAAGGTGTCACTGTGTTAATTTCGAATCGTTTTTGTTTACTAATTATCGAGCTGTGTGGACATTCTCTCACAGATGTCTCTACCAAAAACTATGATCATGCACCCTGGTGCGAAGTGAAGGAACTTTTCTTGAAGATATTTTGTATTCATAAGTTTGTTCTTTACTAAATGTTGTTCTTTCATTTGTCGGTTGGCAATATTAATCTTTCTTTCTGCCAGTTTTGAAATTAGCCAACCGTAAATTTCTGTCATTAATTTTCAGCCAATGGCGTCTTTCTTCCCCAATGTTGCTGTGTAACTGTAAGCTACCCAATAAACGACTGTGGGTGTGTCTTTATCATTCATGAAAGATCTCGAATCTTCCCCGACAGTATAAAACTGCTGATTTTCCTGGCTCTCCACCACTCGTACAACATCTAGCTTAGTGTATGGAAGTATAGCAGGAGGCGGGAAGCGCCTCTTTCATCCGCCAGCAGCTCTTCTACAAGGTAATGGCCTTTTAACATCTTTATTTCTTGCTAGCTCAGCAGTTTAGCCCTCGGGGAAGGTCCGAAACCTTTTCAATGTAACCTACCTTTCTAAAAATGTAACTTAGTGCCGTCTTATGTAAATGTTTCTTGTTACTTTAACTGTAAATCGGGGATAGAGAGTGCTTTACCCTCTCGAGCTCCCCTTCATTTTGAGTTTAGGTGACTACGTTTTCATAACCGATTTTCTACTCTTAATGTATTAAAATTTTCTTATACAAGTCACCTCCCTAGTTTGGGAATAGCCCCTGTGTCATCGGCCTAGTGCCCCTTAGGTTTTATAAGGTTTCATGTAGGAGCGCAAGCTACGCCTCCATTCATATTGGTATTCTGGGGCATTTAATTAACCTATTATTTTTCTTGTAAGGTCCTGTAGGCTGGGTACAAGGTACCCCTGTTTAATTCTTGTAAGTTGCGCCTCGATGGCAAATGATTGTAAAGCATTGTATTGCCTTTAATAGGATTGAAAGATTGCGAGCGGGTCAGCTCTTTATGGTGTTTTGAAAGGTGCCTCTAGGAGGCTTGACATTACTAGGTGGGAGCAAGTGCTCAATGTAATGAGGTGTTTTCTGCCCATTGGTAATTTGTGGTTGTGAGCTGAGGGCTCAGGAATTATAAACTTGGGGCTCGAAGCCCAGAATTTGTAAAGATCCCTTAACTTGTGCTTTCGTTTGTAAAGTTATAATTGTACCTGATTTTTCATTGTTATTTCACCTAGTGAAAATTTGTTAAATCTTGTTGTCTATTGAAAATACAACCTTTATTGAAATTTTAATTCATCTTTCGGACTTGTAGTTTTACCCATTCCAGCCCGCACCTTCTTTCACCTCTGCATTCCACAGATAACTCCGTAACAGCTCCAATTAAGAATTGTTAGTAAATGTTGACATTGCACTACTGTAAATTTGAACGTTAAAGCTTGAAATTTTCGTCACCAAACGCAAAGAAAAACAATCATGGATTAGAGGGTTAGAATTCATCACAGGAAGGGTCCCATCCTCACAAACACGCGGTTCAACTACGAAGACTTGCACCAAGCTTCTTCAGACCACAGGCTATTATTATTATTATTATTATGATGATTATTATTATTATTATTATTATTATTATTATTATCATCATCATTACTATTATTCATCTTCAGGGCCACTAAGGACTGTTAGAACTCAACTGTTTGTCTTCTTATGGGCCCACCAGGTTTTCATCCTTTCGGAGTGTGCTTTCTCCATGCATCAGAATGGACATGCTTCAGTCGAGTTGGGACTTCTTCTTGATGAACCTGCCAAAATTTGTGTTTGAGTGATGCTCGTATTGGAATATATGTTTATGAGATTCCATACTTTAGAATATCATTATCGATCTCCACCAACCAAGGAGAAGTCGTTTTCAGACTTCTGAAGTGGTATAACAAATGTCTACATATTGTTTCAGGTGGCAATCTGAAGAGGCGAGCGTAAAAGGTTATCCTTCTTTTCCGGATTACCATTGATATATTTTAGGTGTGGGTGTATATTTCTATGTTACTCCAAAGTATGTAAACACTATCTCTGAGATTGCGACCAAGAAATTTTCGGTTAATCCTCCTTTTCTCGACAGTTTTTCAAGCAGGCTGTGCGTTCGAAGTATTAAACATTCTGGTGTATATGGTCTAATTACAGTTCGACAATGACGTATTTTTGCATTTCGAGAGATGGAGTTTTTGTTGTTTAAGTTTTGAGTGAGTCGGAATTCTGTTTCAAACTTGTTATTATTCTATTCAGTTCGTTACGACCTCTGAGGATCACGAGTGGCTTTTTTGGCACGTCTTCTTTTTTCCCAATACCTCTTCGTTCTCTCACTCCTGCTCTTTCCGTGTACTGAATCTGGATCCTGGTGTCCGTCCATCTTCGACCTTCAACGAGCTTTCTGTATTTGGACCTATCCCGTACTGTCATTACTGGATATTTTTCCTTTATGCCAATAGTCTCCCAATCTTCTCTGACTCCCTTCATCCACTTATTTCCAGTAAGGTAGGTTGCATTCCATACCTTTTTCGTCAGCCTACTGTCATCTATCCTCATGAGATATCCAACAAATCCTAACCTTCTGTTCGTTATCACACTCGAGATTGGTTCTATACTCTCTTATAGTTCCTGCCTTGATATGTGTACCCAGATTTCACCTTGTCCCATATATGTCTCAAGATTCTTGTTTCCTCCTTCTCCTACTGTATGCATGCTCTCTTGCACAATGCCAGCATTTCAGTTGCATAAAATGGTTATGATGTTGTGTCGCAGTTTGGCATTGTTATTATTATTATTATTGCAACACCCACTAACGATGATGAAGAATGACGTTCTGAAGAGAAGGTCATAGGGAAGTGCGCACGAAGACAACCTAAAAAGAGGAAATAATTCAAAATAAATCAGATAATAACACATCATATATATATATAGGGAAGCAAGGAAGCAAGGAAGAGAGCAAGAAGCTACACATAAAATAAAATTAGAGGTGGGGATCACTAGGAATTGCGAAGGAATTCACCAAAACGACACCAACATTCATAATTTTTAAAATAAAAATATAATTAATAAATAATATTTACACTACAATATAAATTTGAAAGAATGTAAATGATAATAGCATACTTAAGGGTTTGCACATAAATACTTTAGATATAATTTAAAATAATATTCATTAAAATAAAATCATTTTTTCATTTTAAAAGAAAATCCTGGTGCACCGGATTGCTTAAAACCTCACAAGTTACTAGTAAATATCCTTAAACAAATTTAAAATTTTAATTAAAGTAACAAAAATTGCTTAAGAGAGGGCTTCCGACACACCCTTGTGGAAGGATCATTCCCCGTGAAACCCACATAAAGTAGATCAAACAACGCATCACCAAAAATTGCAACCCCACGCCAAACGGACCAATATGATAAACACCATACCGCACCGAAATTAAAATAACATCAACTCAAATAAATAATGAATTAAATCACCCAATATAGGAGACAAGGAAATTAACAAATACACAACCCGATGTAAATAATATAATGAGGCAGAACAAGCAACCACAAGAAAGAAGATACACGATCTCGCCTCAATACCACCAAACAATTCATAATTATATTCACAGCGGCACACACCAGTGGACGCTAATCCAGAAGAGACAATAATGCCCAATTTCAGTAACTGCCACATGACGATAAGATAAGCAAATAACAATCAGAAGAGTAGATACGGCCCCAGCGACGATCGCTCCACACTAGGGGTGCCCAAATCCTCAATTAAAACCCAAAATTTACATTATTAAGGAACTACATCTTTGAAATTAATGCAGGTATACCCAATTTAATAAAGACAATAATCTAATAAAACCACCCACAGAAATACTGACATATACAATCCTAATCCCTAACTATACGTACCAAGCAAATAATAAAATCTACGAAATATCATAATAATAATAATAATAATAATAATAATAATAATAATAATAATAATAATAATAATAATAATAATAATAATAATAATAATTATAATATTTTTAAAAGGGTGGTGTTTAGTACAAATGTAGTACTTAGGTTGGAACACGGGTAACAGGATATCGAAACGCACGAAATGATGCACAAAAAAATAATATGAGAATCACAATATCAAAGAAAACACAATAATGTACACCAAATTAACACAGCAATAACAGCAATGAATACGAAATTTACCAATAGTAACCGCACACGTATCAAAATACTGAAGGAAAATACACGCAGATACACCAAAAATTAGAATAAATCAACGGGAAACAAAATTTAAACAAAGACAATGGAGAATTTCAAGTTACCTGAACACAATAATGCACTCGCCGTTATACACAATACTCACTTCAAGTTTGAAAACCATCACCAAACAGTGACATAATTTCAGCTAAAATAAATACACTCACCGCCTCTGTGGTGTAGTGGTTAGCATGATTAGCTGCCACCCCCGGAGGCCCGGATTCGATTCCCGGCTCTGCCACGCAAATTTGAAAACTGGTATGAGGGCTGGAACGGGGTCCACTCAGCCTCGAGAGGTCAACTGAGTACAGGTGGGTTCGATTCCCACCTCAGCCATCCTGGAAGTGGTTTTCCGTGGTTTCCCACTTCTCCTCCAGGCGAATGCCGGGATGGTACCTACAATAAGGCCACGGCCGCTTCCTTCCCTCTTCCTTGTCTATCCCTTCCAATCTTCCCATCCCTCCACAAGGCCCCTGTTCAGCATAGCAGGTGAGGCCGCCTGGGCGAGGTACTGGTCATTCTCCCCAGTTGTATCCCCGACCAAGAGTCTGAAGCTCCAGGACGCTGCCCTTGAGGCGGTAGAGGTGGGATCCCTCGCTGAGTCCGAGGGAAAAGCCGAACCTGGAGGGTAAACAGATGATGATTATGATAAATACACTCATAGAATACAGTAACACGTACTAAGACAATAATATTTACAGTAATAAATCCTAAAGGCGTACCTTCATGGTGACCAATTATTCCCAGGTAACCCCCTCGTGTTTCACCTAATTACTACGGCACTCACAAGTAAGAATTTAGAAAAAACTTTACAGAATTAACTCCAATGTAACTAAGATACTTTAAAACACATTTTGTCCTCCTCGCTCGGCGAGGTATACCCTCCTTAATTACCCAATACCGAACGATTCAGTCATAATTATATTAAGAGCAGCACAGCCGTTAGACATGGCCATCAGCGTCTACACTCGAGCAGTTCCAACAGCCGAAAGCTACACTCCGCACTTCGCCACATGGAGCGACACCGTCTAACACCGCTACACGCTCTGGCGGAGACCACCAAAACACACACTGTAGTTACTATGTACTCTCATAGATGGCGTATAGTCCGTGTAGCTGTCCACAATACAATTATACCCTTAGAGGTAATAACACACAGAATAACTATGTGACGAAAAGTCACAATAGCCACGTATAGACTGAGTAGATGACCAGTAGGCTAACAGATCAAAGCGCTCCTGCACTAAATTACCAGAGTCCACCAGATACAAGGTTTAGTCATCCAATACTTCAACTAGTGTAGAATTCCAGTCTCAGCTCAATTTACAGGCACTAGGCCGCGAATACAAGGTCCAATAGCAGAATGTAATAATTTACCAAAGATTACTAGCGCCGAAAAGAGACAAATTTTAAACATGTGTTGCGTAGACAGTTGATTGTCCAAATTATATCACATAACTAGCGCTTTTTTGTCAAATAACGCTTCATTATCATTATTAATATTATTAGAGACACAACAATGGTATTATGTTCTACTCCCAACAATAATTTTAGGAGACGAAACGACAGTTCCGTTTCCCAGAAGAAAAAAATATATCTGTTATGAAAAAGCGGGTCATGAAAAAAGTAGAACGAAAGATGTCTTAGGTCTGACAAAACTAATGCTCTGAGTCGAGAGGTTATTGTCCTAAAGGGAAATAAAAAAGATAATGAACTACCCTCGACACTAGTTGCGTCAGAAAGACGATCGGGTCTGATCCAGTGAAGAATTTTCTTTTTACGATTTGCTTTACGTCGCACCGACACAGACAGGTCATACGTTAACGATGGAATAGGAAAGAGCTAGGTGTGAGAAGGAAGCGCCCATGGCCTTAGATAAGGTACAGCCTCACCATTTACCTGATGTGAAAATAGAATACTACGGAAAGACAACATTGGGGTTCGAACGCACTATGTACCGAACGCAAGCTGACAGTTGCGCAACCCTAAGCGCACGGCTAACTCACTCGGTCCTCCGAAGAATAAACTTATCGGAAAATAAAGGAGCAGTTAATAACGACAGGAAAATGAAAACCTTCCTAGATGGTGCAGTCCAATAGTAAGTCCATTACGCCCATGGAGGTGTAGGCCTATTATAAAGCCCTAAATTTTCGATGGAATCGGGTGTATTAATAATCTTTCACTTTTCAACGGCTTAGATTAACAGTACCAAAACTCGAATCCTTTTGTCTAATAGAGAGAATTTAAATTCTCAGCAGATCCAGTGAAGACAACATTTATAGCATTTTCAAAGGTTTTCCATGTTGTCCCCACGCGCAAACATTTCTTTATGTCGCAGATTTCATCACATGTAGGGCCTACTTATTAATTGTATTTTTACTATTAATGTACTAGAACCAAAGCACTTAAATCTGAATTCATAAACACATACTATTCACGGAATTCCTTACTTATAGACTAGCTCCCATGGTGGATTTGTGGTAGAATGTTGTTCTCTTCATCCCAAGATCGCTGGTCCAGTCTGACAGAAGTATTCTAATTTTTGAATGATGGAAGGAGGTCCATTCAGCACTCCATATAAAATATTTCTGGTGACATATTTGATGTCCATGTAGGAAACGCGATAACTAAAGTCATACGATATTTAAAGGAAAGTATTTTAGTTTATAATTATATGATTTTGGTATCATCTAAATAATGATCAATTATTATTTTAAGCGTGTAATTTTACGTTTTTTATTTTCAACTACTGTTTGTGCTTTTAAAACATGATTAAAATACTGAACTAAATTTTATTGTGAACTTAGCCAATGTGGGTAGCCTCTAATTATGGGAAAGCGAACTGAAGTTTCTTCAAAATATTATTATTTATCGAATTAACAATCCTAGCATTTTGAAAATAGAAAAAGTATGTAGACCTTGTCTTTCTAGGTATAGACATATTAAAAAATAACAATTTAAGTTTATAGCGGTATGGAACAGAGGTGTAATTTAGGATATTGTACCTTCATGAATATAGAAAAGTTAGAGTAGATGATTAAGTTTTCATTGAAGAATTAAATTTTGTTGGAGTAGTCAAACATTTCATGTGTTTTACCTGCCGGTTTCTCTGCAGTGAGGGGAAAGCGGAAGTCATGCTTTCTGATTTCCTTAATCTTGCAATATGTACCAAATAAACGATAGTGTCTTCCCACGCCCTGTTGGATTCTTGGGATTTAACCTCTCGAGACTTCGAACTCACTTGAGAGCTGCAGCAAGAACAACGATAAAGTACCCCTCCGTAACCCGTCTGCGGCTGGAGACACTGTAAGTTCTCATTACTTAGTACAAAACACAGCGACCGCTGCTTAGCGTCAACCAGGAAATACGGTCCTCTGTCTGCAAACTTCGCCCAACTGCAAATTGTGGAAATTAATTGTGTGATTATATTCGATATCTGAACTTTATTGCATAATCTAGTAATTATTGAAGTAGCTACTGACGGGTTATGTTGGTGAGTTTGGGGAAGCAGTTACGTACATAAAATGCTTCAACTGAAGACAAGCAAAGATATATTCTAGGAAACATATATTTCAATCCTAGTGAATGAAGTAAATCAAACGTTAATTACAATAAAGTCCTAATTAGTATCATGGCATTAACGATCGAATTTAAGAGATTGACTCGTCGACTTCAAATATCTCTGTCCATACCTGGCATTCAAAACAAAACAAAACAAAACAAAACAAAACAAAACAAAACAAAACAAAACAAAACAAAACAAAACAAAACAAAACAAAACAAAACAAAACAAAACAAAACAAAACAAAACAAAACAAAACAAAACAAAACAAAACAAAACAAAACAAAACAAAACAAAACAAAACAAAACAAAACAAAACAAAACAAAACAAAACAAAACAAAACAAAACAAAACAAAACAAAACAAAACAAAACAAAACAAAACAAAACAAAACAAAACAAAACAAAACAAAACAAAACAAAACAAAACAAAACAAAACAAAACAAAACAAAACAAAACAAAACAAAACAAAACAAAACAAAACAAAACAAAACAAAACAAAACAAAACAAAACAAAACAAAACAAAACAAAACAAAACAAAACAAAACAAAACAAAACAAAACAAAACAAAACAAAACAAAACAAAACAAAACAAAACAAAACAAAACAAAACAAAACAAAACAAAACAAAACAAAACAAAACAAAACAAAACAAAACAAAACAAAACAAAACAAAACAAAACAAAACAAAACAAAACAAAACAAAACCAAAAAAACAAAACAAAACAAAACAAAACAAAACCAAAAGAACAAAACAAAACAAAACAAGGAAATTCCATGGTGCAACAACCCAATAAGTGACTTAGACTACCAAGACGACTGCTGCCCAGATACAAGGCACGCGGATATTCGAGTTCACGAAGACACTATGATGACATCCTCATCTCTGCTCTGCTTCTACTCATATCGGACTGCAAGTCAGTTTTATGTGACGACATGGGATGAGTAGCTCCGGCAGTAGAGCGCTGGCCTTCTGTGCAAAACGTGGCGGGTTCGAACTAGGCTCAGTCCGCTGGTATTTGAAGTTGCTTAATATGCCAGCCTCGCCTTGGTAGATTGACTCCTCCCTTCTTCTTAATGTATTACGAGGCCGATCGAAACCCATTTGAACCCTCAGTCCAGAATTAGAATCCCTGAATTAACTAGAGTGACTAGAATCGAACCCGGAGCCTTATGGTAAGAGTCAGTCACGCTACCCATATATAACGTAGTTGGCCCACATATCATATGCACCATATTTATATTCAGCCTGACTTTATGGACACACCACCTACCTCTATGTTCATACGATCCCCAAACGCCATGTTTTTAGAATATGTTCATAGAACTAGAGATATTTTAAGGACATAGGTTTTATGTCCCAGTAGCTACTTTTACGATTTACTAAGACAGCGAGTGCTCGAATTTTGTTCTATTTTACGAGCTTATAAATCTATGAAGATGTAGCTGGCGTATTTGAACACCGACAAGATGCGAACTTGGGACTCACTCAGCCACTCATCACGGTGGAACTAGAACTATTCAAGAAATAATGGTAATACAGTATTTACGTTGGAAAGTTGTATGTTAGATTGCATTATGTTCTTATTCTCGTTGTTGGTGTTTTCTGTAATCGGGTTTGATTCCTGTCTCGTCGAGGAGTATTATTTCACGGCGTGAGTATTGAGACAATCGAGCAAGTTTGATACGTTGTTTGGGCCATGAGCTGTGATCTTGCTCTCGGGGGATAGTGGGTTCTAAAACCCACTGTCGTCAGTCTTGGAGATGGTTTTAATTGGTTTATCATTTTCACACCAGGAGCTGTATCATACTTAAAGACTCGGTCACCCCCTTCTCTGTCCTTCTCGTCGCCATAAGACCTACCTGAGTCAGTGCAACAACAGAAAAACTAAAAATAGTTGGGAAGAGATTTTTCTCAGTCGCGCGAGGTTTACAGAGGATTTGTATCATATGACAGGCAGTGAAACCGCTCATGAAAACTAAGCAATTAAAAGTAAGATGTAAATTAATGCAATTTTGCTAGCGTTTGATGAGCTGTATGGATGACAGTTGTTCTATTTTGCGAAGTCTTAGACCTAAAGCCAGCACACGGACATGATACATACAAGCCATACTTTTAATTGCTACTTTGTTCCATTCACTATCCAACAACGTATTTTTGTTTTATCTGGAAATTGGTCTCAATGAAAAAGTGGACTCCATTATTATCAGTACGGTTCGGAAATGGAAGACATAAAAATTGACTAAAAGAGAGCCATAAAAGACTTCAAATTATCCATAAAAAGGACTTAAAACTGAAAAAAGACATAAAATATGATGAAAACTACTCACTTTAGTTTTAATTATTTAATGAAGGAATGTAATATTTTTAAAAGCAAAATTCTGGTGTTACGGAACATATCGTCGCTGTCGGGACAAAACCTCCTATGTGAAATATTTTAGCTTAGAACTTTGACCGGTAAGGTCTGTCATCTAAGGTGCAATACTGTGTGAATACTGCCAAGGCATTCTCGCTCTTCCTAACGTATGTGCTGCGGGTCAGTATATCTCCAAAAATATTATCACATAGGAGGTTTCGTCCCGGCAACGACGATATAGTATAAAATATATGAGTGAAATGCTTCTTATTTCGGACATTATATGTCTTTAGATTAACATAATTTAAAAATGAAATAGCGTTTTGGAAAATTACTTGCAGAATTTAGAATGACAAATATTTTTTTACGCCTAGAATGAATTCAGCGCACCCGCAACGGACATCTGAAGAAAGAAATTAAAATGAGTAAAACTGGAATCATATTTAGCTCAACCACACTAGGGTTACAGAAATTGGAATTCGGAAACAACTTAGATGGCTTTGCAGTATATCACAATAATCATCTCCACCTTTTTAGGTGTAATATATCGTCTGTTTTCAGACAGCATGTTGAAAAATATCCAGAAAATTTTCTGCACATTGACGGATGTTAATGTTTCATACTTGAAGCAAGTGAGATCTTCCTCTTCAAAAGCACTCAAATCAAAATTTCCGCCTTTCAATATTTTATTTATCTTGCACATCATTGGATTCTTTCCAGCGTGAGTTTCATTTTATTTTTACAGTATTTCGCATCCTCTATTACTAGATAAAATATGAATAAAGGGTAATGGATGAATTAATGATGATTATAATTGAGAATGGGCAGTACAAATATAGTCGAAGAAAGTTACAAAAAACGGCGAAAAAGGTAAAAAAGGGATAAATAAAACTCACCGTTTTCTTACCTACAATGACCCAGAATGAAGAAGTATTATGCTGGGTATCTCTTCGAATACTCCAGAAGAAAAGAACTTTTCCTCAAATCCCGAGCCCTAATTATCATTATTACAAGATATTTTATTTATTTTCTACATTCTGGATGGTTTTCATCTCTACCTAAAGTCTACTGTGAGTTTATTATTGTGTCAATATTTCTGCACACTGTCTTTCCTCGCGGTTTTCTTCTTTAGATATGCCTTTGAATGGGAGGTATATTCACAGAAACGGGGTGGTCTAGGGAGCGGTGATCTGAAAGTCAAGCAGGAATGACATGAAAATGTCAGTGCTGAACTGTATAAGTATTGTAAAGAAAGGAATAGAATTAAGTAATTTAACTCTATATACTTACCAGATATTGTAACAGGAGTTGATTTATGGCTGAGAAATGATATAAAGGATGCAGAAATTTTCTTACGGAACTAGAGTGTGTATCGTAGAGATAGGATAGGAATGGTATGAGGGAGAGTATTCATTTAGGCGAAAGAAGAATTTGTAAGCTACGAAAAAGTTAAAGATGACAAAATGACATTCTAGGTGTAAGGCTCATTTCTAAAGATAATAGGCTACTAGATGTCTTTGGTGTGTGCAGATCGAGAAAGGGTAGCCCTGATGCTGATTCAGAAATATTTGATAAGATAATCAGCCATGTGGGAAACGACATGGAAAGGCATGTGATTGTAGCGGGAGATCTTAATTTACCTAATGCCAATTGGGAACGTAATGCGACAGGAAGCTTGAACAAAAAATGGCAAATAAGTTAATATGGGAGGGGAAGCTGATTCAGAATGTGACTGAACCAACTATAGGAAAGAATATACTGGAAGCGGTGCTGGTAAAACCAGATGAGATCTATAGAGAAACTGAAGTAATAGATGGTATTAGTGATCATGAAGCTGTTTATTATAGTTAAAAACAAATGTGATAGAAAGGAAGGAATGGAATGGCTGATGAAGAAGGCATGAGGGAGATTTTAAAAAGTAACTATGATCGGTGGAAAACGGTAAATAAAAATGTAAACACATTCTGGGATGAGTTTAAAGAAATTGTTGAGGAATGTTAAAACAGGTTTATACATTTAAATGTGGTAAGAAATGATAATGACCCACCTTATTATAATAGAGAAATAAAGAGACTATGTAGGCGGTACAGACAGAAATAGTTGTGGAAGTAAGGAGAAATAGAACGAACTTACTAGGAAATATAATCTAGCAAAGAAATCAGCTAAGATTAACATGGCGGCAAGCATAATTGGCAGTCATCCAAATTTCAGTGAAAAATGAAAGGGCTCGTATAGATATTTAAAGGCAGAAACCGGTTCCAATGAGGGTATTCCAGGAATCATTACTGAACAAGAGGAGTGTGTATGTGAGGATCTTCAAAAGGCAGAAGTATTCAGTCAGCTGTATGTAAAGATTGTTGGTAACAAGGATAATGTCCAGATAGAGGAGGAGACTAATGCAAAAAAAAGTATACAAAGGGAAGGGTGATAGACATAAAGCTGACAATTACAGGCCAGTAAGTTTGACATGCATTGCATGTAAGCTTTTGGAAAGCATTCGTTCTGATTATATTAGGCATGATTGCAAAATTAAAAACTGGTTCGTTGGAGGGCAGTTCGGGTTTAGGACAGGTTATTCCACTGAAGCTGAACTTGTAGGAATCCAGCAAGGTATAGCAGATATCTTGGATTCAGGAGGTCAAATGGACTGTATCGCGATTGACCTGTCTAAAGCATTTGATAGGGTGGATCATGGGAGACTACTGAAAACAATGTCTGCAATTTGACTAGAAAAAGAGTGACTGAATGGGTTGCTATATTTCTAGAAAATAGATATCGGAGAATTAGAGTAGGCGAAGCTTTATCTGACCCTGTAATGATTAAGAGGGGAATTCCACAAGGCAGTATTATTGGACATTTATATTTTCTTATATATATAAATAATATGAGTAAAGAAGTGTAATCAGAGATAAGGCCTTTTGCGGATGATGATATTTTGTATAGAGTAATGAATAAGATACAGGATTGCGAGCAACTGCAAAATGACCTCGATGATGTTGTGAGATGGACAGCAGGCAATGGTATGATGATAAACGGGGTTAAAAGTCAGGTTGTGAGATTCACAAATGCGAAAAGTCCTCTCAGTTTTAATTACTGCGTTGATGGGGTTAATGTTCCTCTCATGGATCATTGTAAGTATATAAGTGTTAATATAAGTAAGGATCTTCATTGGGGTAATCGCATAAATGGGATTGTGAATGAAGGGTACAGATCTCTGCACATGGTTATGAGGTGTTTAGGGTTCGTAGTAAAGATGTAAAGGAGAGGGCATATAAGTCCCTGGTAAGACCCCGAGTAGAGTATTGTTCAAGTGTATGGGACCCTCACCAGGATTACCTGATTGAAGAACTGGAAAAGTCCAAGGAAAAGCGGCTCGATTTTCTGGGTGATTTCCGACAAAAGAGTAGCGTTACAAAAATGTAGCAAAGTTTGGGCTGGGAAGACTTGGGAGAGATAAGACGAACTGCTCGACGAAGTGGTATGTTCCGTGCTGTCAGCGGATAGATGGCGTGGAAAGACATTAGTAGACGAATAATTCTGAGTTGTGTCTTTAAAAGTGGGAAAGATCACAATGTGAAGATAAAGTAGAAATTCAAGAGGAAAATTTTGGAAAAATATTCGTTTATAGGAAGGGGAGTTATGGATTAGGATAACTTACGAAGGGAGATGTTCAATAAACTTCCAATTTCTTTGAAATCATTTAAGAAAAGTTAGGAAACTACAGATAGGGAATCTGTCACCTGGGCGACTGCCCTAAATGGAGATCTTGATTGATTGATTGATTGATTGGTTGATTGATTGATTGAGTGATTGAGTGATTGATTGATTGATTGATTGATTGATTGATTGATTGATTGATTGATTGATTGATTGATTGATTGATTGATTGCAACATATTTTCAAGACTTATCTATTTATTTTCGTGATTTTCCGAAAGAATTGGATGGCATTCTGAATGATACTTTGGGAAAGACTTTTAGAGCGATCTTAAATTGCTTGGTGATGGAAACATAGGTTCCTTTTTCAGTTGACAATACATGCAATATTCTGAACCGGCAGCACATCCCAAACACATTGTTGCGTTAAGATGGGAAATATTTCCCGGGCTTGTGGTAGTGACTACTGATCTTCAGAGAGTAGTTTTCCGTGAAATACTGAGAGATGAAAATCCATTTCGAACCGGAAAATATATTCATCCATTGGGTCCATGTTTCAAGGCTGTACATAAAGGCGCAGAAAAAAGGAGCTGAGTGATTCAGGTGGTTGAGGCGCCCATTTCGGCGCTTTATTTCAAACTGGACTACATCTTTAACCTTTTATAGCGTCAGCTTACGATAAACATTTCCCATCCCCACTAGGCATGCCAGATATAAAAATTAATACTCATCTCTATCACATGACGACACCTTCGTCAGTTCAGGAGGTCCATCCTGGGCTTACTCTTGGTCCATGGGCACCGCGGTGATTACTTGCATTTCCATATCACCTTGAAGTTGACAGTCCATGGTTCCTTGCTGGTGGAGCCGCTGGCAGTAGATCCTGTGCACAAACACGTCACTGTTTTAATTCCACACTCTGGTCTCCCGTGGCTTTCCTCACTGATCCAAGCAGCGGGTAAGTCATGTAGAATGGCAGTAATAACAATAATAATAATAATAATAATAATAATAATAATAATAATAATAATAATAATAATAATAATAATAATAATAATAATAATAATAATAATAATAATAATGATCGCGCAAATATTAGCATTGCAATACCGGAGTCGCGTTGTGAAAGTGACGTGATACTGTTGGGAAAATATGTGTTGAATTCAAGGTGATTTGCGCGAGTTATGAGCCCTTAGATTATTTTGTGGATATACTTTTGTGTGAAGTGTTCTTGTTTCCTTTTGAAAGGGAATGTTACGCTTGTTATGTGGGCTATTGACCCTTGGGGTGGCGGACGTGGCTCCGACCTTGCCCCAGTTGTGTTTTTTTGTGTGTGGATGTCCCGTAGCTAAGGAAGGAGGGACATTTCTGTTAAAGGGAAGTTGGCCTCTGTGAACGGCTAAATATGTGATTTATTCAACACGCCAGAGTAGTGGATTTACTAACAAGTGACCCGGCCGATAATGCTGATGTTTGCCAGTGAATCATTGTTGATTGTTTGAATATAATATAGATAGGGATTACAGGACCATGTCTTCATCACAAGGGGTTGTCTGTTCGATGCTCAACGTAAGCATTGGAAGCCTACAGCGTCAGAAGGAGGATTAAAGTGCCTCGCCTATTTTGCTGCATATCATGTATGATGTTTATGTGTTCTTTGTGTCATGTTTGATTGTAAATAAGGTCGGCGGTGGTTCTGACCATCAGCCTGGCAATGTGTATACTAGCGAGGGTCGGTTCGAACCCAGGTGTTGTTTCATATGAGTGGATTTTTCTTTTACGTCATTTCATTGGGAAATCTAGGTCTTCATTAGAATAGGGTTGCTCAGACATGTTGTCGGTGCATGTTAGTTTTATGTGTTAATGATATAATATAGCCTCAGTGTTATGGTAAAATTTTCTATTCGCTTCATGTCACGATACATCGCTTCGCGATAAACGTACTCATTTCTATCAAGCATAATGGACGGACGTCCACATGATAATTCACAACAATTATGAATAATAATGTAGTTCATCAGTGTACCTTAATGCGCCATTTCCCATCATCATTAAGGTTGAATAAACCGGTTTGTGAGTTAAATTTTTAATTCGAATGTGTTCTCATTTTAGTTAAGTATGACCCGCTTCTCCTCCCCTGTACGCCTTTAAGTTTACTTTAGTTCAGCGCCTATTTATTTATAATTTTTCTTGACCCATGTGCGACCCTGTAGATTCGATGCCGGTGCCTTCTTGGGTAGGGGCGGGTACAATATGAGCCTACGGCATTAAGCGGGGAGTTATTCGTTTGAATATGGAAAAATGGGGTGTGTTGTACTTTTTTCCGCAGCATTGGAAAATAATACTAAAAGGAAAGTGCGACGAACGAATTATTCTTTAATAATATGCCTACAAATTTAGAAATAATGTAAACCTATGCCATTATGTATAAATAATTATTCAAAATGGTGATGTATCTTGGTCACTATTTTTCTGTTTCCCTGATAATTTCCAAACACATGAATATTTTTCAATGATTCTTTTTTTTAAGACCAGTAATATTTCAGCTACAACTTGTCATAGAATCACGAATATATTTAAAATTTTCAGAGATCAGGGAAACGGTTCTGAAAGACATAACTTACGGGAAACGAACAACGTGCTTACCGATCAAGGGCTTGCTTGGGTGACAGGGCTTCACGTTTTGGGTCATAACTCCGAAAGTATTGGAGATATTAGCAAAACGTTCGCACTGTTATACAGAGAAAAGTTCAGTCTTAAACGAAAAAAGATTGAATAATCACATTTTTTTTCTTCCCGCACTTCATTATTTTACATTCATTCATTCATTCATACATACATACATACATACATTATCATTATAGACTGTTATGCCTTTCAGCGTTCAGTCTGCAAGCCTCTGATAATTTACTAAACGTCGCCACAATCCTCGATTTGCAACTAGTGTTGTGGCCTCATTTAGTTCTATACCTCTTATCTTTAAATCGTTAGAAACCGAGTCTAACCATCGTCGTCTTGGTCTCCCTCTACTTCTCTTACAATCCATAACAGAGTCCATTATTCTCCTAGGTAACCTATCCTCCTCAATTCGCCTCACATGACCCCACCACCGAAGACGGTTTATGCGTACAGCTTCATCCATCGAGTTCATTCCTAAATTAGCCTTTATATCCTCATTCCGAGTACCCTCCTGCCATTGTTCCCACCTGTTTGTACCAGCAATCAGTCTTGCTACTTTCATGTCTGTTACTTCTAACTTATGAATAAGATATCCTGAGTCCACCCAGCTTTCGCTATTGTAATGCAAAGTTGGTCTGAAAACAGACCGATGTAATGATAGTTTCGTCTGGCAGCTGACTTCCTTCTTACAGAATACTGCTGATCGCAACTGCGAGCTTACTGCATTAGCTTTACTACACCTTGATTCAATCTCACTTACTATATTACCATACTGGGAGAACACACAACCTAAATACTTGAAATTATCTACCCGTTCAAGCTTTGTATCACCAATCTGACATTCAATTCTGTTGAATTTCTTACCTACTGACATCAATTTTGTCTTCGAGAGGCTAATTTTCATACCATACTCATTGCACCTATTTTCAAGTGCCAGGATATTAGACTGTAGGCTTTCGGCACAGTCTGCCATTAAGACCAAGTCGTCAGCATAGGCCAAACTGCTTACTACATTTCCACCTAACTGAGTCCCTCCCTGCCATTTTATACCTTTCAGCATATGATCCATGTAAACTACAAACAGCAAAGGTGAAAGATTGCAGTCTTGTCTAACTCCTGTAAGTACCCTGAACCAAGAACTCATTCTACCATCAATTCTCACTGAAGCCCAATTGTCAACATAAATGCCTTTGATTGATTTTAATAATCTACCTTTAATTCCATAGTCCCCCAGTACAGTGAACATTTTTTCCCTCGGTACCCTGTCATTAGCTTTCTCTATATCTACGAAACATAAACACAACTGCCTATTCCTCTCGTAGCATTTTTCAATTACCTGGCGCATACTGAAAATCTGATGCTGACAGCCTCTCTGTGGTCTGAAACCACATTGGTTTTCATCCAACTTCCTCTCAACGACTGAACGCACCCTCCCTTCCAAGATGCCAGTGAATACTTTGCCTGGTATACTAATCAATGAGATACCTCGATAGTTGTTGCAATCCTTCCTGTTCCCTTGCTTATAGATATGTGCAATTACTGGTTTGTCCAATCTGAAGGTACCTTACCAACACCCCACGCTAATTTTACTACTCTATGAAGCCATTTCATCCCTGCCTTCCCACTATACTTCACCATTTCATGTCTAATTTCATCTATTCCTGCTGCCTTATGACAATGGAGCTTATTTACTATCCTTTCCACTTCCTCAAGCATAATTTCACCAACATCATTTCCCTCCTCCCCATGAGCTTGGCTGTTTGCAACACCACCATGATGATTTCCTTTTACATTGAGAAGATGTTCAAAATATTCCCTCCACCTCTCCAGTGATTCCCTGGGATCTATTATGAGTTCACCCGAATTACTCAAAACACTGTTCATTTCCTTTTTCCCTCCCTTCCTAAGATTTTTTTATTACTGTCCAGAAAGGTTTCCCTGCTGCTTGACTTAGCCTTTCCAGGTTATTACCAAAATATTCCCATGACTTCTTTTTGGATTCGACAACTATTTGTTTCGCTCTGTTTCTTTCATCTACGTACCAATCCCTGTCTGCCTCGGCCCTTGTTTGGAGCCATTTCTGATAAGCCTTCTTTTTACGTTTACAGGCTGCTCTCACTTCATCATTCCACCAAGATGTTCGCCTTTTTCCATCTTTACACACAGTTGTTACTAGGCATTCCCTTGCTGTTTCTACTACAGCATCCCTGTATGCCACCCATTCTCTTTCTATATCCTGAACCTGCTTACTGTCTACTGTTCGAAACTTCTCACTAATCATATCCATGTACTTCTGTCTAATTTCCTCGTCCTGGAGATTTTCTTCCCTTATTCGTTTGCATACAGATTTCACTTTCTCTACCCTAGGCCTAGAGATACTTAGTTCACTACAGATCAGATAGTGGTCTGTATCATCGAAAAATCCTCGAAAAACTCTTACATTCCTAACAGATTTCCTGAATTCAAAGTCTGTTAATATATAGTCTATTATGGATCTGGTACCCCTAGCCTCCCATTTGTAGCGGTGAATAGCCTTATGCTTGAAGAATGTATTCGTAACAGCTAAACCCATATTAGTACAGAAGTCCAGCAAACGCTTCCCATTCCCATTAGCTTCCATATCTTCCCCACATTTACCAATCACCCTTTCGTATCCTTCAGTTCTATTCCCAACTCTCGCATTGAAATCGCCCATTAGCACTATTCTATCCTTGCTGTTCACCCTGACCACGATGTCACTCAGTGCTTCATAAAACTTGTCAGCTTCATCCTCATCTGCACCCTCACATGGTGAAT
Source organism: Anabrus simplex (assembly GCF_040414725.1). Taxonomy (NCBI): domain Eukaryota; kingdom Metazoa; phylum Arthropoda; class Insecta; order Orthoptera; family Tettigoniidae; genus Anabrus; species Anabrus simplex. Next base: position 1,752,774,442 of record NC_090265.1, read on the forward strand.
ACACGGACACAATTCTTGTCCTAATTCCTCCCACTGACAAATCTACCCACATCATTCGCTCATTTACGTGCCTAACAGAAACTATGTTGCGTGCAATGGTATTCCTGATAAAGAGCTCTACCCCAGACTCTGCCCTTCCCTTTCTAACACCCGTCAAGTACACCTTATAATCTCCTATCTCTTCCTCATTATCTCCCCTTACCCGAATATCACTTACTCCTAGCACATCCAGATGCATCCTCTTTGCTGACTCAGCCAGTTCTACCTTCTTTCTTCCATAAGCCCCATTAATATTGATAGCTCCCCATCGAATTCCATTTCGTTCGCCAAGTTGTTTCCAAGAAGTCCCTCGCCTGTCAAATGGGAGTGGGACTCCATTACTCCCATAGGTCCGAGGCTTGCTTAAAGTGTTCTGAGCTCGGTAAATTCACGAAGCAGGATGCTGCCCTACTTGCACATAGTCCAAGTGAGGACCTCTCCTCTAACGGGTTATGGACCACCGGTGAATTGTATAGTCCTGGCCGCCTGAGCACAAGGAGGGCCACGACTCAGATCACTTGAAACTAAAAACATTCAGAACAATATTTTATCCTAAAATGTATAGACAATTGAGCTTACAGGTGTTATCAATATTGATTGCTTATTCAGACAATAGACATTTAAAAATGTTGAAATTACGTTCCAGATTACGATGAAATCAGCGGAAATAGAAACGGAAATGGATTGATATGTTTACAAACCCACAGGTCTCAATATTTGACTTGAAGTAAAAGAAGGAGATGAGAGGATAGCGGGCACGAAGGAAACTTTAAATTAAGTTCGTTGGTAAAGTCGAAGATGTTCGTTCTGAGAGGACAGTTCTGATAGGATTAAATTTGAGCCTTTCCATTATGAAACTTGGGTAAATCTTTTATCTCGCCAGGAGAGTATAAAGTACCTGAAAGGATGTAAGCATAACTTTCCGCTGCACATGGCATACGGTACAGAGGTGCGAAAATTATTAGATTCAACACTAATTTCTGAATATTGATTATTTCGACTGTCGCACTACCTATTATTTGCCTCCTCATAAAGTATTTATGTGCTGCAGTGGATCATTTATACGTGTTACGTTTGTATGTTTAAAGTAAATTATAGAACACAACTTAAATTTTCTTTCAAATACATCAGTGATGCTATTATAGAAAATAGACTCCTCTACTAATATTAAATTTAAGTGTTGAGGATTTCTCTTTCGAGTGCAATTAGATAAAATGGAATTGCATGAAGCAGACCTGTATTATTTTGATTTGCTTTGTATAACTCGCTGAGCTTTTTTGCGATTTGTTGTAGGTTTATGCAAAGTCTTCTCCGTACAGGCCATGAAGGACCTTGGAGGGATGGAAGGTAAAGGCTTTCACTATCCGTAACCTCGGCACTTGATGGGGTAGAGTGGTTAGCTCTAGGCCCGGCCGCCTTTGCCCCCAGGAATTAACCTGGTACTCATTTTTGGTGTAGGCTGTGTGAACCTCAGGGACATATGCACCTCCGGAAGTGGAAATCTCATTTCTTAAATTTTACGACTTCCGGACGGGGGTTCGAACCCACGTTCTTCCGGACGAACCGAGCACGTCTTTACCGCCTCGGCCAGGCAGCTGTTGTAGGATTAGCAACAGAAATATTTAATCTCAGTGTAATATTAAAAACACGAATAATACGAATATTAATAATAATACAGTATTTCACGAAGTTTAGTAAGTAGGATGAATATGTGACTGAAACAGAGGGAGTTCCATGATACCAATTAGAAATACAAGTGAGAGCAAAAGCAAATACTAAGGCAATTTAATTTGTGATTTCTCCTTTGAGTCCAATGATTTTCACACCTGTGTATATGGTTGTCTGTTTCCAAATCTTTAAAGAACCATTGTAATTTTTAAGAAGCTGAATGTTCAGAATCACTTGTAAGCGTTTTCCGAAGAGTTGGTGACGTCACATGCAGTCAGGCCGAGAAAAAAGCTAACGTGCGTACGGAGTGATGTGTGAAAGTAGAAGTTTTTCCGTCTCATTGGTCGTGATTCTTATATTTTTAATGTCCATTGCCAAAAATTGAATAATACATTCAGCGTGAGTTAATGGTGGAAACATTTCTCAGGAGATAAATTAGGGGTCCCCATACTCGAAAAACGTAAAATACAGCAATTTCTTCAAGTGTGCCGAACGTTGAAGGGCTAAAGAGCCCGTAAGGGTTTTATATAGTAAGTTCTTGATAGCTCTCTCACACTAAGAAATCAAATTTCAAGAATCACTTCGGGACTAAATGGAGTTCCAGAGAAACCGCCTAAAATCGCTTGTCGTTTCCTTTCTGATTCAAATCTCAGCCAAATTAACATATTTACATAATTCTTTCTGTAATCTATTCCGTGGTTCAGTACACTCAAGCGTTTTTTTAATTTTTTGAGAAAAGTATACACCGATCGTAGTTTATAAGGGCTTAAGTGAAACTCTGCATTGACTCACATTAGCGCTCGTAGTGGTGTTTAAGTGAAACTCCTCATTGACTCACATTAGCGCTCTTAGTGATGTTTAAGTGAAACTCTGCATTGACACACATTAGCCTCGTAGTGATGTTAAAGTGAATCTCTGCATTGACTCTGCATTGACTGACATTAGCGCTCCTAGTGGTGTTTAAGTGAAACTCCTCATGGACTCACATTAGCGCTCGTAGTGGTAGGAAAAGGCAAACTGCTAAGCTAATCGATCAGACAACAATGATTAAGAAAAGGATTGTAATTTTTAAGAATAAATAGAATATATTGTCATATTTTATTATATTTTATTCATCTAAAATTGTTAGCTCATATTCCTAGGATGTTTTCAACAATGTGTTGCTTGCCTCAAGGGCTGAAGAGCTGTGGATTATTTTCTCCGGACAGACTATAGTACTTATCAGTTACGTCTAAAACGTAGCTCTATTTGTTGTTTCTTTGAGATATAGTTTCCTGAGCGAGTTGGCTAAGCAGCTCGTGGAGTGTAGTTATTAGCTCGCATTCGAGAGCTTTGGGTTCGAACTCCACTGTCGGCAACCCGAAGATGATTTTCCTGTGGCTTGTCATTTTCACATGAGATAAATGCGGGGTATGTATCTTCGTTAAGGTCACGGTCAATTTCCTCGCAGTCCTAACTCCGTCCTATCCTATTGTCACCATGGGAACTGCCTGTGCCGGTGTGATGTGGAACAAATAGCATAAAACATATAGTTTTTTAAGGAGCTGGTTTATTTCATTTCTCCTCCTCTTCACTATCTTACATAGCTTACAAAAAATTCTACTAGTGAGTGAAATTCAACCAACAACCGATTACGCATTCTGCTGAAAACAGTTTAAGAAGTTATTATCATGATAATCGTATGTTCATGTATTTCTTCTACCAATATGTTACAACTATGGCTCTGAAAACCTGTAAGTAGCCTAACAAGGACCTCTAGAAAGACCTAACAATATCCAAGAAAGGACCTAAAACTGGCAAAATAGACGTAAAAATGCGATCGAAATTCATCCATAATTTTACTTTTAAATACAAAATTCTGATCGTATGATACACAGAGTGCAAAAGTAAGTGGGTGAAATACTTTTTCAGACATGGTAATTTTATACGATTTATACAGCTTACTGCTCGTAACACGTCCACTCCCTGGAGTTAGCTTTTAATTTGTGATTTTTAAACTGTCTTGGTCTTAACAGTTCGAAAATCTCTTGGCCACTGCCACCGCGACTCTGTGGTACTCTCAGTTTCCTTGACATTATATATAATTTATTCATTGTGTCTAACTTAATTACTAGTAATCGCGTTCATCTTTATTCGATTTAGCCTGATTTCTGGAATTGTGGAATGGCACAACACATACAGTGCAAATGTAAATGGGTGAAATACTTCTTCTTTCAGACATATTCTTAGATTAACATAATTAAAAAAACATGAATTCCGTTTTTGTTAATAAAAATCCCTGCATAATTTAGAATGAAATGTTTATTCAACCTAGAATGAAGTAAGCGAACCCACAACGGACATTCTGGAGAAATACATTGAAATTAGTATAACTGGAATCATATTTGGCTCAACCACACTAGGGTTAAATTGGAATTCGGAAACATTACTTCAGTTGGTTTTCATCATCATCATCATCATCATCATCTGTTTACCCTCCGGGTTCGGTTTTTCCCTCGGACTCAGCGAGGGATCCCACCTCTACCGCCTCAAGGGCAGTGTCCTGGAGCTTCAGACTCTTGGTCGGGGATACAACTGGGGAGAATGACCAGTACCTCGCCCAGGCGGCCTCACCTGCTATGCTGAACAGGGGCCTTGCGGGGGATGGGGAAGATTGGAAGGGATAGACAAGGAAGAGGGAAGGAAGCGGCCGTGGCCTTAAGTTAGGTACCATCCCGGCATTTGCCTGGAGGAGAAATGGGAAACCACGGAAAACCACTTCGAGGATGGCTGAGGTGGGAATCGAACCCACCTCTACTCAGTTGACCTCCCGAGGCTGAGTGGACCCCGTTCCAGCCCTCGTACCACTTTTTCAAATTTCGTGGCAGAGCCGGGAATCGAACCAGGACCTCCGGGGGTGGCAGCTAATCACGCTAACCACTACACCACAGAGGCGGACTCAGTTGGTTTTGCTGTATATTACAATAGTCGTCTCCAGGTTCTTGGGTGTAAACGATCGTGGGTTTTCAGACAGCACATTGGGTACCATCGAGAAACTTATCTCCACATCAACGGATGGTAAGGGTTCATCCTTGAAGCAAGAGAGATCTTCCTCTTGAAATACGCACACATCTTTCAATTTTTCACTTATCGCGCACATAATTTGATACCCCTGTTTTTTTTCAAGCTTTAGTTTCAGTTTTCAATTCGTCTCATTTCATTTCATTCTGTTTTTTACTACAGAACATATGTTCAATCAATCAATCAATCAATCAATCAATCAATCAATCAATCAATCAATCAATCAATCAATCAATCAATCAATCAATCAATCAATCAATCAATCAATCAATCAATCAATCAATCAATCAATCAATCAATCAATCAATCAATCAATCAATCAATCAATCAATCAATCAATCAATCAATCAATCAATCAATCAATCAATCAATCAATCAATCAATCAATCAATCAATCAATCAATCAATCAATCAATCAATCACTACTGATCTACGTTTAGGGCAGTCGCCCACGTGGCAGATAAGCTATCTGTTGTCTTCCTAGTCTTTTCTTAAATGATTGCAAAGAAATTGGAAATTTATTAAACATCTTCCTTGGTAAGTTATTCCAATCCCTAACTCCCCGTCCTGTAAATGAGATTTTGCCCCAATTTGTCCTATTGAATTCCAGCTTTATCTTCATATTGTGATCTTTCCTACTGTTAAAAGGCACCACTCAAACGTATTCGTCTACTGATGTCATTGCACGCCATCTCTCCACTGAAAGTTCGGAACATACCACTTAGTCGAGCAGCTCGTCTCCTTTCTCTCCCAGTTCTTCCCTGCCCAAACTCTGCAACATTTTTGTAACGATACTCTCTTGTCGGAAGTTACACAGAACAAATCGAGATGCTTTTCTTTGGAATTTAGTTTGAGGCAATGAATGAACTAACAATGATTCGAACTGACAATGGCCAGTATAAATGTAGTCGAAAGAAAAATCCAAAAACGACCTATAATCAAATACGCGGAAAAAGGCAAAAATGGTCAAATAAATCCTGCACTTTCTAGTCTACAATGGTCCTGAATCAATAAACATTATGTTAGTCCTCGAGAATAGAAGGGATCTTTCCTCATCTCCTGAGCCCCCTAGTTACAACTAATTCACTTTCAATGTTGGGAACAGTACGATCATCCCCTCTGCGTGATAACGTTTTGTGATTTTTCACCAGATATCATGGTGTGTGTAATTGTAATGTTGGATTAATAGTGAGAGAAATCCTTCATGAATTTATTTATTTATTTATTTATTTATTTATTTATTTATTTATTTATTTATTTATTTATTTATTTATTTATTTATTTATTTATTTATTTATTTATTTATTTATTTATTTATTTATTTATTTATTTATTTATTTATTTATTGTCCTTCAAACATGTATAAACCTAATGGTGTGAACACATTATTATAACAAAACAGCATTTTCATGGAATGAATATGGAAATAGTCAGCTTGGGGAGCACCGTATTTGGTACAGTCTGCTAAAATTGTCGTAATTGGTATTCGTGTCTCTCAGCCTTTTCACTTAGTTGAGATGACTTAGTATCCTTGCCGTAAATAATTAATTACAGGCTAGAAAGTGGAATGAATTGAAGATCAGTTATAGAAGAATAAGGAACAAGGAATAATTCAACAATGAACATCACCTCGTTGATTGTTACCTGTCGTCAGAACGTTATACCTTCGAACAGCTTATCCAGGGTCCGATAGTGATGACAAATATACATTCATTTAGGAGATAATGGACTTTGGACTGCATTCCGTCCAACACGATGATGGCTTCTTTCAGCACCAGCCAATTTGAACTCAGGAATCCCGTGCTCTACCCTCTGAGCTATTCAGCTCAGCTCGTATAATGTATTTCAGTCATCAGTGGTGCACATCTATCAGGTTAGGTACCATCCCGGTATTTGACTGGAGGAGAAGTGCGAAATCACGGGGAACCACTTTGAGGATGGCTGAGGTGAGATTCGAAACCCCTCTACTCAGTCGACCGCCTGAGGCTGAGTGGACCCCGTTTCCAGCCTTCGTACCACTTTTCAAATTTTTTGGAAGAGCCGGGAAATGGAACCTGGGCCTCAGGGGGTGGCAACTAATCACGCTAACCACCACAACACACAGGTGGACTAATATTAAATGACGTGTTCTTAATATTAAGGCAACGGTGCTGGACACATTTATCTCTGCAACAAAACAAGAAGTTGGCCTAAAATGAGGACATTCTTGTTTATCAATCTAATTTCATTACTTAATGTAAAAGTGTAAGAATTGAAAAATAGGGCATTAAATTTTGCTAAGTGCTCTATGTTCTGTAAATTAAAGAGTTTGATCTGAGAAGCATTATTTTTTAACTACGTAACTACGAGATTACAAACTGAAAGATTTATAGCCGTGTTTAAAAGCCCGTTACAGTAAGTGAGCCACTCAAATGTTCTTTAAGTATTTTGGAACGAAATCGACTTTGTTGATCGCCATGTACAGTATGAAATACTCTTAGAGGAAAGTTGAAACTCAGGCCAATTCTTTATCTGGAGTGTAATTAACGTAATGTGTTGAGGATAACTTGTGCAATGTATGAGGTCATGTTTCTTGGCTCCGTGCTCAAACATATACACGGCCTGACACAATGAAAGTTGATCGCAGTTCCATGCTTTTCTCTTGTATTCAGGCGGTATTCACCATCGAATGTTCGGTTTTCACGACCGTATTATTGTGCGAATAGTAAAATTTTCCATTTAAGAGTGAGGTACTCATTTAACTACCAGGAATATAGCAAAATTTAAATCACCGAGTGAGTTGGCCACGCGACCCCACTGACAGCAGCCCTGAAGATGGTTTTGTATGGTTTCTCTTTTTCAAACCATGCAAATGCTAGGGCTGTACCTTAGTTGAGGTACTGTCACTTCCTTCCCACTAGTAGCAATCTCCTATCGCATCGTCACCATAAAAGTTATCTGTGTCCGTTATTGCGAAAGCAAAAAGAAAAGAAAAGAAAAGCTCATACATTAATAATAATAATTAAATCATAAAAATATTTTTGATCAACCACTACTACGACGAATAATATTTTGTATGTTTGACGTAGAAATTGCCTGTATATTTTTTAGCAAATTCACATATGAACGTGCTGAAGCCAAATCATTTATTGAATCCGCCTCCATGGTGTAGTGGATAGTGTGATAAGCTGCCCCCCGACGCAGGTTCGGGGGGTTGGCAGTTTGAAAAGTGGTGCAAAGACTGGAACGGGGTACACCCAGTCTCAGGGTAGAGGGGGTTAGATTCCCACCTCAGCCTTTGTCGAAGTGGTTTTCCGTGGTTTCCCACTTTTTCTCCGGGCAAATGGTACGTAAATTAAGGCCACGCCCGCTTCCTTCCCTCTTGTTTGTCTATTACCATCATCCCAATAGGCCCCTTGTTCATGATAGCAGATGAGGCCGCCTGGGCGAGATAATGGTCCTCCTTCCTAGTTATATTCCCCGACTCAAAGTCTCACGTTCCAGAAAACCGCCCTTCAGGCGGTAGAGGTGGGATCACTCGCTGAGTGTGACGGAAAACCAAACCAGGAGGGCAAACGGATTAAGAGAGAAGGAAAGAAAGAATTATTGATTATTTTCTAAGATATTCTTTCAGGATGTTACCTTTCACATCCAACCGGTAGCCATTTCTTGATAGATGTAGTAGGCAGGAAAAGGTTGAACAGTGGAGAATCTTCGGTTACAAAAGTATAATTCTCTCCCTTTAATAGCGCTTATAGTACATGCCAAAGACGTTTAAGTATGAAGCAGAATATAGCCATGCTGAATAGTTCGTACTTTAGAGCGTTGGCCTTCCGACCTCAGATGTTCAGGTTCGATCCTGACTCAGTCCAGTGTTATTTGGAGTATTTGAAATACGTCAGCCTCGTATTGGTACATTTACTGGCACGTAATCTAACTCCCGCGGGACAAAATTCCGGCATTTATTATCTGTTATTGTTATAAAACAAGGTTTTAAAAATAATGCATTAGTTGAAAGTATGAAATGGCGTATGACTTTTAGTCCCGGGAGATCCAAGGACGGGTTCGGCTCGCCAGGTGCAAGTCTTTTGATTTGACCCCCGTAGGTGACGTCCTCATCGTGATGAGGATGAAAGGATGATAAAGACAACTCATACACCCAGCCCCCGTGCCAAGGCAATTAACCAATGATGGTTAAAATTCCCGACCCTACCAGGAATCGAACCCGGAAGCCCTGTGAGCAAAGGCCAGCCCGCTAACCATTTAGCCATGGAGCCGGACAGTTGGAAGTGGTACAATGGGGAATAATCTGTCTTACGTTTGTATATAACATGCACATGGAACACAAATGATAGCAAAAGGTATTAAGAAACTAAACCAAACCAAATCTCATGGCACTACAGTCCTTGAAGGGCCTTGGCCTACCAAGCGTTCGCTGCTCAGTCCGACGGCCTGCAGATTACGAGGTGTCGTGTGGTCAGCACGACGAATCCTCTCGGCCGTCATTCTTGGCTTTCCAGACCGGGGCCGCTATCTCACCGTCAGATAGCTCCTCAATTTTAATCACGTAGGCTGAGTGGACCTCGAACCAGCCCTCAGGTCCAGGTAAAAATCCCTGACCTGCCCGGCAATCGAAACCGAGGCCTCCGGGTAATAGGCAGACACGCTACCCCTACACCACGGGGCCGGCTTAGCAAATAGTACTAGTGTAATAACAAAATAACAACAATAATTATGTCAAGAAAATACGTCTATATATATATATGATTTCGTCCATGGTCTTTATTTAAATGATCTATTACACCTGATGATGAACCAACACAAGTACAGTCCATCATCTTGACCGATATTCCATCCTTACACCACAGCCTGAAGTTCGAATGTAAGACAAGGTGACAGGAGGCGTGATGTCATACCCTGTTTCTACTGAAATCTCAATTTGCTGGATACATCCTTATTCCGGAGAGATCTTCAATTTACGTTAATAATTATTTTTTTTTACAATTTGCTTTATTTCACACCAACAGAGATAGGTCTTATGGCGACGATGGGACAGGAAAGGGCTAGGAGTGGGAAGGAAGCGACCGTGGACTTATTTCAAGGTACAACCCCCGTATTTGCGTGGTGTGAACTAAAATTGTTTTGAGGTAAACTATCCCTTAATTACATACCCACCTTCATGAAGAATTTTGCACTTCCTCGAGTGGATTTATTATCGTTTTTTTTTTTTGCTATTGGCTTTACATCGCACCGACACAGATAGGTCTTATGGCGACGATGGGAGAGGAAAGGGCTAGGGCTGGGAAGGAAGCGGCCGTAGCCTTAATTAAGGTACAGCCCCAGCATTTGCCTGGTGTGAAAATGGAAAACCACGGAAAACCACCTTTAGGGCTGCCGACAGTGGAGTTCGAACCCACTATCTCACGAATACTGGATACTGGCCGCACTGAAGCGACTACAGTTATCGAGCTCGGTAAAGATTCATTGTTACAGCCACTTTCATGTCATTTCGAAATATCTTTCTCACCAGCTGATGTACATGTTTATCAACCGATAGGAATCGATATTTTAATTATTAAACATTTCTATGAATTTTAAAAATGTGTTCCATTTAGAATATTGTTTTAAATTGTAATAACCGTATGACCGATATCTTTCTCTTCATGTGAGCTACAGTATACATGTATTTGAATGTCACACGGATAAGTTTCGTAATCACAAACCAGTAAGGAACTCCCCTGGTCAGAACTCTGGCCTCGCGATTTCTATCTGGATCTTCATCAGTTGAGAAAGGATCTTTATTTTTTTATAATTTTTTTTTGCTAGTTGCTTTACGTCGCACCGACACAGAGAGGTCTTATAGCGACGTGGGGACAGGGAAGGGCTGGGAGTGGGAAGGAAGCGGTCGTGGCCTTAATTAAGGTACAGCCCCAGCATTTGCGTGGTGTGAAAATGGGAAACCACGGAAAACCATTTTCAGGGCTACCGACAGTGGGGTTTGAACCTACTATCTCCCGAATACTGGATGCTGGCCCCACTTAAGCGACTGCAGCTATCGAGCTCGGTGAAAGGATCTGTAGGCATGGATATGTTTGAATGCAAACGTATTTAACAAAGGCGCAAGTGTCTACTACCCGCATAACACTTCTGCAGTTAGATTTGCATAATTATTAGCGATCTGAACTGTCAGAACCCCTAAAATTTATGCAATTCCCTGACATCACTGTAGAGCGGCTAGAAATCACTTCCGCCTTTTTGAAAAATCGACAGTTCCAGCTCTTCAGGCAAGCAACGAAATGTTGAAAACATCCTTGGGATATGAGCTACGAATTTTAGGTAAATAATATATAATAAAATATATTCCTTATTTATTTCTAAAACTTACAATCCTTTTCTTAATCATCGTTATACGGTCGCTTAGACTGGCAGAAAGAATTATATAAATTGGCATACGCTAATTTGGCTAGGATTTGAATAAAAAGAAAAAGAAAGAAACAAACGATTACGGAACTGCACTTAGGTGGGAAGTGATTTACGAATTATTTTTTTTTACTTTGATAGAGCTATCCAAAGCGTCCGTGGCTCAGACGGCAGCGCGTCGGCCTCTCACCGCTGGATACCGTAGTTCAAATTCCGGTCACTCCATGTGAGATTTGTGCTGGACAAAGCGGAGGCGGGACAGGATTTTCTCCGGGTACTCCGGTTTTCCCTGTCATCTTACATTCCAGCAACACTCTCCATTCTCATTTCATAGCATATGTCAATCATTAATAAATCACTTTGGGAGTGGCGACCCCATCGTACTAATAGCCTATATCTGCTTCATTCATCACATCCCTAACCCGGTCAATGACTGGAAAACAGGTTGTAGGTTATCATTTTTTCAGAGCTATCCAAGACTCACTATTTGTAAACATTCCGGGTCCTTTAGTTCTTCAACTTTCTGAAAATTGAGAAAACTGCTTAATTTTACGTTTTTACTAGTAGGCGGTAGCCTCCGTGGCTCAGGCGGAAGCACGCCGGCCTCTCACTGCTGGGTTCCGTGGTTCAAATACCTATCACTACATGTGAGACTTGTGGTGGACAAAGCGGAGGCGGGACAGGTTTTTTTCTGGGTACTGCGGTTTTCCCTGTCAACTTTCATTCATGCTACACTTTCCAGTATCATTTCATTTCATCTCTCAGTCATTAATCGTTGCCCTAGCGGAGTGCGACAGGCTTCGGCACCGGGCACAGTTTCTATCATCGCCGCCAGGTGGGGACTTCATTCATTCCATTCCCGACCCGGTCTAATGACTGGAGACAGGTTGAGGATTTTCTTTTCGTAGTAGGCCTGTGGGGAACCCTAGTTTGTCTGCTAAGAAATAATTTCAACATTAATACGTTTGCATTTATCAGTTAGAAATGACATTAAGGAGTAAGATTGCTTGAAACAGATCACTACAAGAACACATGGAAGTAGACAGATATGATCTTTTTCATGAACACTTGTTAAAATCCATAACGAGCTAGTTAAGATGAGAAGTTTAGATGTTCCACACCAGTGCGTTCACTTGCAACAATGTTCGAAATGTCTTCTCATTTAAGTAACCCGTGCCTGTCTACACCAATTAACTTGTACATTATAAAAGGAGGTGGCATGGCATGACTTCAACAAGAAATGAGACTCTCTTCCGTGAACGTGGGGCACAGTAGTACCAGCACAATGAGTTTATCGATTTTAGCCTTGGAGCTCGGCAACCCTTCCATCGCTTAAAACATTGGTCGCAGGCAGGCCTTCTTGTTTTATCAGCGAATGTTTGGATAGTTTAACAATGTTAGGAGAGTATCGTAGACTCTGGCTCGAAGGCAACGAGATAATAAGCCAAGCGGCTTTGCTACCAGCGTCAAGTATTCGATTATACACTGTAACATATGCAGGTTAAAATCGGCTCCAAGTGAACCTGCAACGAAGTGTGGTATAAGTCGTCTGCGTGTTTGCTCCAGAATACACAACATGTTCATTAATTAATGGGAATTCTGTATTTGAGGCACTGACATCGAAAAGATAGCAAGTCATAAAACGATTTTATAGAGAAGAAAAGAATAGTGAAGTAGACAAATAAAAATGTAAAATCAAACAGTTATCAATTTGTCAATTTAACACACAAGGTTTTACAAATTATGTTTCAGGAAAAAAAATTTTATACTATAAAACACTTTGTAAAAAAATCACTGTCTAATCAGTTTTTCAATTGACGTGTATTATTCAAGCACAATTTTCACGGTAAAACGCATTTTGTTTTTCATCGAAGAAATCCAGCCTTTTCTTTCGGTTTGCTGAAGGTTGGGCACCTAAGTGGTTATAAGCACTGAATGTTGTTGATCGCGTGCGCTAACTTTTGAGAGTGGTTTGCTCCTTCCACGTTTCTAACTATTTGAATCATTGCCTTTTGTTTATAGCAGGAAGTTCAGCTCTGGAAATCGTTATCTAGCTCACAGTGCTAATATTAAGGCGCTGAGTATTTAAATATCTCTTGCTTTCCAGGGTGAAGTCACAAAAATTCCCAGGCGTCATAATGATTCGGCTACATGTAATGTTTGAAAATATTTAGCTTCTGTTATCATTTACACAACTACTTCTGGGACCATTGTGGAACACACGCAATAGCTACTTATAAAAGCAAAGAATTAGTATGAACTTCTTGTTAAGATGCTGGCAATAACAAAGTACCATTTTGAATTGAATTGGTTTTAGAAGCATTATAGCAACTGAACTACAACTATGACGAACAATAATAGCTATAAACAAAGTTTACACGCAGTTTACTGTCAACAAATGGCAAAGGTTATATTTAATTCCACCAGAGGCATGGGCTGACTTACTACCTTCTCCATGCTAAACTTCGAGTACTTAACACAGGTTCCATCTTGAAGCAAATCTACTCTACCAGTTGACTTGCTAAGTTTTCCATGTTGAAGCCTCATTTGTTTCTCGTACTTACTATATGAGAGTTTTACTCTCTTCGACTTAGTAATCTCTAACAATTGAATCAGTCCTTTAGGAAATGGCTCGATTGGACAAAGTGCAATTTTTCTGGAGCCGAACATGTTTGTTTGAACAATTTTTCATATTTATTGGAATGTTGTACATCTCTCAGATAGTTTCTCGTTGAAAGTAAGTAGTATCAGTTTGCAGTATGAACCAAACATAACAATTAACTAATGCTAATTTCATTTTATGCAGAGCCCTTTCTTAAATAACTGTAGCGATAATTGACCTTAAATCAAAGTGAAGGTTGTGAAAGGTATTAGAGGAAATATATCATTATTAATAATATTACTAAACTTGTATTAAAAAATTGAATTCGTTCTCTTGTACTTAATATAAATACTGTTGTAATTACGGACTAAAATGTTTATTTCTTGTAATACTTTTATTTTCAAAATCGCATACAAATTTAGAAAAGTGCTGTAAAACCTTGTGAGTTAATGCATGAAATAAAGGATTCATTTTCACCCATCATTGTTGTAGCATTAGGCCACGCGAGAATTTCTCTATAACCTGAAGAACACGAACGTTTTAGAGATACATTATCGCGTGGCTTTCTGCTACAACAGAAAATGTTGAGTGAAAGGGAATCCTCTAACAGTGAGGAAGTGGGAAATCTTATCAAATATTTTGTTTTCTACAAAGACTGAGCGTGATGACAGGTGAGTTCACTTCAGAAAGTGTTCAACACCTGGAATTGAGTGCTTTCTGAAGTGAATGCTGTATATTACCTACTATGATTTCCATACAAGTAGATGATCCGTTTCAATACAGATTCATGTATCTACTCATAAATAATATTTCTGTGCCAAAAATAGGATTTAGAAAAACGAAATTCAAATACATTACCCATCTCCGTCCTGGAATGAGTGAGCCATACTCTGCGATTTTATTCACTCGCATTAGGAAGCTACTAATATAAAGAGAAAATATTGTATACATGTTATGTGCTCATCCCGGAGGCTGGTTTGATCCTCAACAGTTCCACCATCGGCTGTCATAGGTGGCTCAGATGTCACTGAAGTGGAGTGCTAGGGAAATGAGAAGTGAGGTAGTCTCCCGTTGCTTTCCTCACTGATCCCGAAGTTCCTATTACATATCTTTCTGACAAGCCCACTAAAATGAATTCACCAACTGACCCTATCAGCAATATTTCGACACCGTCTATGACAGGGACTGGCTGCATAAGGAATGGTATTACTAGCATCGCTCATACCTCGGTCACTTTCATGTTGTCAAAGCCAAGGATGAGACTGAGACAGGTTAGTGAAAGTAACAAAATTGCTCTAGCCCATACTAGAAGACATAGTACACTGTAAGGACCAGGTCTTGCCAGCAAAGGCTCTGTAAATTAGGTACTAAAATGTTAAAGAAATATAGTTCGTTGTTCAGATTCGACAATGAGACGGGTTATGTTCAGAAATGTAATTCACATAGGTAATTGTCATTCGGAAGTATGAGGTCATTGTTAGAGTAGAAAGACGGACACAAAGGGCATGCATAAGTGCGATTTATTGTCCTTCTTCACCATAAATTCACTTTGTGTCTTCTGAAATGAAACTACTCTTTAAGAGCAGATTTGGATCTACGAATATCAGTTCATGAACGGTTAAGCGACCTCCGTTGAACACAGTCCTGATTCTATCCAGCCAAAGGAAGTTCCTGAGTTCCATTTAAGGATAATGTTTGAATCTACATACTTGGATTACATTGATTACGATAGAATAGTTTTTTGATCTCGTGGTTCTATGTAAAAACATTAGCAGTAAAGTCTTTGTACACTTTTCCGCTGAATCAAAGAGACTTCGCAAAAACTCAAAAGTTCTCTCCGATTCCCCGAGATTTATACGTGCATTTGAAAGATATGGTCCGAACTTCACTCTCGACAGTCGTGAGGATGATTCTCTGTGGTTTCCCACTTTGCACCACATACATGTTGCGGCTGAAACATAATTACGGCCACACGGCTCCACTGGGTTTGAAATACAGACAACTGCTAACGAATCAAAATACAACTGAGTTCCAGTTATCCTGAAGGATCTTCAGCAACTGCTCCAGAAGAAGGACATAATCAGTGAAGTATATCGACGACAAAGTGAGGAAGAAGAAGGAAGCCGGTTTCTTCGCAGTCCTACCCTGTCCTATCCCATCGACACCATGAGACGTATCTGAGATGGGACTACGTAATACTGACAACAACAACAACAACAACAACGACAAAACCCATACATATACAGACTCTACATTCCAAAGGATTGTCTAATACTTCGTTTCTACCTCGAATAATTTTATTGTGATCAGTTCTAATTTAATTTCTTCCCGGAAGCATCGCACCAAACTAATCGAGTGGCCTTCATTTTATTCAGTACTTGAGTCGTAGCACAGGAATGAAATTAAATAGGAAATTATTTCAACATACCTAGCTGAGGAAGAATTTAGATGAGGCTCTAGGAAGTTTCTTCCAGGGCTTTGACAGCTGAGTGATGTCCTTCACTGATTTCTCAATAAGGCAATCGGGATTCGTATTCCGGTTAATACATGTGAGATTTAAAAAATGAAAATCAACATCCGCGTGTTTTAGTGTCCATGCAAAATTTTTAAAGTCCCGTGGCTATGACTACGACATCAACAGTCAACTAGAGTACAAACTAGCTTTTAATGTTCAATACATTTCTTAACAGACAAAGTAGAGGTCTTCATACTACGAAAAACTTTAAATTAAGCAATCTTTTCAAATTGTGTCGAAAGTTTTGAGCCTTGGATTTCTCCATAAAAAAAGAGAAAAAAGATTTGAAAATAATTTACTACCTAAATGCATCTCCGGATAGCAGCCTGAAATCACTCGTTTCCTTTTTCTATTCAAATTCTAACGAAATTAATCCGTTTACATCATTCTTCCTGTAATGTGTTCCGTGGCTCAATAACCTCAGGAATTTGTTTTATTTTTTGAATATTTCCATACCGAATATAGTTATAAGGTCTTAACTGAAGCTCTGCATAGACACACATTAATGCTCGTAGTGGTAGAAAACGGCAAACTGCGAATCTTATCGAGCAGATATCGATGACTAAGGAAAGGATTGTAATTTTTAGGAATAAATAATATATACTAATATTTTATTATATTTTATTTGCCTAAGATTCGCAGCTCATATCCTTGGGATTTTAACACTGAGCTTCTTGCTTGAAGGGCTAGAAGTTTGGATTTTGTAAAAGCTCCTAGCGCACATTTCGGGAACGGTCATTCAGCAAAAAATTGTTGTATAACAAACGTTCTAGGAGACGACCTCTTACTGATATACCTGCAGAAAGTCGTTAAGAGAATGTGCAATGAGATGGAGTGTAGCTGGTTGTTTACCTCTTCATATGTCAACACTCGATGTCATTTAAACCCGAGTTTCGAGGACATGTCGCTCTGGGCCGGTATTTCAATTCTCAGGCTCCTGCCACTCTACCTCGCTAGCTGGCATACTTTGCGCTGTCCGTAGGACGCTAATACTGTAAGACTACTCATCATATATTGACGACCTAGTTCTAATTCTACGTAGCTGACAATACTACTTTTATACATTATTTCCCTAAAAACTGGTTACGACTCCCAGCTACATATGGATACGCAGTCCATCGCAACAATTTTCGTTGTGTTCATTGTCCAATGCTGATGTATAAAGGAAAATATACCTTACCGTACTGTAGTAAAGTTGTTTCTCTGACGTATTTAAGCACTCTTACAGAATAATATATTTAAGGTTAATTCTCCTTTACACGTATGCATAGAAAAATGAGCACAATGGAAATTGTTGTGATGGACTGCATATCCATATATGGCTGGGAGGCGTGAGCAGTCTTTAGGGAAATAATGGATAGGAACGGTATTACAAGATATTAGAATCCTTCCGTATTGACGGTTTTCGCTTTACAAAGGTGAAAAAAGTATCCTCCTAATTCAAGACAATAAATATTCCGTCATTAGACGGAGTAAACTAATTCAAACATGTTTCGGCTCGTTTGACCCATCTTCAGTGAAAAATGAGGGGAGATTTGAAATAATTTACATAATATAAGTTAAAAAATGCTAAAAAATATAATGAAGGAGCAAATGATAAAACAAACAAAAGAGAGTCTAGACGGAAACAAAATTAGTATAAATATACAATATTTACATCAATATGCGGAGGCCTTTTCGCCTGCACGTCATATCAGGCTTGGTTTCTCAAAAATGTTTGCTCCCGCTCCCCTCCTGACCAATTTAATGTGATGGGTTCCTACAAGAATGATTTTCGACAGTGATTTCAACCTGTTTGTTATTGTTACTAAACAATATTTTGTAAACTATGAGGTCCACAATCTCACCATGTGCTACTATTGTTCATTTCCGTCTGCATCATTTGTTTTTTCATTCCTTTTGTTTCTTAGGTTAACACAGTTTTTAGTTTCAATTATTATTTTGAGTTAACATATTTTCACTGAATTTTGTCGCAGTGAGTTCTTTTTTGCTCCGCATATTTGTACTAATTTTGTTTCCGTCTAGGCTCTCTTTTGTTTGTTTTATCATTTGCTCCTTCATTATGTTTTTTAGCATTTTTTCATATTATGTAAATTATTTCAAATCTCCCCTCATTTTTCACTGAAGATGGCTCAAACGAGCCGAAACATGTTTGAATTTGTTTACTCCGTCTAATGACGGAATATTTATTGTGTTGAATTAGGAGGATACTTTTTCACCTTCGTAAAGTAGGAACGGTATTGTCAGATACGTGGTATTAGAACTAGGCCGTCGATATACAAACTGTTGAATTACGTGTGCATTCGGACATCGGAGTTTTATAGACGTGGACAGTTTACGTAACAGTCAAACAGGTCAAGTGATGTTTTAATAATGATGATGTAATTTACTTTACATCCCGCTAACTACTTTGGCGCTTTTCAGAGACGCCGAGGTATCAAAATTTTTCCCTCAGGGGTTCCTTTACGTGCCAGTAAATCTACCGACACCAGAATGACGTATTTGAGCACCTTTAAATACCACAGGTCTGAGCCAGGATCGAATATGCCAAGTTGGAATTAGAAGGCCAGTGCCTCAAACGTCTGAGCCACTCAGCCCGGCTGGACACACATTTGGTGTTTACCCGAAGAAATTCATTAAAACTCAGCCATAGACGCCAAGAGAGGTTCGGTTTATTCTGCCATCTAGTAGGCCTAGAGTAAAACGGAACGTCGAAATTGAAGAGCAGACAGCGAGAAGATGGTATCATATTAAAATGCTTCAACACGGTAGTTGAGGCCATGCGGTTATTACTGTTACTATTATAATTATTTGACATGCAATAGGAAATGGTGGCTCAGTGAGGAAAGCAACGGGAAACTACCTCACTTCCCTAGTACGCCTCTTCAGTCATGCCTAGGGCATCTATGACAGCTTATGGCGGAGCTTTTGAGGATCCAACCAGTCTTGGTGCTGCGTACATACATAATTATCATTATTATTATTATTATTATTATTATTATTATTATTATTATTATTATTATTAATATGTCCGGCTCCATGGATAAATTGTTAGCGTACTGGCCTTTGGCCACAGGAGTCCCGGACGCGATTCACGGCAGGGTGGGGTAATTTTAACCTTAATTGGTTAATTTTGCTGACACGGGGGCTGGGTGTCTGTGCCGTCTCCATCATCATTTCACTCATATCACGACTCGAATCAAAATTTGGAATCAGAAGGCGAGTGCCTCAACCGTCTGAGTCACTCAGCCCGGCTGCACACACGTTTGGTGTTTACCCGAAGAAATTCATTAAAACTCAGCCATAGACGCCAAGAGAGGTTCGATTTATTCTGCCTTCTAGTAGGCCTAGAGTAAAACGGAACGTCGAAATTGACGAGCAGACAAAAAGCCATACGTCATTATTATTATTATTATTATTATTACTATTATTATTATTATTATTATTATTATTATTATTATTATTATTATTATTATTATTATTATTATTATTATTATTATTATTATTATTATTATTATTATTTGATATAATTTCCTGTAATCCTAAAGGTTAAACACATGCTCACTCTCACATCCCACTGTTCATCTCTCCATGAAATCTTCCGCAGTAATTTAAGCTGGGTGGCTTAAATGGTTGAGGCGCTGGCCTTCTGCCCCAACTTGGCATGTTCGATCCTGGCTCAGTCCGGTGGTATTTGAAGGTGCTAAAATACATCAGCCTCTTGTAGGTAAATTTACTGTCACATAAAAGAACTCCTGCGGGACTAAATTCCTGCACCTCGGCGTCCCACAGAACCGTAAAAGTAGTTAGTGGAACTTAAGTAACTTAAGCTCCGAAGTTATATCAACGTCTACAATGTCTGCTTTAACTTCCCGTAAATGAAAGGAGATGCCACATACAACTGTCTGTAAATATCCAGTTGAGTGACTGAAGCTTCTAACGGTGAGATCTTACGAGAGAGAAACGCCAAATGCCGGATCCCCCCCCCCCCCACGACTCCTTACGTTCCTGGAATACCTGAGTGCTCCAGCACAGTAGAATTGAGGTAGGTGTGACGTTTGAGGAGATCGGGGATCGTTCAACAGCAAGATTGTTCCAGCTTTACTTCTCAAGCACGGCAATGTAATCTCTCGAGGGTACGCTGCTTCCTTCTTCCTTCGTGCAATGTATTTTATGGTACTTCTTTGGTCACATGGTTCATGTTTATTTAACAGTATTTGTAAGCTATGTGAAAGAGAAAACTCGAACGTTATGTCCTCTTGCTGATTCCAACATCAAAGCTTGAATTCTCCTTTAATTCATTCTAAATACTTCAACCTCTTTACAAATTCTATTACTCCTCGCTAGAGGGGGTCAGATTTCTATGAAAAGTCATATTTTTCCTTAACATTATATCATGCAGTATTGGATTTTAAACTCGTTTCCAAGCATGATAATCAAAATTAAACAGGTTTACTTGGGAATATAAATGCATACTTTGGCCTTTTTTTGTCTTGTGGCATATTTTGACAAAATCTCATTATAACGACTTACTTTCGTAATTTTCATTTGAATAAACTTCATAGTTTGCTATAAAAATGTCAGTACACACTGGAATATACTTCCACTGAAGAACCATTGAAAAGTAGTGTATGGCATGTTTCTAGCAGGTAAGATTTATTATTTGCTAGTTGGGTCAATTCCTGGAAACCGGCCTATTGTTTGTATGGAAGCAGAGGCAATTCTGCAAGTTATTTGACATTGTTCATACCTCCCTCATTCTCCCTTTCCCCTTCCTCCATCAACACACTGAATGACCTTTGTTATTCACGGAGCTCCAATAATTCAGTTACTTTCTGTATACCTAAAACGAAAGTCTCAGTTAGTGAGAAGCTGTGAAGTTTTGTTCGCGAGTTCGGTGAAAACATATTCGGTTCGGATGGAGTGATATTATTCTGTAAATTGCGTGTGCATGCTAAAGGAACAGTAGAATCTAGGGTGTGATGAAATGTTATTGGAAACACATAGAGGATCTTTGTACCTGCGTGGAATAAGTGACATTCTTTGTAGAAACTTTTCATCTCCAGATTTCCAGGAATTTTCTTCAAGTGATTAAATCTATTAATGTTCCCTCCCGTTACAACATATAATGTCAAAAGGAGTTTTCTCCACGAACCTACTACGTTGGTGTAGCAGGGGGAGAGGTGGTAGTCCTAAGTGGCGCGACCCAGGAGGCAGATGTGGGGAGGGGGTCATAACCGGCTTGCCAGCTGGCTTGAGGCAAGTTAAATACCTTTCACGGACCAAACACACAACCCCCTGTGGGTGGGGGACTCAGAAGAAGAATACACACACGGTATCCCGTGCCTATCGTAAGAGGCGACTAAAAGGGGCGATGTCCTGGATTTTGGCCCCGTTTAGACTACAAGCATCATCGATTCAGTATTTTACTTTAGAAGCAGTCCCTTGGTCAGTAATACTATTGTTTAACGCTAGTTTCTTGGAATGTGGAGAATTGCGGGTCGGATCCAGTGATTGTTTTAAATTCATATCCATCAATTCATTCTTCGTCCTCACGTTTTGAATTCTGGTGAGTGGAGGATTCTGGATTTTAATTGTCCTTATATGTCGTCTCATTTCGTGCCATTAGGGGCCGATGACCTAGATTTTAGGCCTCTTTAAACAACCATCATCATCATTATCATCATCAGAAATTTTTCTCACTACAAGGCGATACTCAACGACAACAAGAGAGGATTTTCATTCAATTACCTTAAGATGCATGTGTTCATTAACTGCAACAATCCTGATAATGGGGACTAGATCAAGTGTGAAAGCTTCATTCACGTAACACATATTTTCTGTATACCGTAACGAAAAATTGATTGGATATTGCGCCATTCCCGCGTCCAGGTCGAGTCGCATGAGATCCAGGCTAGCTCAAATATAATCACATTTCTCGCTATTCGAAGTTTATGGGCTATGGGTTCCGCATTACGAAATTATCAAGTGGTTATCACTTACATCTAGACATCTATTCTAGAAGTCATTAAAAGAATGGCTAAGTTTTACTATGCATTATTTATTGAAAATCAAGAAAGGTCTGACGCCAAAAGTTGTCATGAATTTCTATCTGAAACGGTAAGTGCGAGGCATTGAGATATCTTGAAATTATCTTGAAATGTTAAGTAGGAAATATTAAATTGAAAATAAAATCTCAAATTGGAATAATTAAAATGAAAACATTACATTAAGAGACATTAAATGAAAAACATTGGATTGAAATCTATCTGATTGAAAAGGAACCTTAGGTTGAAAAAGACATTAGATGCATCTATTCGAATGAATGAAAATTATATCGAATCACAATATATACACTGTCGTAGATTGAGAGTCTTTAAAGTTTGGACGCAGATTCCATGCTTGGCTACAAATAAATTAAATTAGGATCACAATTTTCATTATATAAATTCTCGGAAAATTATTCCGAAAATCCTACTTGCTTTATCTAATATTCATTAATCCTTGCAATAAAGTAACTTTGCTTGATTCGAACTATTTGTGCTCAAATACACAACCAGATTGACATAAGAAAATGTCTTCAGAAATATTTAAAACAGTTAATATGTATCAAATTTTTCTAAAACGTTCTCAAATTTCTTAGTATATATTCTTATAAAGACAAAGATAATCCCTTTAAGTCATCACATTCTTTAAAATATTATGATCAAATATCATATCTAGAAATTACGCAAATTGTTCTCTTATTTGAGAGCATTAATTAATTCTAGTGCATATCTTTGTCATAAAATTGTGCTATCAAGTGTATCTGACCATCACTCAATCTAATCACACCGTAATTGGGTGGTGTAGCTTGTGGGAAGACTCTACTTACTACCAACAACCCTTAGTTGTGAAGATAAGTCACCAGTGATATCGGATAATGCATTGGAATAAACTTCAAAGCTTCCCTAATATGTGAGAAAATTCTTGCGATCAGAAGAAACACATGGGTGTAGGTTAATTTCATATCATCCCCCTTATCAGAAACTATTTGATGATCTAAAATTATCAACATACGTACGTCACTGAGATCGTATCCTACATAACATATGGCTTATTCAAGGATCAACGGTCGATTGAAGACAAATTATATTCATTCATCATCTCAAAAATACGTAACTTGAAATACTATCCTCATTAAAATAAACTATGACCTCACTTACGGTGAACAATAATCATCACCAACATTAATCATCATAACCTCATAACATTATTCACATATAAAACCATCTTCACATTATTAATCTCATATAACACTTCACTTCAGAGAAAACGCATTAATTCATTCCAACTCGACGTATACCTAACTGTCATCATTGAACGTTTACCTGACTACTCCGTTATAGCCTCAATCTTTTAATAATTCCGTAAAATATTACCATATCCTCCTATTCCGCAAGCATATCCTACATACGATCTCATTTCCACCATAATTTGATGTCATAAGTTCTCACATAAGCCTAGTGTTTATCGCAACGTCGTATAAAATTCACCAAGAGATAAAAACTTAACCTCCTTTCATATTACATTGATAGCATTACGAACGGGTTATCTCACTTTCACTGGTTGACTACATCCTATACAAGGATTTGACGTTTAGGTCCGATGAATACCTATCGACCTTTAACCTAACTATGGTATTCGTCTTCCCATATGTTACTATCTCACTGACATTAATTAGAATAGCACTTTTAAAAATAAATAAATTTCCATTTATAGCATTGACTTAAAGAAACTTATCTTTGCTCTGATTCCCCCGTTGTTATCTAATGTCCGGGTAGATGGACATGCGGGTACAGCTCACGGCATTTCCCTCATCTGTTTGGGAGCATCTGGGACTGTCTCGGCTGGTTATCGGTCCTCATGGGCCGGAAACGTCATCCCGTGTCGCCGTAACCTAGGTAGCTTCGCCTCCACTTTCTTCATGCATGCTGCTGCTGGTCTCTCGGGCAATCAGAACAAAACAAGATGTCAGTTTGGTTAATGTCGTCATCTTATGGATATGCTTTTCTACCATCTGAATATGGTACATAAATATTGCTCTTTAGAAAATTGACCTTGGAAATATTCCAAAATTTGCAATACGTAAAAATGAATATTTAAATTGGATTATGGAAATATATGTGTATGTATATTCTTCTCCCCTCTCTCTCCCTGTCGATATTACAGTTATGTAGCCTCTCGGAATTGATTGTATCGGCTAATACGTCGTCTTAGGTAGATATTGTGACGTAGCGATGTGGAAGTCTTTATATTCCAAAAATACAATTTAATTTCACGGAGTCAAATATTCTCGAACGGTAATATTTTCGTAAAACAGTCTGTGGACAAAGGTTTCTCTCTATTTTATGACCAGTATTTTGTAAAAACGTTGTTTTTCTTCCTCTTGAGTACGTCCGTATTGTTCTCCTTCTGCGAATTGAATGTTAAGTTTTTAATAATAACTCTTAACAATCTTCTCATGTCTTTCTTTACCACCGCCTTCTATGCTCGTTTTTCGTCGAGCGCTTGACGAAAACATTACTCCTTCGGCTCATATAGCACTCTGACGCTTTATTATCGACGTTCTGATGACTTGAACTCTATTTTTGTTCCACTTAGATCTTGTTGGGAACAGTGAAATGGCACAATATTTAACAGGGAAAGTAACTATAGTGTTTGTGCCTCCCACAGAGTCCGTCCTTGACTAGGAGTATGCAGTGTAACCTTAATGATTTCATGAACTATTCAGTGTTATAGTTGACTTTTAGGTTAAAGATTTCAAAAAATTAAAACTAATTTCTCTCTGCATTAATTACAGCTTGTAGTAACTGTAATAAAGGTTTTTTCTGTATGTAATGTAGATGTTATTCATTAAGTCATATTTTGAATTTTATATGTCATATTTTTATGTTTTAAGTCATAAATTAACATTTCATACATGTTTACGTCACAGAAGTCCACCCACTACTCCTCCTTCTCTTACCGCCTAGAGAGTTGTCTGCCCAGTTCGGGTTGTTCGGGACACGGTGGGTTTTAACCGCACTGTCTGCAACCCTGAAGATGAATTGACTTAAATTAAGGCCGAGGTCCCTTCCTTTCCAGTCTACTCCTATTGTTTTTTAGATTATGTCATCGTCGCTAAGAGACCCCTCTCAGTTAGTGCGACGTAAATACAATTGCAGAAACAGATTAAGGGAATATTCTATTGCCATCAGCATTGTTTATTTTTCTCCATATTGATTTCAAATTCTTCCAAATTCCCACTTACTCTCTCTGGTTATGCTTGCAATTCTCTTTCACCCGTACCACTAACCACATTATCTCTATCAAACAGTACTTGATTTCATTCATGTACCACAATGAACTACTTTTGCTCCGAGCTATCCGACGCTGAGGTGGATGGAACAACACCCGAGAGGATTCGTTTGATCATACGACATCTCATAATCTGCAGGCCTTCGGGCTGAGCAGCAGGCGCTTGGTAGGCCATGGACCTTCGGGATGTTGGGCCACGAAGATTCTTCTTCTACCTCTTCTTCTTCTTCTTCTTATTTATGATGATCGTTTCAAAGTCCTATGGGTTACTATTCCTCAACTTCTCTGACTATTGATGTACTTTGTTTTTACGCCAATACCCCTTCATACTCTGGCTCGTTTTTGATCGTTCCTCACCGGAGAACACCCTTCTTGTTCTCCTGGACATCTCTTCGAACAGATTCGTCACCTCCACAATTTTCTTTCTGAACACTGTTCCGTTTGTAATATCTCCCTTCTCTATGCCATATTTTTTAAGATCCTGATGAACTGCTTTCTTCTTTCGTGGAAGATGAGGATCTTATTTGCTAGGCGTTCCTATCCCATTCTTCTCACGCGTCCATAGAATGTCAGTCGCATTTTTCTCATCGAGGTTCAACTATTCTTACATTTTTCATACAGCACTTGATTTGATCTCAAACGAAATTAAAGTCATTTCCTGTTTCTTGGCTCCCAGAATTTCTCACAGAAATTTACGTTCTTTCCATTCTATTTCAGTAATCCTCTCTCTGGCAATTGTCCCTGCTGCATAGAGGCATCCAGGTTTCACCACGGTATTATAATGATAGGAGAGGAATTTGGACTTATAAGTTTCCTGGCAAAGTCCGAATGCGATCTCCATCCTATTCTTATTCTTCCTAATTTGATTTTACAATGTGCTTTACGTCGCAGCTCCACGGACGATTCTTATGGCAACGATGGTAGAGGAACGGTCTAGGAATGGTAAGGAAGCTGAGCGACGTTATTTAAGGTACAGCCCCAACATCTGCTTGGTGTGAAAATGGGAAACCAGGGAAAACCATCCTGAGGGCTGCCGACAATGGGGTTCGAACCTACTACCTTCCGGATTCAAGCTCACATTTGAGTCTCTCTAACCGCACAGCCAACTCCCCCAGTATTATTATTTATTATTATTATTATTATTATTATTATTATTATTATTATTATTATTATTATTATTATTATTATTATTTCAAGAGGCATACACTCTAATTTTTCTTATTTTCATTGTTATTTTCCGTAACCAATCTAGCAGTATCACATGTCTCTTGATGTCGTGTTCATTGCCACGGAATGCCCAGTATAATGTGGAATCCTAATCACAGGGATGTGACATTTCATTTCAAAAATTCTACATATATTGTCCGGGATTCGAATCGCAGCCGTCTTGATGAGACACCAGTAACACTGCTACTTAGGTATCATACTCCATTGTTTCATTCCTGCCCTTCGTCAATATCCTCACTCTTCCATGACTCGATTGTTTGATTTACGTTTTTTTTATGTCACTCTAACTCAGCTTCGGAAATGAAAATGCTAGGACTGGGAAGTAAGCGTCAGTAGTTGTAATTACGGTACAACCCCAGCATTCGCGCGGTGTGAGGTTTTAACTGCTGTGTGGCCCATATCACTCAGCCAGGTGAGATCAGGAGCAGTTGATGATAATCTCAATGAATTTTCCATTGAAGCCACAGTCATCAACAATACTGTCTTGTCACAATGAATCTTTTTTTACACGTTCAATATTATTTCTCCACTTTTGTACCCAATTGTTATAAGTAAATCGTCGTTGCCGGGGCAAAACCTCCTATGTGATAATATTTTTGGAGATATACTGACCCGCAGCACATACAGTATGATGAGCGAGAATGCCTTGACCATCTTCACAAAATATTGCACCTTAGATGACAGAACCTTACCGGCCAAAGTTCTAAGTTAAAATATTTCACATAAGAGGTTTTGTCCCGGTAACGACGAAATATAATCTCGACTATAGTGGACACCAATCTTCCGTATTGACTTAAATTACTGTTATTAATCATTTAAAGGTCCGCCTTGTTACTACAATACAAATCTAATACATTTAATAATGCACATAAAATACATAAAGATATATAAGTACATGCTTCGAGAATCCTCTTCGTCGGTTTACAGATAAAAATCACATACATGTAATAGACCTTACCTTATTTAAAAATATGCCCCAAAGTAAAATAGGTTCAAACCAAAATACAATGAAACATATTAAAATTCCAAACATGGATATCAATTTTAGTACCATAAATGAACTCTTTACAGGGCAATCTGAAAATAACATGAATTATATTCATTTTTGAACTTTTAATATGTTTTATTGTATTGATGATTTAACGAGTTTTATGTTAAGGCATATATATATTTTAAATACGGTCTATTACATGCATATGATTTTAATCAGTACGCCGATAAAGGAAATATTAATGAATTCTCGAAACATATATATATATATATATATATATATATATATATATATTTGACGTATTAGTAAATTTACTAGATTTGTATTGTATTGACAAGGCACATCTTCAAATGATAAGAGTAATTGTCAAAAAGTTTAAAGTTTCTGTACCAAGTCAAGTTCAGAGTAATATTTCGAGTTGACTACAAGGAAAGTGGAGAGATTATAACGTGACACAAAATAGGTGCTGGGAATCGTGTTGCATACCTCGAATATCAGAGGTCAATTTTTCATCCCGGAGAGAAACTTAAGCAATATTTCAAAAAGTGGCCCACCCGCAGATGTGACCTACATTCGTTTATTCGTCCTTGACCTGAGGCAGGGTGCGGGACGGGACGAAAGATCAATACAGCGTGGTCCAACCAAAACAGCCCGGGCCAGGCCTCCTACTTGCCCAATTAAAATGATCACAAAACACTATTAAATTTTCACTCTTCCAGTAATCAACATGTTACGAAACCATGTGCTGTGGTCTGCTCATAAACTCCACCTCAGCAGAGAGCCTAATAACTTGGAAAATTTAATACAATATTTACGATGGCAGGCTGTCATTTATGGCGTCAGACTGTAATCCATAAATTCATCCATTTATGCATACATTGATATATATATATATATCATTGCAGACTGTAATGTATTCCAGTGATGAGTACACTAAGACTCTGCGAATTAATTAATGCCCCCAACATTACTCTATTAACAGCTAACCCTGTGGCGTCGTTCAGTTTTATATCTCGTACTTTGAAAAGGAAACTGAAACTTCTTCTTCTTCTTCTTCTTCTTCTTTTCCTACCGCTTTTCCCCCACGTGTGGGGTCCCGGGTGTGAACTACGTCGCACATGTGGATTCGACCCTTTTTATGGCCCGAACTGCCGGCTGTCATTTCTTGATGGATACAGTACTTTTGCATCCATCTCTTGGCACAGGCGAGAGCAAAGTGTAGCTTCCACTGAAGTCCCAGTCTCATCCATGTCTGTGACAAAATGGAAGCTGCTGGGGTATGGGTGGTGCTGATTAATGACATTCAGAGCACAACCAGTGTGTCTGAGTGTCATGAAAGGTGTTGCTCATAGGGTTAGTTGTGCTACAATAGCACTGTCTGGCCCAGTGAGGAAAACAATGGCAAACTACCTCACTCTGCATCTTGCCTAGTACGCCTCATTTTGGTACTGCTATTGGTTTTTGTGGTTTTCCTGTAACTGCATAGCCTTTGGTGATGCTACTTGAGGATCCAACCAGCCTCTGGGCTGATGACCTAACAGACAGACACACCCTTCCTGCCGCCAACCCTATATGGAGGGAAGTAATCACTATTGCGTGTTTCTGTGGTGGTTGGTAGTGTAATGTGTTGTGTGAATATGAAGAGGCGAATGTTGTGACGGACACAAAAACCCAGTCCCCGAGCCAGAATAATTAATCAAAAGCGATTAAAATCTCCGACCTGGCCGGGAATCGAACCCGGGGCCTTCTGAAAAGAAGGTCAGTACGCTGACCATTCAGCCAACGAGTCGGACTGAAAAGGAAACTGTCACTATCCATTGGATATTACTCTGTACTTTTCTTATTCTCGATAGCCCTGTCCATTATTCTCCTCAAAATATGTATTATTTATTTATTTATTTATCTTCATTCAAGTGGCGAAGTTAGGGTGCATGTCCCTTACTTAACCGCACTTACAACCACTTTCTGCAGATATACTAAGTTATAATTTAGCAAAATTAAATAATTAATTAATTTGGTAGTATGAAGGTATATAGGCTGAGCCCAATTGCGTTACTTCTTGATATATGGTATTTAAACTTTAAATACATCAAACGAAAAATAATAACGTTAGTAACAATCATAGCAAGAACAAGGAAAAGGAGAAACTTAATAAGCAGAAGAAAATGTTATTACTATAAATTAAAAAACATAATACTATAGAAAATTAATAAACAAGTTAGAAAAATATCACAAAGAAATACAAAAACTTATGAGTACCTAGCATTCCAGGAAAAAGGAATTTATAATGATTGTGATTTAGTAAAATAGTAGACTTTATTTGCTTATTGAACAATCAAGCGCCAGCAGATAAATCAACTTATACACTAATTGAATTATAAACCGATAATGTTTTAACTGGTCGTGAATTAGAGTGATGAAATCTTTTAGATCTTGGGATGTGAAATAGTACTTGCTGTCGTGATCTTATTCGTGGTACATGACATAGGATGAAGGCAAGTAATTCTTGACAGTCAATTTTTCCATTCTAAACTTTTCTCAATATCTGTAACTAAATATTCTCCTGTTTTTCAAACACGTAAAAGTAATGAAATTTCTTAAAAACAGGGTTTAAGCGTCAAATGGACAAAATAAAGTTTTCTGATACGAATATGTTAGAAATTTATTTTCTACAGTCTCATTGTAGCGTGTTTGGTCTTTATAAAGGGGATCCCAGATTACCGATGAATATTCTAACTTACCTCGTACTAAACATACACACAACTTAACAATAATTACTTCATGTTGAGTAAATAATTTGGAATTTCTAATAAGCATCTTGTTAGATAGACTCATAACTTTCACAATATGGCAATTAAAAGTTAATTTGCAGTAGAAAATTATTCCTAAATCATTAACAGGCGTTACATTTAAAAGAGTTGTTTCACCAATATAATATATCGGATTTATATATTCCTTCTTCCTGGTAAATACCAGAACTTTGCATTTATTAGCATTTAAGAATAGTTTATTGCTGTCACACCATAACATAATATTATTAATATCCTGTTGCAAATTATTCACGTCATTGCATTTACATACGGTCTTACATAACTTTACGTCGTCAGCAACACACACGCTATCACTCTCACATTTAGAAAGGAATTAAAATATTATACTGTACATTAACCAATATAAAATAATATTGCTCGAACACACAAAAAATAAATGTGCATATTACACAACTACACAAGTGTCCAGAAGTTGGCATCATCACTAAACGAGGCCATAACGTCTGATAAGAATGTCAGACGGATTGTTGAACAAACGGAAGCTGAATCACACACCATATGTCCCACAAATTATTCAAAAAAACAATGTCAGAAAGGTTCTGATATATAAGGTACACCTTTGACAACAACTAACAAAACTTGGCAATGTCTTCCACAACAAAATATGCTGTTAATCAGGGGCGTATTTTCCTTGCATGCAAGGCATTCATTGCATGCGTTATGATAGCGCAAAGGACTGTCTGAAGTAGGATTTTCAAGGCAAGTGTTATTAATTTCATCTCTCAGAAGTTCAAAAGTTCCGCACATCTGCACTAGTTCCGTTGCCTGACTACGTGTGGCGCTGGTGTAGTCTCGCCATCTAATCCACTGTAGAAAGAAAGAGACAGCCAATGGAGGAGTTAAGGACGTAACGCACTCAATTTTGAAATTGCATTCAGTGGTAGACATAGTTCTGGAACCCTCCGCATGATGTCACTGCACTCGACTCTTTGTCACAAGGTCTGTCTAGGGAGGTCTGGTCACGCTACCACAATCCTTTGCGGTGGCGGCCATATTGGGTCTCAAATATCGTTATGTGGGCGTGCCCGATGTAATATGAGTTATTACTTGAATTTTGAAGGAAATGGGATACTGTGCCGCACCAAATTGTCAAAATAAGACAATTGACGGAATTAGTGTGTTTCGCTTCCCTAGAGATATGCACAGGAGAGCTCGGTGAGTACAAAACTATAGGCGTGACAAATGGCAACCTACAGATAATTCAGTCTTGTGCGAGTTAGTGAAGTTATACATTCGCATTATTCCTGAATAATAATAATATTTATATGAACGATATTTTATATTTATAGGTCTTATTATGTATTTTCTTCTAGCATCATTTTTAAGAATCGCAATTTGAACTAAAGAGGGCAGAAGGACGGAAACTACTCAGTGGAATTCCATCCCAAAAATTTTCAACGTTCCTAATCCACCCAAGTCTTTGACATATAATAGGAAACCTCTCAAAGAAAAAGAATTGTTTTTCAAAAAAGCAAGAAAAGTAACACGAAATATGTAATAGTAGTATTGATGTTTATGAAAATTTCCATTTCATGTGTCCGGCTCCATGGCTAAATGGTTAGCGTGCTGTCCTTTGGTCACAGGGGTCCCGGGTTCGATTCCGAACAGGGTCAGGAATTTTAACTACAATTGGTTAATTTCGCTGGCACGGGAGATGGGTGTATGTGTGTAGGTGTCGCGTTCATCATAATTTCTTCCTCATCACGACGCGCAGGTCGCCTACGGGTGTCAAATCAAAAGACCTGCACCTGGCGATCCGAACTTGTCCTCGGACGCTCCCGGCATTATAAGCCATTTCATTCCATTCCTTTTCATGTAAACTACAGACAGTATCTTTCTAACCCTACATAAAATGTAGAAATGTATAATGGATATTTGAAATGCTTGTTCCCGTTCATTTACCAATTAGTCACTTCAAACCAACAATTTGTGTCCAGTTTGCCATCATTACAACACTTGTTAATAGCAGTCTTATACGGTACTGAGGTTATTATTTACAGCTATATTTCATTCATCTTAAATGCTCTCTAGAGTACAGTATATGGCTGGACAAATACTTAAAGATCACGACACTCGCTTCACTCGCACTAACCAACTACTGTAATTTAACGTACCGTAGCCTAAAATAATCCCTAAAATAGCCTAACCTAGGTTAACTCAACTTAATAGTGAGTGAATTTCTATTTCTTATGGAATCGTATCTACCAATGGCTTTAATTTTCTTAACCATTATTATTATTATTATTATTATTATTATTATTATTATTATTATTATTATTATTATTATTATTATTATTATTATTATTATTATTATTATATGCATGAATGTAGGACTCAGCTTAGAGCCCAGTGATCGCCAACCCACGCTCCCTAGTTAGGAGCTCTTTACGCCCCTTTCAGTCGCCTCTTATGACAGGCAGGGGATACCGTGGGTGTTATTCTATTGCCCCCACCTACAGGGGGAAATCTATTTTGGGTTGTGACTACGAGGCCCTTAGCTGAATCTTGACATTGCTTTTACTTGTGTCAGACTCTCACCTATTCTAGCCCATCCGACCTCCCCTGGTCAACACTTGTTTTTTCCGACCGCGACGGCATTAGCGCATTCGAGGCCTAGGAAGTTTTCATTTCCACGCACTTTTTGGCCTTCATCTTTCTTTTGCCGATACCTTCATTTTTCGAAGTGTTGGACCCCTTCCGTTTGTTTTCTTCTGATTAGTGTTTATAGAGAATGATTGCCCAATTGTACTTCCTCTTAAAACAATAACCACCACCACCTCTTTGTACTATATAGCTGCATGGGTTATCAATAAACTAGTTAAGAGTAGCTAGGAACATCACTCTTGTTGCACATGTGCAGAGTATTTTTGCCTTAGAACCCAAAGAAATACCACATGAATGGATAACAACAGTTACCATACATAATTTAACGCACTCCACTCAAGAGGCATTTAGTGTTTGTCAACATACTGGGGTAACCTTTTAGAAACGCTGTATCGGTAATTACTTTCTTAATAAAGAAAACGATGAAGGTAAGTTATTACAATTGTCTTTTAGTACTCTAAGTACAGTACTTCAAGTTCAGTATTTCATGTACCGGTAATCATATGACACAGGTACTGTACAAATTTCTATGTTTCTATCAATAAGGTAACATATTTGACAGATGATATTAATAAGAAACACAGTAAGACCAAGTTGTAAGGAAGTAAGAGTAGGGCATATGCTTTTCTGTTGATTCTTGTTTCTCAAAAAAATAATAAAAAAATAAAAAAATAAATAATTAGGCTCTGTTAATTATCTTCCTATTCAAATAGCTGTGATTGTATTCATATCATTTAAGTGTTATTCAGTTATATATACATAAACAGTAGATGCCCAATTAATTTCTTTATGAAAAATAGTTATTTTGTTTTTATTTCAGTGTACGGTACCGAAATCCTATAAATTCGAATACACTTGCCTTTCGTTACGCTCGCTTGAAGACCCAACATGGCGGCTCCATAAGTAGCATTCGTGACTTGACCTCCCTTCATAGACCTTGCTTTGTCACTATTTGCGTGCTACCCGCTGCCGTCTGTCAGCAGCTTCGGAGAAAGTCGGAATGTCCAAGGGATGGAGGTAACGGCCGAGCGGCAAGTACGGATTACCCCCTGGCGAGATGAGCTCTCTTCTGTACGGATCCCATGTGGCTGCTCCATTTTCCAAGACTGGCCTTACGACGATAGCCAGCCGAATGTTTTGTGGAGGTTTCTTAAAATGTATGGGTAATATGTTGCTGTTAATCCATTCAAATGCTTGCCAGTATTTCTCTACCTTGTTCTAATGCAGAGGCAGAATGTCAGTCAGCTGAACTTGTTGAAAATAAAATTGCGTACCAGACTCCACGCCAGAACTGCTTCACGCTCCACGCCAAAAAAAAGACCGCACTTAGAAGACCTGTTACACATAATTATGAATTCTCTGAAAGTACCTTGCGTAAGATAGGAACCTCAGCTGCATATTCATATTCCAATTCCAACTACACCAGAAGAGGAATCTGAGTCTTCTCATTTATAAGGTATGTTGTGGTTATCCATCCATTTAATGTTTCAATATTCCCCTCATGTAGACCTAGTTCACAAAATTTCATGTAGTGACATTTTAACTCAATTAGTGACTTCATGATAATTGGCAACACTGAATCTAGCAACTCCCCAAGTTGAATAAAGACAACCCAACATACACTTAAACTGAGCAAACAGATCTATTCAATTTACAGTAGAATTGGCTTTCTTTCATAAACAAATAAAAAATAACACAAATATACGTATTATATACGTATTAATATCACCGTACTCTTAAGAGTGTTAATGTGGAGAAAAAACTCATTCCATTCGACTGAACACAATTTATAAGCTAATCTAATGGACAAGTTAAGGCATGTAAGGTGGAATAAAAACATTTAAACTGGGCGAATTGGCCGTGCGGTCAGGGGCGCATAGCTCTGAGCTTGCATCCGGAAGATAGTGGGTTCGAGCCTCACTGTCGGTAGCCCTGAAGATAGTTTTCTGTGGTTTCCTATTTTCACACCAGGCAAATAACACACCACAGCCAATTCATTCCAACTCCTAGCCTTTTCTTATCCCATCGTCGCCATAAGACCTAACTGTGTCGGTGCTACGTAAAGCAAGTTGAAAAATTAAAAAATTGAAAAACAAATAACGCAGTATGTCATTTCATCAGATAAAAAGGGCATTCTTCATATTCCTTAAATCATGAAAAAAAAAAAAGAAAATCAATTTGAAAATATATGCAAGAATCAGGCTATATAGCCGTTGCGCCTGAAAATATTGCTGTGTGACAATGCTGTCGAAGTATACAATTATGAACGGTAATTCTTTGATAGACATTCGTACAATATTGAACCTTAGATAATTAAACCTTACAGGCCAGAGTTCTAAGTTGAAATATTTCAGACGATTTTTCTGGGCACCACACAATGATTGCAAGAAATGTTCATTTGTTTTGTGATTGTCCTAAAAATCAATTCAGCGAACTGATCGAAGTCTATGGAAAATATTTTGATGCAGTACGACTTAAATCCGAAATGAGGGCAATGTTCACTTATGAACACTTCAAAGATAAGACTATGGCCCAAATCCGGAAGTTCTTATTGACAAGTGGTCTCCATAGTGGTCTTCGAGAGCTTTATAAATTGTGTATATTGGCCCTCCGCCCGTAATTCTTAAAGTGAAAGTCGTCTCTCTGCATTAAGAATGATGTCTATAGTGGGGATGGAGGCACATGAGTGCATGTGAGGCTATGCTTTTTCTCCATTCACCATTCCTGAATTGTATCTACAATTTGTACAAAATAATACTAATAATAATAATAGAGAAGGATCATCTTGTTGAGTTGAAAGTATGTGAGGACTTCTACAGTGCCGTCACCAGGGAATTCTGGAAAAAGAATTGCAGGGTCGAATTCACTTTCATGTAATTAGGGTGAGTAGAATTGGAATTTACTAAATAAATTGTGCTACTGCATGGTTACTAGTTGCATGCCTCTGTGGGGAATCCAGGATACGCCACTGCTGTTAATAGTGCGCATAGTTACCCCTAACGGCCACACATGCTCCGCAGTGGCGCGGCATGCTCTCTGTCAGATGGTCCAAGAGCTCTTGTGGCAGTGGATTGCATTCCTCAGAATGGGCAATGCGAAGGTCTTGGAGGGTCTTTGGTGGAGGCTGACGGGATGCAATTCGCCTCCCCAATGCATCCCAGGCATTTTCATGGGATTCAGATCCGCAGACCTCGCTGGCCAGTCCATGCGATGAATGTCTTCCCCAGCCAAAAATTCATCCACCAAAGCAGCGCGGTGCGTTCGGGCATTATCGTCCATTGCACCTCTGAAGAGTCGAACAAGTGGTCTCAGAACCTCATCCCTGTATCCCCGAGCGTTAACAGCGTTCCTCGGACCACCCATGAAGATGAACAGGTCCGTACGGCCATTCAACATGATGCCGCTCCACAACATGACGCCACCATCACCATACTGGTCGCGTTCCACGATGTTCCTGTGGTTATATCGGCCACCAGGTTCTCTCCAGATTAATGTGCGACGGGAATCGTTCTGAAAACTGAAGCGGGACTCATCTGTCAAGAGCACATGCCTCCATTCATTCATGGTGCAATTTCGATGTTGACGACTCCACAGTAAACGGGACCATCTCTGTGCTGGAGTGAGCGGGACGCACACCGCTGGACGTCGGGCAAACAGCCCTGCTATTCTGAGCCTCCGGTACACAGTTTGCCAGGAAACGGCAATCCCTGAGACGGCTGCAAGCTCCGCCGATAACATTTGCCTTGCAGGTGCACTCCGATTTCGTCGGACGGTTAAGGCCAGGTATCGATCCTGCTGTAGATTGGTTACCCTTGGTCGACCTGGTACTGGCCTACGACTAACATCTCCCTTGTCTAGAAATCGTCTCCAAAGCCTCGAAATGACACTTTGTGGCACATATAAATGTGTATTTTACAAACTCTGATAGCGCTGGTGCTAATTCAACAAAATTCATTACCATTCATGAACTAATGTTGAGATTTTTAAAAGTTTAGTAATGACTAGTATTTAAAAAATCAAATTTATATGTTAACTTGCGTGTGGTTTACAATATAAATTATGTAATTCAATGAGCATCATGATTAGAGCGTCCGTGGCTCAGGCGGCTGTGCCCTGGCCTCTAACCACTGGGTTCCGTGGTTAAAATACCGGTCACTTTGCAGGACAAAGTGGAGGCGGGTACTCCGGTTTTCCCTATCATCTTTCATTCCAGAAACACTCTCCAGTATCATTTCATCTGTTAATCATGAATCATTGTCCCAGAGGAGTGCGACAGGCTTCGACAGCCGGCACAATGCCTATCTTCGCTCCTAGATGGGGGCTTCATTCATTCCATTCCTGACCCGGTCGAATGACTTAAAACAGGCTGTAGATTTTAATTTTAGTTTACATGATTATTGTGGTTGATTTATTCTAAACGTTACTAAAATCGTGCTCCAGAACTTCTAAGATATCCCTTCAGAAATTATATACAAATACCTTGTGGCTAAATTTGAAGGAGGTCTTGCATGTCTAGTCCTTGACAATAAGATATATTCATGAGGATACAGGGGCCAAGCACGCCATTCATACGCTACTTTTCACATAGTTCTTTTCTAAATTTTTCAGTACCAATTATTTATAAAGGTTAAAAAAATATAAAAAACAAGTAGTTTATATAAATGACATATACTTATTACCCCGCAAAATGTTCGGATCCATGGCTAACTGGTTAACGTGCTGGCCTTTGATCACAGGGGTCGCGGGTTCGATTCCCGGTAGGGACGGGAATTGTAACCATAATTGGTTAAATCCCCTGACATAGGGACTGGGTGCATGTCGTCTATGGGAGTCAAATCAAGAGACCTGCACCTGGCGAGCCGGAGTCCTCAGACACCTCCGGCACTGAAAGCCATACGCCATTTCATTTCATTACCACGTAAAATTCCATGTAATATCTTCAATAGTATTTGAATAATGATGAAAATATTGGGTGAAGATGAAGGTGAAATAAAGGATGGAATCAAGAGAAAATTTCTTTCTGTACAGAAGGAGATGATTTGGTAACCGCTAGGATTTCCTTATCTTAATACAATACATATTATTATTTTATATTCGTTAAATTACCTTTTAATTACTCCAAGGTAGCCACAGAGCATATTGAACCTCTAAGTCACTTTGAAATAAATAAAAATTTGCTTGATTATCAGAGTTCAATGTAAAAATACCTACTGGCTTAATTTGAAGGAGATTTTGCATTTCTAGTCCTTCACAAGAAGATATATTCATGAGGATACAGGGGCTGAACACGCCATTCAAAATAATCTCGTGTCGACGATGAAAAGATAGGGCAGAAATAGTCTAGAGAACGGAAGTTCTAATAATAATAATAATTTCGTGTGGCTATTACTAGCCGATTGCAGCCCTTGTAAGGCAGACCCTCCGATGAGGGTGGGCGGCATCTGCCATATTTAGGTAACTGCGTGTTATTGTGGTGGAGGATAGTGTTATGTGTGGTGTGTGAGATGCAGGGATGTTGGGGACAGCACAAACACCCAGCCCCCGGGCCAATGGAATTAACCAATTAAGGTTAAAATCCCCGACCCGGCCGGGAATCGAACCCGGGACCCTCTGAACCGAAGGCCAGTACGCTGACCATTCAGCCAACGAGTCGGACAGTTCTAATAAAATTACTACACTAAGTTTGGTTGTCAAAGAATATTCATATTGGAGTAAAACTGTATAATGTCGTCGCTTCACCGGTAAAAGGTTGTAATCCACAAAGCTCTTCCTATCGATTATTGTCCTTAAGACTGGTCACGCCTCCCAGCCACGTATGGATATGCAGCCCATCAGAACAATGTCCGTTGTGTTCGTTTTCCTATGCGGACGAGTAACCGAAAATGAACCTTACATGCATTATACAATAGGAGTGTGTAAATACGTAATGCAAGCATACATTCGTATAGTACGGTACAGTAAGGTTAATTTTCCTTTACACTTTAGCATCGAAAAATGAACACAACAAAATTTGTTCTGATGGACTGCATAACCATATATGACTGGGAGGTGTGACCAGTCTTAAGGAGAATAATCGATAGGAAGAGCTTAGTGGATTACAACCATTTACCGGTGAAACGACGATATACTTCTAGCAAAAATATCGAGCAAACTAGTGCTGAAGAATCACCATCAAACTGTGTATATCTCACCCTGTGCTATGGTCCTTCACAATATTTCTCGTCTTTTCTTAAATATATATTTTCTAATACAAACTTTATCCATTTTGCCAATACTTTTGTGCAGTATAGATAACGGTATAAAGCAGCTTGGGATAGCGTTTACTGTAGATTTTAGAGTAAAATCCACTCTTGATCGATAACATCCTTATGGAGCTCCTATTAGGGTCTGTGGAAGCAACGTTGTTTTGAACTCTTCTACATGCTATGATTTAACAACATACAATGTGTTTTACGTCGCACCGACATAGATAGGTGTTATGGCTACGAAGGGACAGGCAAGGGCTAGGGGTGGAAAGGAAGCAACCGTGGCCTTCATGAAGGTACAGTACCAGCACGTGTCTGATATGAAAACGGTAAACCACGGAAAAACTTCTGCAGGGCTGCCGAGATTGGTGTTCAAACGTACAATCTGCCGGACTCAAGCTCGCAGCTGCGTGTCTCTAACCACACGGCCAACTCGCTCGGTAATAATAATAATAATAATAATAAGAAGAAGAAGAAGAAGAAGAATACCCTGCAGAGTGTCTTGCAGTCAATACAATGGAAAGGTCTTGTGGAGGAACTCGAAGTCAAAGAAAGATTCTGAGGAAATCCTTGCACCCAGTAAATGAAAATGGGAAACATAAACGACGGAAAAGAGATATACAAAAAGACTGAATTACTCATAATGATATTCGGGTGAGTATTCCACTTAAGATGAAACTCAAGGAACACCAGAATCTCCGATAAAATCCTAAGCTTGAAACAGTCAAGACAAGGACTGAAGGAAAGAATTAACAACATCGAGAACGAATGGGATGTTACGGGGCAATTAGATCGAGGGGCAAAACAACGAACAACGGGATTAACTTGGTCCATAATTGGCCAAAACGACGGCGATAATAATAATAATAATAATAATAATAATAATAATAATAATAATAATAATAATAATAATAATAATAATCTATGTGTTAAAACAATTTATGAAAACTAAAGTCAGTCAGTCCGGCCATTCTATCCGGTCGATTTCCTTCATTTTTTAAGTGAAAGGTATTCATGAACAGATTTATCATCAGGTACTATAAATCACTTAACTTCCGCCTTCCTCAAATTACTTGATTTTTTCAAATTTTTGTCTCTTTGAAGCAATCATATCTTTCGTTCTAATTGAGGTACGCAGTTTGTTTTGACCTAAAACACTTAATGGATCAAGCGCTTTCTTTTGAGGTAATAACTACTTAAATTTGGTAGATTCTGAGAAAAGTTATGAGTACGTATGTCTTGATGACGAAGATCTTTGAAGGACTTTTTAACAGATCGGCGCGTAGTGTTGTTCCAAGGAACGTTTAATTCAATTTCTTTGTGTGCTATCACCACAGCAGATCATGTGCTTTATTTCATTAACTCGAAACTTTGGAAATACATCCGTGAGGTTAGTAACGAACAACACCATACTTTGTACATTGCGGGCGGAGCCAGCGTGAAACTGCTAGTAATACTAATAATTATAATATTACTACTACTAATGATAATAATAATAATAATAATAATAATAATAATAATAATAATAATAATAATAATAATATAACCGAGAAAGTTGGCCGTGTGGTTAGGGGCGCGCAGCTGTGAGCTTGCATCCGGGACACAGTGGGTTAGAACCCAACAGTTGGCAGCGCTGAAGTTGGTTTTCCGTGGTTTCCCATTTTCACACCAGGCAAATGGTTGGCCCAATCATAGGCCATTCCTATTCTATCGTTGCCATAAGACCTATCTGTGTCACTGCAACGCAAAGCAAATTGTAAAAAGAGAGAAATAAAATCAACACCCTGTTTCCATTTATTCGACAGGGTCAGGAATGGAATGAATGAAGCCCCCATCTAGTGGCAAGGATAGGAACTGTGTCAGCTGTCTGTCGAGGTCTGTCGCACTCCTCTGGGGGCAATGAATAATGAGAGATGGATGAAATGAAATTATACTAGACAGTGTTGCTGGAATGAAAGAAGAGAGGAAAACCGGAGTACCCGGAGAAATCCTGTCCGGCCTCCGATTTGTCCAGCATACATCTCACATGGAGTGACTGGGATTTCAACCACGGAACTCAGCACTGAGAGACAGAGCACTACCGCCTGAGTCTGGTAGGCACAATAATAATAATAATAATAATAATAATAATAATAATAATAATAATAATAATAATAAGCATAACCTCAGTTACCATGTAGAGGAAATTTCTTTTCCTACCCCTTAGGCTGCCTGTAGGTTAGTTGCGTTTCATTTCACTATACCAAATGACAGAAGTATTTCAATTTCATAGGTTATTCTAGATTGCGAGCGGCAAATAATGTCTTCTTCTTCTTCTTCTTCCTCTTCTTTTTCCCGTTCCTGACCTTTGTTCTCAATTTATTGTGGTCGGCATTTGATGCGGATTTGACCAGATTGTACGTCCGGATGCCGTTTCTGACACCAAAAAACTGTAAGTAGGAATGTATGCATTATTGCGCGTTTCTGCAGTGGCTGGCAGTGGAGAGTGTATTGACATATGTGTATCAAGGCGAAAACAGACACCCAGACTCCGAAACAGAGGAATTAAAATCTCCGGCCTGACAAGAAATCGAACCCAGGGACCTCTGAACCGAAGGCTGGAACGCTGATCCAAGAGCTCGGACTATTTCCATCGAGTTTGAACCTACGACCATGTGACCTGATTCCTTCACTGTACGACTGATCCATAGAAAGAGCTTTGAATAATAATAATAATAATAATAATAATAATAATAATAATAATAATAATAATAACGCTAGTCCAACTAACTACTTTTACGGTTTTCGGAGAAGCTGACATGCCGGAATTTAGTCCCTTAAGAGTTCTTTTACGTGCGAGTAAATCTACCGACACGAGGATGTCGTATTTGAGCACCTTCAAACAACACCGGTTGAGCCAGTATCGAACCTACCAAGTTCGGGTCAGAAGGCAGCTCCTCAACCATCTGAGCCACTCAGCCTGGAAAAGAGCTTTCAAGAAACAATGTACACTAGGCTATATAGGAGAATGTCGTACTGTAAATCCTTTCCTTAGGTTGAGATTTACATTTCTTCCTGTTCTGCTACGTCCTTCTTAATCTGTTTGCCCTCCAGTGATAGTGACCTGTAGCGTGAGACTTTAGGTCGGGGGATACAGCAGGGAAGGACCAGCAATACCTCGCCCAGGCGGCCTCACTTGCTCTGCTGAACAGGGGCCTTGTGGGAGAATGGCAAGATTGGAAGGGATAGACAAGAAAGAGGGAAGGGAGCAACCATGGCCTTAAGTTAGGTACCATCCCGATATTTTCCTGGAGGAGAAGTGGGAAACTACGGAAAACCACTTCAAGGATGGCTGAGGTGGGAATCGAACCCACCTCTACTCAGGTGACTTTCCGAGACTCACTGGATCCCATTCCTTCCCTCGTACCACTTGTCAAATTTCGTGGCAGAGCCTGGAATCGAACAAGGGTCTCAGGGGGCGGCAGCAAATCGTGCTAACCACTACACCACAGAGGTGGATTTTTCTTTTTTTGCTCCAAAATGTAGAATTTTTGGGTTTTCTAGTTCAGTTCAACACATCTTATTTATAAATAACACAGTCCAACGATG
Source organism: Anabrus simplex (assembly GCF_040414725.1). Classification (NCBI taxonomy): domain Eukaryota; kingdom Metazoa; phylum Arthropoda; class Insecta; order Orthoptera; family Tettigoniidae; genus Anabrus; species Anabrus simplex. Next base: position 1,752,817,550 of record NC_090265.1, read on the forward strand.
ATAAAACGTTGTTAATGAATTTGATATAATATTATGAATTTTAGTATGCTGAATCCGAATATGACAACAAGAAATCTACATCACCCACCATGCTCTTTTACACTTCAAAACTAAATATTTAAGGAAATTGAATTTATTGCAAATTCGAAGGTATTACATACGCTATTGAAAGATGTCAAAATGGATTTAAATTAAGATGTCAATGGTTGCACTTGTGTGTAGAGTATGAATTGGATTGGACAGTATTGAATGCGTGGTGGATGAGATAAGATGGTAAAATTAATATCTAGTCGCTTAAGTGCGGCCAGTATCCAGTAATCGGGAGATAGTGGGTTCGAGCCCCACTGTCGGTAGCCCTGAAGATGGTTTTCCGTGGTTTCCCATTTTCACACCAGGCAAATGCCGGAGCTGTACTTTAATTAAGGCCACGGCCGCTTCCTTCCAACTCCTAGGCCTTTCCTATTCCATCGTCGCCATAAGACATATCTGTGTCGGTGCGACGTAAAGCAAATAGCAAATAATAATAATAATAATAATAATAATAACTCCAGACCTTTCAAGTTATCAAATGCAAACAATATTCTTGAAGATCTGTCATTCAGTTCTCCAGCCGACAGCAGTGTTATGTACTGCGTAAATTGATAGCAGTCTCGCAATTTATATTTTATACGGAGACACTTTTCAGAGATAACCGGTGCACAGGATCTTGATAATGTGGAATATTGAGTACAATTACACCTATCATTGAATGTTGAATTGACTACTTAAAAACCAGATGAGATATCGTCAGAATTCTAGAAAGTTTCTTTCACTTATTATGATTGAAGCGAAGTTAACTTTCGAGCGGTCCTGTTCGCTTCGTCGAGCAGACGACTAGAAGAGGGAGAATTAACTTCAACTGGGTCAGCAGTGAGATAAAAGTTCAATTTCTTTCATTAGAACAATCTTTTAGGCCTGGTGGAGAATTAGCTGTATCGGGAAATAGAAAAAGAGAAAGGAAATACCACATTAACATAATTAAAACATTCAGGTTGGTGTGTTGTGCGTACGATCTGCATACAAATGGTGGGTGAACGAGTTTCCTATACCGTAGAGCTGCGATTAAAGGTGATCAGGGAGACTACAACTTTCTGAGTGGAAATCCGGGAATGAAGTAAAATCTGAAATACGGAGGTGAAAGATCCTTTAAAATATGGCATTTCTTTGCGTTAAAGGTAAAGGGCTGATCTCAGTAGTGCAGCCAGTTAGTATTTGTTCTTCTGTACTGAAGGTAGCGTGTTCGATCTTGGCTCGGTGATGTTTCATTTGAGTGCGCTCAAATGAGGCAACTCCGTGTCAGTGGCTTTTGGTACGTTAAATAACTCCCGTGGCACAGAATTCCTACACACTCACGTCTGAAGGGTCGTTAAATAAAGGGCACCTCCGGGATCTCAGCCGAGGCTGAGGAGGTCAATGTCCATGCAGCGGGAGGATGCTCTTATGTTCCACTTTAAGTCTCTCCGTGTTCGCAGCCACTTCTCTATGTACACAGGTAAATATGAAGGTTTGTGTCTCTGGATATACTTCTGAGTGTGTCAACGAGGCGTGCAATGGATGATCTATTATCGACGCACGGATCATTCGGATACCACCCGAGCAGAGCCTTCTGTTTCCGTTGTGATATTGTCTGCTTTAATACTGGGAGCCTCTGGTGAGGAGTTCTCTGTTCCACTGACACTGAGCGGTGTTACATTCCTGCCCGCCGCTACTACTAGACTGTGCTATTGTGAAGTTTTCTTTTTCATACAGAAATTACATCTCAGTAACGCAATCTGTGAGCCATGCCATTTTTCTATGTGTTTAAGTCCTCGTTCCGCAATCGAACTGGGAAATGCATGTCTTTCACGATAAGTTTTTGGTTGATGCATATGGTTTTTGGTTATCAATACGTTTATTTCGTGATGTAGATCAGGTTTGTTCCACTGGATAATGCCAAAGGAATATGCCAGAACTGATACAGTAGAAGCAGTAGCTTCATGACAACGTTCATAATTGCTGTTGATAAACTTAGGTATAATATGTATTTGTCTTGGGCCTGTATTGACTTGTCTAAATCTATTAAAGAAACTTTTTAAAATAGTTTAGGTAGGGTCCACCTTGTCAACACACTTTTAATGATTAAAATTATTTATTCATTCATACAAGTTTCAGGAACGATATGCATTCACTTCATCAGTGAAGTCAAATCACTGTCCTCGCTCCGCAACAGAACTGGGAAACGCGAGCCTTTCTCTGAAAGTTCTCGGGTGATACGTATGGTTTTTGGTTATCAATACGTTTGTTTTCGTGCTCTAGATCAGGTTTGGTCCACTGGATAATGCTAAATGAATATGCTACAACTGGTATAGTAGAAGCAGGAGCTCCATGACAACGTTATTAAATAGTTCCTTTAATACACTTAAACGTTATTAATTATCAGTTGTTTATCAAAACTCAGTGAGTACTTCTTGTAGCCTTTTTGTTCTTCTGCAGTATCAAGCAGAAGTCGTTTCTCCATCCGTGGAACCATCAACTTAGGCGTGCTATTGCTGAGTCTGAGGTAATTTTATTGAGAAAACATGGAATGTGTCACCACATGTCTTTTACGTGCCAACATCGTACACCAATGAGAGACGAGTGGAATTTTCCCCGACCTTCAAATATCCAACTACTGTTGTCTGTTTGCAGACTTTTCTCTTGGTGTTTGGAGGCCGATATCCTCCCCTTTATCCATAGTCGGAGCTTGTGCATTAATTTAACACCACTGGTCAGCGATAGTTCTGTACAGTTAATTTATCCCTCCATTGATCTGTTTATAATATCAGCTTATAACGCTAGGCTGCTCCTGTTGTGGGAGAAACGGCGACGTTGACGGGCCGCACACGAAGCAATTTGCAAATAATTTTACAACCTGTACTATTCATTATCTATAATATTCACAGCAAAATATTCATTTTAAACATTTTGAACTCTTACTTCATCCTAGGATCGTCAGTTAAAAACCTGTGATATTGTTAGCCTTAAAATGATAATTTCCCGATCTAAGATATTTATATTATTTAGCAGCTTTTGATATGTCGTGTTCTAACTGCCCCTTAGTGTAAGGGTAGCACGTTTGCCTCTTAGCCAGAGGCCCCGGGTTCGATTCCCGGCCAGGTCAGGCATTTTTACGTAGATCTGAGGACTGATTTGAGGTTCACTCAGCCTATGTGATTACAATGGAGCTATTTGACTGTGAGCTACCGGCCCCGGGCTAGAAAGCACATCTAACGTTCGAGAGGATTTGTCTTGCCGACCATACGACACCTCGTAATCTGCAGGCCTCCGGGCTTAGCAGCGGTTGCTTGGTAGGTCCTGGCCCTTTGGGGTTCTTGAGCCATGGTTTGGTTTGGTTTTTGTGTACTAACGTCTAGTTACTTCCATATATAAATTTTAGTTACTGGAAAAGGTTTGTATGAAGAAAATTCAGAAAAGTGTAAGCATGATATATGCACCATCAGTCGGTTTCGCGAGAATGAAGTGGAATTTTTCGGTACTAACTGGTAAAATTTGTCGATGTGTTTTCGTAAAACAAATTCTGTTCATTACTCTTGTAATTCCCTTAGACAACTGAATTTACATTACCCTAATGATCAGACATTAACTTCAATGGCAGGCCAAGACGTCCAATATAACCATCGCCAACTGAGAGCATGTTCACCGATGTGGTGATGTATTTATTGTCCATCAGGAGCCATAAAATTCTGGATAACAGTGATGAAGGGACTCGTACGATAAAAGAGATTGCAGAAAAGAAAGAGGAAATCAGAGAAATAACGACTATCTGATTCTTCAACGACAAGGAGATTTGGCAGTGTTAGTCAAGTAGAATTACGGCAGATCTTGTGAATCTAGACATGGGCGCCCATATGACAGTTTGTAGAAGGGGGACCAGACCTGGGGGTACGTAGTAATTTTAATATTTTGGAAGATAAATGGCGATTTGTATTCTGCGCTGGAATAACCCACTGTATCCCCTGCCTGTTGGTGGTGGACGGTACTACCGCTTTTACGTAATACTGACCTTTAAATCATTTTCTTGAAAGAAAAACCCGTGACTACACTAGATTTTTGCCTTTCCCGGAGAGCTAGAGGGGGGCCGCGGCCCCACGTTGCCCCCGGGTATGGGCGCCCTTGGATCTAGAAGTAGTTTCTTCAGCCATCTAAGAACACTTAATTGGCATCCTTCATTACTCAGGAGTCATTGAATTCTTACACGATTGATGCTATTGAAATGCGCAGGCTATTTCATCGTGCCTTAGTAGTGTATATGGCAACGGCCATTGTATTGTTTAACTAACGTTTCCGTATTCCATATCAACACTTGCGTAATCTCGTGGACACACGTACCACACATTGCGAACAATTTGCGGAGAAAGTTATTTTGTCTAAGAAATGAGATATGAAGTGTACCTGGAAAATATCTTTACATTAATTCAATTAGTCGCTTCCAAAGGATAAGCCAGCACTTTATCATTTAAAAAAACTTATTAATGCGATGCTCGCACTTTGAAACTTTTAAGTAGTTAAGAAGAAAAGTTAATGTTTTAATCATATTAATTTACAGCAGAGGTGAAATGAAAGAGCATCTGGATGGGATTATGAACTCAAGAAGAAGTCAGGGAACACTGACTAATTAATACGTCACTTGTATTCCATTCAATATTTCTCACCAAATTACGGAGTGAGTTTGCTACGCGGTATGAATCATTTGTGTTGGTTAGTTCCAAAACTCAACATGTCCGTGTTAAAGTGAATTGAGAAAAAATGAAATAGCTATTATCAGTGATAATATCAGGATCAAACCGATGAGAATGTGTACTACGGTAAAGGCAATAGTTTTGACTGAAATGACAACGACAATAATGTCGGGTTTCACTAGATTTATATAACAATAATGTATAATAATGAAAATTTGTTGGACATGTTGAGATTTGGAACAAACAACAATAGACACGATGTGGTTTGGAATGGTTTCTGAGGGAACTTGTAGACTTCAACTAAACATTTCACGTTATCTTCAACATAACTCTTATTTGATGACGATGCTATATTTTGCAGTGGGAAAATGGGAGAATTTTCATCTCCAATAACATAAATATTAAGAGTAAATGAATGTTGTCTTCTTGGAGAACACTTTCAAATAGTATCTCTGCCAATCAATGGCTCATCTTCCTCCTCCTCTTATTCTTCCTGCTCTTAGAAGTTCAGTTGTCTAGAATTTGCCAATAGGGAACATGCATAATTTTCAAAGATTTTTTTTTTGAAAAGTACACCAATGAAATAGTACGTAAACGTATTGCATTGTGGTAAGTTGCCTTGTTTTCTACCATTAAAAAAATATTTAATAGTGCCTTTCCGCAAGGCGAGTGAAACGGCCTCTGACGTAAGCAGCGCGCTGTGACGTCGCGATCCAGTACCGCATGCAGCTCTACCAGCCGTTGTGCATCAGCCGTTGCTAAAAGCCGATTGTTTATTATTCATGATCGCGAATAACTTCGAAATGACAGAAGAAAGGTTCAAAACAGCACAGTCAGACGATCTACCAAGTGTAGATATCATCATTCTTTAAAAATAGTGACTTTTGTGGCAGCAGAAATTCGCGGATAAAAAGCAAGTTTGTAAGTGGCGTCTTTTATATACTTGCAATGTACTGTAACCCATAGTATTAGGATAACAACGAACCTGGATAGATATCACATCACTTTCAACATTTCCTTCTAGACCGATTCCCATATTAAAGAATAACATTACATGTTCGGGCTTTCAGCATTAGTAAAGTAAGAAATCGTATTTCAGCACTAACATAAACATATAGGTAGCATTATAGTACTAGCCCGCCTCTGTGGTGTAGTGGTTAATGTGTGCCACTCCCGAAGGCCCGGTTTCGATTCCCGGGTCTGCCATGAAAGTTGAAAACAAGTAGTACGACGGGTGGAACGGGGTCTACTCAGCCTCAGGAGGTCAACTGAGTAGAGGGGTTTCGAATCCCACCTCAGCCAGCCTCGAAGTGGTTTTTCGTATTTTCCCACTTCTCCTCCAGGCACCTAAGGCCACGGCCGTTTCATTCCCTCTTCCTTGTCTATCCTCCCATCCTCCAACAAGGCCCATGTTGAGCATAGCAGGTGAGGCCGCCTGGGCGAGGTAATGGCCCTCCTCAACAGTTGCATCACCATACCCAATGTCTCACATTCCAGGACACTGCCCTTGAAGCGGTAGCGGTGAAATCCCTCGCGGAGTTCGAGAGAAAACCAACCCTGAATGATAAACTGATTAAGAAAGAAAGATCATAGTACTATAGGGCTATAATCTATCATTCCCCAAAAAATATATATTTATGGTTGGGACAGCTGGCCTACCCACTTCCGAGGCCCATGATAGAGAAACATTAAATATCTTTGTGGAGGGAAAAAGTTAAAAATGACAAAGATAAATATGATTTCATCTAGTTTTCACAAGTCGGGCTGAGTGGTTCAGACGGTTGAGGTGCTGGCCTTCTGACCCCAACCTGGCAGGTTCGATCCTGGTTCAGTCCGGTGGTAGTTGAAGGTGTTCAAATACGTCAGCCTCGTGTCGGTAGATTTACTGTCACGTAAAAGAACTCCTGCAGGACTAAATTCCTGCACAACGGCGTCTCCGAAAACCGTAGAAGTAGTTAGCGGGGCGTAAAGCCAATAACATTAATTACATTTGGCTTTTAACAAGCTGAGCATATCAGGCAAGAAAAGTGTCCTGGTGACATTTTAGTCGTTCAATGCAGGAATGTCTTTTGGTGCTGTGAATTTTACTTTTTTTTTTTTTTTTTGCTCTTTGCTTTACGTCACACCGTCACATATAGGTCTTATGCGACGATGGGACAGGAAAGGCCTAGGAATGGGAACGAAGCGGCCGTGGCCTTAGGTACAGCCTCAGCATTTGCCTGGTGTGAAAATGGGAAACCACGGAAAACCATCTTCAGGGCTGCCGGCAGTGGGGTTCGATACCCACTACCTCCCGGATGCGAGCTCACAGCTGCGCGCTCCCAACCGCACGGCCAACTCGCCCGGTATTTTTACCCTTCAGTTTATTGACTTGGCTTGTATAACCTAAAACTTAGGCTAAGTTGGATAATATTTTAAACACCAATAACATGACTATTTTCACCTGTGTGCAATTATGTTATTTATTTCATTAATATTATGATAATTATTACAATTGAGCATTGTTAACTTATAAGACCCCAACAGACAAGCATTGGTTTTGTGTAGAGTTATACATTTGTTAAATTCACGTTGTTTCCTTTCATGATGTACACGCCTATTCTTTGTTACATTATAGAGTATTAAGATATAGCCTAAATTTCTTTGCAAATTAAGCTCTTCAATAAAGACATAAATAACTGTCGCATGCCAAGATAAATTGCTAGAATTAGAGCTGTCAAAATGGTTCATAACCCCTTGAACTAATTATCTTGACATGGATCACCCAAAACATAGGTTAGGTTTGGAGAATACTTTAATAATCAGCATTAATTAATGTACTGTTTATTACTTTCATATTCCAAGATGTAATTGAAGCATTTAAATAAAGCATCATACATTAACATTTAAAGTTTCACCACTAGAACAGCTGACATGGAAAAGTGATTGAAAATTCAAACAAATTCATCTTACGTTAAAATCTTCAAAAAAAAAAAAAACTGTAGACTTTTCCGATATATCACCAGCATTTCTCCGGCTCGCCAAAATCCATTTCTCTCTTGTTTTGTCGTCTTTGGAACATTTATAAACAATTTGTTTGGGATGGTATGCGATGTGCTATTGCACATCGGAACTCTACACCATTTCTAAGTTTTCTGCCTCACTGTCTGCGCAGGATTCATTTTAAGTCTAAAATATACCACTCAGATTATTATCCAATGTATAGACCTCGAATTTAACTATACCAGACACTAACATAAAGTAGAAATACGCGAAGTGTATCCTGCTTCTCACAGCACACTATGTGTTATTTCGTCTGCTAATTCAGTCAACCTGTACGATGACGTCAGACCAATGAGATCGCGTACTTGCATCACGTGACAGTTCCGTACATTGATATTGATTTTTATCACGTTTGGAGTTATTATTTCTACATTCTGATCACATTTTTGAATTCTGCATGAAATTTTGAATCAGATTAGCATATTGTTAATTAAAACCCCGGATCATGCATGTTCCCAATTCCTTGTAGAAGCTGAGGCCTGGATTATATTCCCATTTTCTTTACCATCATTCTTTATGAGTAACTTTAGAACATCATTGACTTTTGTAACTTCAGGTAAAACACAAAGCTGCACAGTATTTTTGTTCACTAAATATTTGGTTTATGTTGTTTCCTTTTCAGCGAAATACCTATTAGCTCGCCCAGGTTTGTGAAATATGTTGCTTAGCCTTTAATGTTTATTGTGGTTTTATTCCTTTGTAGGATAAATTCCAAATGCCAGTTATCAGGTGGTTTCAAAACTTCAAAGGCTGATTGCTCTATTTTCTTTTTCATGTACCCACATCACTTGATCATTTCCTATTACGTCGTGGCTCGGCAGCTATAATACTCTAACCTCATGTTCATCCATTTCACTAGTTATAAAAGCTACATGAGTGTACACAGTGGCTTCTCGATAATGAAAGAAGTGACTATCGATACACTGAACTACACATTATTGAGAGCAAAACTTTCTTACAACAATAAGCTTCCTTCTGTTAGGTTAGCAGGTTGCTTTGGACATGTCAAATTATGGAACAGATCATGTTGTGGACATCCTCAGTTTTGGAACAGAACTTAAAATTTAAGGTTTAATATCTAAGGAATAAGAATAGTTATGGAACAAAACATTTTAACTTATTTTATTTTATTTTATTTTATTTTATGAAATAGTTCCTCTCATGCAGAGGCTGTCTTGCGACAAAGTAAACTTTTACATTTATTTTTAGAAGAGAAATAGATATACTGTACTTGAGAAATGTTGAAGGTAACCTAATTGTAACAGTGATTTCTTAGAATTATCAGTGAGCCCGTTAAGGCTATAATGGCATATTTTTCCAGAAATTAGCGGCAAAAGCGGGAATCGTTCCCCTTGCTCCAATCATTAGACCCAAAGATTATGAAAAAATACAATACATAATTTTTTAATTTTTGTGGACATATTGAGTTTTGTAACTAACCGACTCACATATCTGACCCCATCGTCGGCAACTTTGAATATCGATCGCTTATTTCTAAAACCTCGTATCTCCCAATGAACTCCCTAACAATTTTCTTCCTTAAGACTGGTCGCGCCTCCCAGCCACAAATGGATGTAGAGTCCATCAGAACAATTTTCGTAGTGCTCATTTTCCTATGCCAACGTGTAAAGGAAAATGAACCTTAAATACATTAAAGTGTAGGAATGCTTAAATTCGCCATGAATACAACATCCCTACAGTACGGTATATTAAGGTCCATTTTCCTTTACACGCCTGCACAGGAAAATGAACACTACGAAAAAGCTTCTGATGGATTGCATATAAATATGTGGCTGGGAGGCGTGACCGGTCTTAAGGAACATAATGGGTAGGAAGCACATTGTAACATACGAGGTTTTAGAAGTAAGCCGACAATATGTTTTTCTGATTCCCATTTTTAAAACAAGGCAGGTACCGGGGTCAAAACTTAAATCAGACTTCACGAAAAACAACAACAAGGAACTGTTTGTCTTACAGTAAGATTGAAACACTGAAAAATAACTTTTACCTTGTCAATAGTAAAACGTTATAGGGTGTTAAACTTTGGAACCGAAGATTGTGGGTTCGACAAGCACAGAAAGTCGGATTTTTGAAGTATGGGGAAGATCTTTCCGGCCCTGCATATTATAAAATATAGCTGGTGACACATTTGGTGTTTAGTAGGCAAAAATCGGTAATACGTAATGTACGGCTTTTGTACCATGAGGTAGAATAAAACGCGGCATCTAAATCACCAAACATGTAGACTAAATGCTGTCAGAGCAAAACATCCGTGTATGGTAATCGAGGCCGAGGTGCCTGAATTTTGTCCAGCAGAAGTTATTTTAGCTGCTGATAAATCTACCAGCGGAGTGAGCTAGTATCGAACCTACCTACTTGGGCTCAGAAAGCCAGTGCCTTAACTGTCTGAGCCACTCAGCCAGCCGTAATGTTATTAGAGTAGCTACCTAGGTATACAGTATATAAATAAGAAACAGTGCCTACGTAATTTAGGCGGCAGCGCACCGGTCTCTCACTATCTGGGTTCGGTGGTTTAAATCCCGATCACTTCATCTGAAATTTGTTCTGAACAAAGTGGAGGTAGGACAGGTTTTTTTCCGAGTACTCCGGTTTTCGCTGTCATCTTTCATTCCAGCAACACTCTCCAACATCATTGCATCTGTTAGTTATCAATCATTGCCCCAGAGGAGTGCAACTGGCATCAGCAGGCAGTACAATTCCTATCCGCGCAGTGACCCAGTCGAATGACTGGAAACGGGCTGAGGATTTTAATTTTTCATTATTATTATTATTATTATTATTATTATTATTATTATTATTATTATTATTATTATTATTATTATATGGGTCTAACTACAATGTCAAGAAAGAATTTAAAACTGAAATGGAAGGTTATTTTTTTGAAAAGCAACAAGTTAACAAATTCTCACTTATTGAGATAACAGTGACAAAAATAGAAAAATCCAAGATTACAGTACTTTAACTCTCTTGGGCTACAGGCCCCTAGTTTTACAATTTTTGAGTTCCCAGCTCAAATTTACAAAGAGAACAAATTTACACAAGGGCAGAAATCCCTCAATACATGGAGCACTTGCTCCCAACACACAATATCAAGCCTCCCAGAGGCACTTTTACAACACTAGAAAAGAGCGAACGTGCTCTCAGTTCTCCCAAGCCTACTCTAGGCAACATTACATGAAAATCTACTAATCACAGGCCTTACAAGGCACTATTCATAAATGTGAAACTGGGGTACCTTGTACCCAACCTATTGGGCCTTTGCGGAAAGAACAGGTTAAGTAAATGGCCCGAAACACAAATTGAACGGAGGCGAGTACTTGCACTCCTAAATATGCATTCTTAAAACCTAAGGGGCACTAGGCCGATGAAACAGGGGCTATTCCCAAACTATGGAGGTGACTCGCATAAGAAAGTAATTTACCACATTACAGAATGAAAAATAACAATAAACGTAGTCACCTCAAACCAAGATCAAGGGGAACTCGAGAGGGTACATCACTTTCTATCCCCGATTTACAGTTAAAGATTTATGAAATGTTTACATGAGCCGAAAGGAGATTTACATTTTACAGAAGTTGGTTACATAGTTAAAGTTTCGAACCTTTCTCTCGGGTTAAACTGCGCAGCTAGCAAAAAAGTAAGGTGTTAGATGGCCATTACCCTACTGAAGAACTGCTGCCTGATGAAAGAGGCGCCTCCCGTCTCCTGCTTGACACACACACACACACACACACACACACACACACACACACACACACACACACACACACACACACACACACACACACACACGCACACTTAGTAAGCTGACGATGAATTGGCCATGAGACGCGAAAATCCTCAGTTTATAAACCCTCGAGGAAGGTTCGAGACCTTTCACGAATAAACCAGCCACTCCCTCTCACTTTATTGATTAAATTCAAAAGTAACATTCAGAATCGAGGAAGAAGCCTGTGATAAGCGGAAAATTAATTACAGAAATTAGGGATTGGTTAGATTCAAAACTGGCGGAAAGAAAAGATAAATATTGCCAACCCAAAAATAAATGAACATCGTTTATTAAAAAAAACACACTTATGAATACAAAACTTCTATAAATCAAAAGTTCTTTCACTTCGCACCAGGGTGCATGGTCATAGTTTTTATAGTGACATCTATGGAAGAATGTCCACACTTCTTGATGAAGGGCAAAAAAAACAATTAGAAATACAGTCAGTTCAGGAAACTTCAAAATAAAAAAATTTCATCAGATTTCTGTAGTGACATATTCTGAGTAAATGTTTAAGTAGGTCTAGTTTCAAGTTCACGGTTCCTCCAGTAGAGGAGTTCTTTTAGGCGCAAGATTTAAATGCACGGCGTAGAGGTGTACCTCCCGGTACAATTATTATTATTATTAAAGATTCACCTTGAGTAAGATGTAGCACTGCCAGTAAACTGTATCCTCTTGTATGGGCTAGATCATGTTAGATACTTTCATGGGTCTGTCTCAGTCACATTTTTGGATATGGCGTTGCGGAAACCAAGCGAGTTGGCCGTGCTGTTCGGGTCGCACAACTGGGAGCTTGCATTCGGCAGATTGTGCTTTTGAATCTCACCGTCGGCAAACATGAAAATGGTTTTCCGTAGTTTAGCATTCTCCCTCCAGGCAAATACTCAGGTTTTACCCTAATTAAGGCCACAGGTACTACCTTCCCCATACTAGCCCTTTACAATCCCTTCCTCGCTGAAAACCTTCGATGTCTTAGTACCAAGTTAAACAAGTGGCAAGACATCATGAAATTTAGTGAGTAATGACCCATGCATTTCATATTCAGCCCGTCTTTATGGTCAGCGGTGTGAAAGTTTAACTCGTATGGACAGTTGGTGTATACATTTCGGTGGACTTGACAGACTGATACCATGCAACATCACCATTAAATTTGGCTCAGTGAGGAGCACATCGGGAAACTAATTAAACCTCATTTCCCCAGTACGCCTTTCCAGCAACGTCTAGGCTATCCATCACCTCGCCTGTTATTCCCTGGAGTTGCTAATTATGAACTATAATTTCTTTGTAAGGTTCTTGGGATAAAGATGAGAGTCCTCCTGCTGTCAAAGGATATCACTCCCCAGACCATGATGCCTGTTGTAAGTCTAATGTGCCGAACCCGCAGCCAGCTTGGTTCCAAGCGCTCACGTGGCCTTCTTGTTATCAAACTGCGGCCATCACTGGCACTAAGACAGAAACGGCTTTCATCTGAGAACGTAACAGGTCTCTACTCCGCCCTCCAATGAGCTTGACAAAACTGAAGTGCCAGATGGCAGTGATTTGGAGTCGCACTTGTGGATTTGACCTTGATTTACCGCCGGATGACCTTCCTTGCGCCAGCTACGCTATTGCGTGCTTCTGTGGTGGTTGGTATTGTGGTGTGTTATGTGAATTTGAAGAGGAGAGTGTTGAGACTAATTCAAACACCCAGTCCTCGAGCCAGAAGAATTAATGACACGTGATTAAAATTCCCGACTCGGCCAAGAATCGAACCCGGGACCCTCTGAACCGAAGATCTCAACGCTGACACATCTTTTACATATTAATACTAAAAATGTATACATTGAAGGAATGTTAGGGAATTAATAAACACTCGGTCCTCGAACCATAAATTAATCACATCTTATGATTTGGTCGGAAATCGAACTCGGAATCCAGCGGTTCGAAGGACAAAATAACCACTGAGTCATAAGCAAAAGAAACTCATTATTGCCTCAATGACCTGGCGAGGGAATGATTAGAGAACTGCTTAGTTGGTACATTGCATGCATAAGACTCCGGTTCGAATTCTAGTGAATCTAAGGGTGAAATTTTCTCATGAAAAATCATCTGTCACCTGAAAAGCGATCAATCATTAAAACCAACAGTGAAAGTCCAATATGAATCAGAGTCACTTAACGCTTTTAAAGAAAGTTGTTGGTGATACGTCCCACTAGCTTTTTTCACGGTTTTCGGAGATGTCGCAGTGCCGAAATTTAGTCCCGCAAGAGGTATATTACCTGTCAATAAATCTACGTACACGAGGATGAGGTATTTGAACACCTTCAAATACCACCGGACTGACCCAACTTCGAACCTGCCAAGTTGGGGTCAGAAGGCCAGCGCCTGAACCGTCTTAGCCCCTCAGATCGGCTATAAATATCTCTCATCAACATAACGCATCGCACTACCAACTACCATAGAAACACATAACAACAAATGCATCTCTCCACACTTGATTGATCTCAGGAAGTGCATCTGGTGGTATAGTTCCCTAATAATAATAATAATAATAATAATAATAATAATAATAATAATAATAATAATAATAATAATAATAATAATAATAATAATAATAATAATAATAATAATAATAATAATATGTCCGGCCCCGCGGTGTAGGGGGCAACGCGTCCGCCTGTAACGTGGTGGACTCGGCTTCGATTCCCGACCGGGTCAGGGATTATTAATTGTAAATGATGAATATCCCTGGCCTGGGGATGGGGTGTTTTTGTCGTCCTTAACGTTCCTTTCCTCACATTCAACACTTTACACTTCCGCCATTTATATAATACACGCAGGTGCAAGTAGGGGCAAAAGATCTTCATAGGTCGACGCCTCAAACAAATAGCATAATAATAATAATAATAATAATAATAATAATAATAATAATAATAATAATAATAATAATAATAATAATAATAATAATAATAATAATAATAATAATAAAGTACGGTGGTTTGCTGACACCCAAAAAGATCTCGCAGAATTCGGCGTTGACCCACTGACAACTACACGGGCTACATTTAGACACAAAATTAACTTGCACAGCTTTGCAGCCAGACAATGTACAAGAAACTTGAAACTCCAGGAGGCATGGACTCAAGAAAGACGACAGACTCACAGTGCGAGGATGAAGAAGTTTTGGGAGGATAAGAGAAACAAGAAGAAGAATGCTAACTAATGGTTCTACGTGCTCCTTAGAGGACCTAACGCATATAATAATAATAATAATAATAATAATAATAATAATAATAATAATAATAATAATAATAATAATAATAATAATCATACGGCCTCAGCTACCGTGTGCAATCATTTTAACTTCACGCCACCTGACTGCCTTTCGTCTATTTTTACGTTCAATTTTACTCTAGCACCATAAGAAGGCAGAGTTCTTCGAAACTCTCTTGGGCATGTATGACTAAGTTTTAATAAATTCTATGGGGGAAACATCAAATGTGGCACCAGATATCACTTACGTGCCGATATCGTCCGCCGTTCAGGAATATTCTCCTGTGGGTTGGGGCGGTATAATAACCCCCACGGTATCCCCTGCCTGTCATAGGAGGTGACTAAAAGGGGCCCCCAGTGGACTCTCAACTTCGGAGTGTTGGTTGGCGACCATGGGGCTCTTAGCTGTGCCCTGGGATTGCTTCCGCTTACTTGCGTCAGGCTCCTTAATTTCATCCGTCCTATCTGACCTTCCTTTTTCAACTCTTGCCCTTTTCCGACCGGGACTGTATTACATATGGAGGCCTAGGGAATCTTTCAATTTCACGACCATCGTGTCCTGTGTCCTTCTTTGTCCGATATCCCCATTTTCGAAGTGCCGGAACCCTTCCATCTTTTTCCGACTGATTAGTATTAATTAGAGGTAGATTGCCTAGTTGTACTTCCCCCTTAAACAATAATCACCACCACCACTAACTTCAGAAACGTACTATCTCTGTCGATTTCGAACCTGTGATTGGCCGAGACTATACCAGTGATCCACAGAGGAATTACTTGATTCGGGAACTGGAAAACATTCAAATAAAGTAGCTCCATTTGTCTAGGTAATTTTAACCAAAGAGTAGTGTTGCAATATGCTAACTTTATGCTGCATAGAATTGTGCGTAAGGAGTCGAGCGGTCAGTAGAGAAATGGCTGGGGATGTCATTAGCAGATATTTTGAAAGTGGAAAAGGATTAGAATACGAAGATAAAGTTTGAATTCAAGAGGAAAAACTGGGGTTAGGAAGAAGAGTTAGGGATTGAAAGAGGTTGCTCAGGGAGATATTCAATAAATTTCCAACTTCTTTGGTAACATTTAAGAATTGACCAGGTGAACAACTGATAACGAAACTGCCAATTGAGCGACAGTCCTAAATGCAGATCAGCAGTTAATGGTGATTTGTAAACTGGGCTAAATTAACTTGAAGTGCCAACGCCAAGAAATTGTGGAAAAGTCCTGGCAGAGTTATAATAAGAAGAGTACACTCTTCGTTTACATCATCAGTGCAACTTGTTGGTATGAAATAAAGTTACTGTATTTCCCACGAGTGGAAATGGAAGTGTTTTATTAGTTTTTAGAGGAAAATGGTTAACTGACGATACGACAATGGTGATAGGTAAGATCTGACTTCTTACGACAAAAAATGCATAGTTCTCTACCCCTTCAGGTAAGAAAACACAATATTGAAAACATCCTAGGAATATGAACTATGGATTTTAGGTAAATGAAATGTTAAAAAAAACATGAGAGTATATTTACACTGACTGACAGAGCAAATGCAACACCAAGGAGGAGTGGTTCGAAAGGGATGAAAGTTGGGGAAAAAACAGAGTCGGCACGGAAGAATAATTGATGTTTATTTCAAACCGGTATGCAGGTTACACAATGCGCACGGCATCGACTCAGTAGGATGTAGGACCACCGCGAGCGGCGATGCACGCAGAAACACGTCGAGGTACAGAGTCAATAAGAGTGCGGATGGTGTCCTGAGGGATAGTTCTCCATTCTCTGTCAACCATTTGCCACAGTTGGTCGTCCGTACGAGGCTGGGGCAGAGTTTGCAAACGGCGTCCAATGAGATCCCACACGTGTTCGATTGGTGAGAGATCCGGAGAGTACGCTGGCCACGGAAGCATCTGTACACCTCGTAGAGCCTGTTGGGAGATGCGAGCAGTGTGTGGGCGGGCATTATCCTGCTGAAACAGAGCATTGGGCAGCCCCTGAAGGTACGGGAGTGCCACCGGCCGCAGCACATGCTGCACGTAGCGGTGGGCATTTAACGTGCCTTGAATACGCACTAGAGGTGACGTGGAATCATACGCAATAGCGCCCCAAACCATGATGCCGCGTTGTCTAGCGGTAGGGTGCTCCACAGTTACTGCCGGATTTGACCTTTCTCCACGCCGACGCCACACTCGTCTGCGGTGACTATCACTGACAGAACAGAAGCGTGACTCATCGGAGAACACGACGTTCCGCCATTCCCTCATCCAAGTCGCTCTAGCCCGGCACCATGCCAGGCGTGCACGTCTATGCTGTGGAGTCAATGGTAGTCTTCTGAGCGGACGCCGGGAGTGCAGGCCTCCTTCAACCAATCGACGGGAAATTGTTCTGGTCGATATTGGAACAGCCAGGGTGTCTTGCACATGCTGAAGAATGGCGGTTGACGTGGCGTGCGGGGCTGCCACCGCTTGGCGGCGGATGCGCCGATCCTCGCGTGCTGACGTCACTCGGGCTGCGCCTGGACCCCTCGCACGTGCCACATGTCCCTGCGCCAACCATCTTCGCCACAGGAGCTGCACCGTGGACACATCCCTATGGGTATCGGCTGCGATTTGACGAAGCGACCAACCTGCCCTTCTCAGCCCTATCACCATACCCCTCGTAAAGTCGTCTGTCTGCTGGAAATGCCTCCGTTGACGGCGGCCTGGCATTCTTAGCTATACACGTGTCCTGTGGCACACGACAACACGTTCTACAATGACGGCTGCGATTTGACGAAGCGACCAACCTGCCCTTCTCAGCCCGATCACCATACCCCTCGTAAAGTCGTCTGTCTGCTGGAAATGCCTCCGTTGACGGCGGCCTGGCATTCTTAGCTATACACGTGTCCTGTGGCACACGACAACACGTTCTACAATGACTGTCGGCTGAGAAATCACGGTACGAAGTGGGCCATTCGCCAACGCCGTGTCCCATTTATCTTTCGCTACGTGCGCAGCACAGCGGCGCATTTCACATCATGAGCATACCTCAGTGACGTCAGTCTACCCTGCAATTGGCATAAAGTTCTGACCACTCCTTCTTGGTGTTGCATTTGCTCTGTCAGTCAGTGTATTTATTGCAAAACTTACAATCCTTTTCTTAATCATCGTTTTCCGTTCGATTAGATTAGCAGTTTTCCTTCTTCTACCAGTACGAGCGCTAATGTGAATCAATGCAGAGTTTTACTCAAGCACCACTACTAGCGCTAATGTGAGCCAATGCAGAGTTTTAATCAAGCACCACTACTAGCGCTAATGTGAGTCAATGCAGAGTTTTACTCAAGCACCACTACGAGCGCTAATGTGAATCAATGCAGAGTTTTACTCAAGCCCTTTTAACTACATTCGGTGCGGACGCTTCAAGAAATAAAAAAAAAAAAACACCTGAGGGTATTGAATAAAACAACACATTCCAGAAATAATTAATTAAATAAGATAATTTGAATAACAAAGAACACTAGTAAAGAAACAAGTGATTTTAGGCTGTTTTTCGGAACTATTTTTAGGCCGGAAGTAATTTTGGATATTTGCTATTTTTAGTTTGATAGGGCTATCCAGTGCTCATAATTTGAAACATTTGCGGGCGCTTTATCCCTTCAAATTTTAGCACAATTGAGGAAATTGCTTAATTTCATGTTTATCGTAGTGTGGTGACCCCTTCCTTGCTGCGACATGTTTACAAGATTAAAAATTGTCCTGAAAAAAATCGGTAATACTTTTTAAACCGGGAAGAAATATATCATATTCTTGTTGAATTCAACCACTCCAGTGTGCTTTTCAACAAGTAGACGACGTTAAATTTAGAATCTTAAAACCCCTTGAGAACGTCCTGAGAGGAGTAGAGGGTCGCCTCACCGTCATGCTTTATTTACTTCTCCGGGCTTGGTCGACCTAAGACAGGTTGTTTCCAATTCACTTTAGTTTCCTTTGACGTTATTTAATTATTTCCATGACCACAGACAGAATAGGCGAGCGGATTTGCAGTCCTACAGTACTGAATAATACAGATACCGCGAGTCATCTTGTAGACACTTCAGTATAAAGAGGGACTCTCACTTACCTTAAGGAGGTATTTCCTTTCACCAGCTAAATGACGAATGATTGGTATTCGAGCATTTCTCTTGTTAAATTTTACTTCAAAAATTTGTTGTTGTTAACACTCCGTGGTTGACACGTTTAGATTGTGGTCTTTCACCTCTACACCCTGGATTCAAATGTCAGCGATTACAATGTACCCGTCATGGGCGTAAGGTTTCACTACTTCTGCTTAATATATCGAAGACAGGGTAATTTTTCTCGGATATTACTCGTCGTAAACATGAAATAATGATTTTCCAGAGATCATTGTTAAACATGCCAACACGTTGCTATAGGTGACGCTAGATGAGGCTTCGTCACATGATATAGTACGATTTATTCCCTGTATGATTGTAGAACAGGCGGTAGAGGAAACCAAATAGGAAGTTGGAAAGGAAATCACAATTCAAGGAGATGAAATAAAAACTCTGCAATTTACTGATATATTGTTATTTTACCTGAGACTGCAGAAAATCTGGAGAAATTGCTGAATGGTATGGACAGAGCATTAAGAAAGTAATAGAAGATGAAAATGAATAAGTCCAAAACAAAAGTAATGGAGTGCAGTCGAACGATGTCACGGGATATGGGAAATATTAGATTAGGAAATTAGGTCTTAAAGGAAGTAGATGAACATTGTTATTTGGGTAGTACAATAACTATGACAGATGTAAGAAAGACATAAAATGTTGATTAGCACAAGCAAGGAAGGCTTTTCTTAAGAAAAGAAATTCGATCAATTCGAACATTGATATAGGAATCAGAAAGATGTTTTGGAAGTGAAACATGGACTATAATTAGCTCAGAAAGAAAATAGAAGCTTTTTAACTATGGTGTTTCAGAAGAATGTTGAAGATGAGATGGATAGATCGAATCACGAATGAAGAGATACTGAATTAAATTGGTGAGAGGACATCGATTTGGTAAACTTTGATGAGAAAAAGGGATTGAATGATAGGACACATCTTAAGACACATAGGGATTTTTAGTTGGTTTAGGAGGGAAGTGTAGAACTTAAAAAAGGTAGGGGAAGGCCAAGGTATGGATATGACAAGCAGATTAGAGCAGATATAGGCCCACCCAAGAGGGTTTACTGAGGTGTTAGAACACCTATTGGGATTATTAAGAAAAGGAAATAAACAGAAACTGGAAATACACAATAAAGTAAATAACAACTCAGAGAAATAATTGTAGATCCAACAGAAATGTTGAATCTATCTTCTAAGAAGCCTTAAAATCCTGGCTACGCTACTGAATTATTTCAACAATTGTTATTTTCTTTTTAGGTACATTGTTTCATTCTCTCTCTTTTCAACCACTTCTATCGCACAGAAAAATGTACAGTCTCTGAAAAATTCGTTGAGTGTACGACATCATCTACAGGTAAGTATCTCCCTGGCACAAACTTCCTCGTTTTGATTTCATGTTCCTGAAAAGCAACACAGACTCCAATAAACCGAGTGTGATGGTTCAGCACAAGCGCAGATGTGCTGCGAGATAAAATACCTCACTCATCTTGTCTGAACATGTCATTATTTGGATGTCCAGCTCCATGGCTAAATGGCCTTTGCTCCAGAGCGACCCGGGTTCGATTACCGGCCGGGTATGAGATTTTAATCTTAATTGTTAATTCCCTTGGCTCAGGGACACAAGACGAGATCCACCAACTAGTCGAGACATGCGACGCGCAGTTCTGGCACGAAGGAAGAGAGAATTCAGTATTGTGTGCCATGATACCCCTTCAGTCTTGAGAACATTGCTTGCTCGTGTCAAAACTCGGATCGGTCTTGGGGCCAGAGCTCACCTTAAGAGTTGCTAAGGAAAGATCTGCACCTGAGTTCTCGGCTTATTGATGAATTTCATTATCACCTCCGCTGGGTGCATTAATGGATGTGCATTTTATATATAGTGGGTGCGGACCGTACAGGGAACGAGTCTCCTCCTGACGGCATTGGATATGCATCTTATATCTAGTGGGTGCGGATCGCACAGGGAACGAGTCTCCACCTGACGGCATTGGATGTGCATATTATATCTAGTGGGTGCGGACCGCACAGGGAACGAGTCTCCACCTAATGGCATGATATTCGTACTTCTGGTACATATTATTGAGTAGGATAACAGTGTCGGTAGATCAAGAGTGAGGATAATCCTCAAGTTCTCAAAATCTTAGTTTCGATCACAGATGAGAAGTTACGATTGTAGATAAATGCTGAACTCGCTACGTATACGCGTCAACATTACAAACCTCGTGGTTTGTTTTAGTGTTCACTCGCGGGACAGAAAACCAGAATGCGATGTCTGATTTACAACTACGTCAATTATTCAGTGGAAAGGAAGACCTCTTGCATAATTATATTGTGGTTAGGCAGTCCAAAACTGTCGTGTGTTTACTGAAGGATACTATTACCTCTAATAACGATCAAGATATTGTTGACTTGTTCCTAAGATACAGTTGAAATCTCGATCGCAATACTATTGGGAAAATATGCTCCATTTCAAACATTATCAATTATTAATTAGTTTAATATTATGCTTTAAATTCATAGGAATGTTAACATGCGGGCTAAAAGCCTGAGAGAGAACCAGCTTGAATTTGATGGTTCATATGGCAAAGAGTGACGAAATGTGAAATATTCGTGAGAATGGGTGCTTGTTTGTGCTTCCCGAACACAGTTTTATTCCCCCTGTGAGTGAAGGCGTCAGAATAACACCCACGGTATCCCCTCCGTGTCGCAAAAGGCAACTTAAGTGTCCCCAAAGCCAACAATATTCTTCAGTGCACCACCTGTCACAGTCGCGTCAAAACAAAAGTGGGTGCTGTCGGTTTGGCGACCAAGGGGCCCTCAGCTGAGTCCTGGAATTGCTGCTACTTAGTTGTGCCAGGTTCCTCACTTTGATCTATCCTATCTGTCCTTCCTTGTTCAACTCTTTTTCTTTCCGACCCCGACGGTATTTGAGTAGTCGAGGCCTAGGGAGTTTTTCATTTCTATTTTCTGCTAGTTGCTTTACGTCGCACCGACACACATAGGTCTTATGGCGACGATGGGACAGGGAAGGGCTAGGAATGGGAAGGAAGCGAACGTGGCCTTAATTAAGGTACAGCCCAAGCATTTGCCTGGTGTGAAAATGTGAAACCACGGAAAACCATTTCAGGGCTGCCGACAGTGGGGTTCGAACCTACTATCTCCCGAATACTGGATACTCGCCGCACTTAAGCGACTGCAGCTATCAAGCTCAGTTTTTTTCATTTTCACACCCTTCGTGGTCCTTGTCTTTCTTTGGTCGATACCTTCATTTTTCAAAGTGTCGGATCCTTTCCATATTTTCATTCTGATTAGTGTTATATAGAGGATGGTTGCCTAGTTGTATCTCCTCTTAAAACAATAATCACTCACCACCATCACCATCATCACCACTGAAGAATATTGTTGTCTTTGTAGGTGTGTAATGATCTGCCACTTCCGCATAATCTTCATGATGAGGATTATTGTTTAAAGGGACCTGACATCTAGGTCATCGGCCTATGCCTATTCTTCATTTCACCCCGTTTTTTAACCAGTACCTGTTAGTGCTCCTTTCTCAAAGCGTCAGTTTTTATTAATTGTGCGACACAGTTTGAACCGACAGCCATACACTTGAGATCAACACTGAGGACATCTTTGAACCGAACTTTCTGTCCACCAACCTTTCTTCTCCCGTCCTGTAATCCACCGCACAAGATATTTTTAAGTAGGTGGAGGTGTTGCATCCGAATAACATGTCCCGTTCACCGTAATTGAATTTTTGTGACCACTGTCTCAGTATCTAATAAGTTTTCCCTTCGAAGTCCAAACAATATTTCTGACCTAATCATTCCATTTGTTGCGCAGGATTGATCTGAAAATTTTAAGGTGGGTACTGTCTAACATCTTGATATTCCGTCGATAGGGACACCAAGTATCAGAACCCCTGTGGGTGGGAGTGGTAGAATAACACCCACGGTATCCCCTGCCTGTCGTAAGAGGCGACTAAAAGGGGCCCCAGGAGTTCTTCACTTGGGAGAGTGGGTTGGCGATCACGGGACCCTCAACTGAGTCCTGGCATTGCTTCCACTTACTTGTGCCATGTTCCTCACTTTCATCTATCCTATCCGACCTTGGTAAGCAGTTCGACCAGTCTTAAGTGCAGTAAAACGATGGATAGGAAAAGCATTGTCTGATACGCGGTTTTGTTTCAACTGCTTACCAGCTCGATAACTGCCTCCAACGCATTCCCCAGGCTTATAAATAAAAATTATTTTGCACTCTTAGAAGACTTTTAAGCCCTCCAATACTATAATTATGAGGGATATAAATAAATTAGTGGCAATATTGAGAGAGAGAGCAATATTTAATCAACTAACAAGTACAATAGCATTACATTCCTTCCGAAAAGTCACCCGCAAAGTCTGTTACCTTTTACCAAATGTCGAGAAGCCGTTGGAAACCGCTGCCAAGGCGTTCTCTGCCGATGATAGCGATGAAGCTCCCTACTACGTGGAGTACGGATGCCACGTCAGAAAATCGGCGGCCTTCAACGGGTTCCTTTTACTTGGGAAACAGGTCGAAATCACAAGGACTCATGTCTGGTGAGTACGGAAGTTGTTCCAAGGCCTAATTCCGACCCACACGAAACGCCTTGACCAATCTTGTAACAGTCATAAACGGGCCATGCGTTGTAGCCATAGGCTTGGCGTAATTCTCGGTAACATTCTGATGCATTTTGTGCTGGATAAAGCAGAGACGGGATAGAGTTTTCTCTGGGTACTCCGGTTCTCCCTGTCATATTTTATTGCATCAACATACACCAGTATCATTTCATCTGGCATTCATTAATGACTGCCCCAGACTAATGCGATAGGCTACGACAGCCGGCACAATTCCTATCCTTGCCGCTAAATGGGGCTTCATTCATTTCATTCCTGACACGGACGAATGACTGGAAACAGGCTGTGGATATTAATTTTTATTTTGCCATAGGCAACCTCGATTTTAATCCACGAGCGTTGATCTCAATTTGAAATCGTGCTTTAGAGCGGTGAAATCGACACTCTTCACTTCAACGCCACACAGCTCGAACACTCCCAACTGGATACCCATCAAATGCACACTACACATCGACAACAGTACCACATGACCGCTTCCTCACTTACAGTCCAATGTTTAAGTCTCTCGTAGTTAAAGGAACTATAACCTTTATTAATGATTTATTTACAGCATTCATTGGAGCATCTGGAATGGTAAGTCACCATTCTGTCCATTGTACTTGTGCAGTATACAACTGCCAACCTGATTACTGAAAATTAAAATTGCCATCGCAACATATACATTACTCTTAAAAACAACAATCAACACCACCACCTCGTATAGAGCTTTAGAAAGCTTTAGAACTGTGTGAAAAATATTTACGCTTGTGCGCTTATGCTGTTTTGTTTCCGTGCCCGAAGCGGACACTGAACCCCACAACTAACTTACTGCCCTCGGGGAGTTTGGGAAATGATTCATTTTTCTAGCTCGTTTGGGGTAAACGGGTTCTCTGGTACCAAATTTGAAGTTCCTAGCGTGCATAGAAATATATCATTGATGCATCCAGTCTCACGTCTATACACGCCTTTACACATTTATTGATGTAGATTACATTCCTAATATCTCGAATATTTCTTTCAACATTTAGTCGGGGTTTGAGATGATGTTAGAAATTAATATAGACTTCCATATAACGAGAACATTTCAGTCTCAAAATATTGTAGATTATACTTCAGTTACTTATTGTCAGGGTGAAAACATGCTGGCGCTTGCGTTCTTATGGCGGTTTGCTTCTGAGGCCCAGTTTTGAACGCCTGCTACCCCTATTTCGGCTTGGTCGAGGAGTTATGGAAATTGTCGACAATTCTAGGGATCTTCAGGGTAAAACGTTCTCTGGTGTCAAGTTTGTGTTTTAGCATAACCTACCTGGGAATGCCTCATTCATTCATGTATATTTTATTTTTTCTTGCCGTTCATCAGTGGTATGAGGGGGACGGTAGAGTAACACCCGCGGTATCCCCTGCCTGCCGTAAGAGGCGACTAAAAGGTGCCCAAAAGGCTCTGAACTTTGGGTTGGCGACCACGCGCACCTCAGCTGAGTCCTGGCATTGTTTCCACTTACTTGTGCCGGGCTCCTCACTTTCATCTATCCTATCCGATCTCCCTTGGTCACCTCTTGTTCTTTTCCGCCCCCTACGCTATTAAGCTTGTGAGGACTAGAGAGTCTTTCTGTTTCATGCCCTTCATGGCCCTTGTCTTCCTTTAGCCGATATCTTCATTTTTCGAAGTGTCGGATCCCGTCCAAATTTTCTCTATGATTAGTGTCTTATAGAGGATGGTTGCCTAGTTGGACTTTCTCTTAAAAAAATAACCACCACCACCACCATCAGTGGAATGAACAATATCCTTAGAGCTTATCTTTTACATAACTGTCTGAAAATTCTAGTTAAGTGTAGTTTGACGTCGTTCATAAGTTGAAGAATTCCATCGTTTACAGTTCACTGTGTGTACAGATTGGAGGGCACGTCCTTCCGCTGTGTGCTGAGAGTGCTCGTTAATGTTTGCCCTGCACACTCGCTAACGTAAGTGAGAGAGTCAATCCCCACCGGAGCCTCCCTCGTTACGGGGAAAAACGCTTCGATACAAATAGGCTCGTTTTATGTCACCAATGAGACAGAATGAAGACGAACTCTTTCAATTGGAGATATTTTTACTTGTTTGGAGACAATTCCAAGAGTGAAAGACCTTTTAAAATTTACATATAAATGCACTGTATGTATTGACCGAGCGATATCTTACGTTGGTCGAAAAATTGAAGAAGGATTTTCACCCAATGTAGTCATTTCTAACATAGCTGAAACAATCTTAATCAGTTTAAATTTTTGCCTACTATTAAGGCCGGATGTTTTACTTTACATCAGTTGAATTTAAGGTGAACCTTGGTATTCCAACTTCAGACCTAAAATAGAAAGCCGGAATACTTATTAAGGTTTAGAAATCCTACCTTGCGGAGATGCACAAGCTGATACACAAATATAAAATTTCAAGAATGGATTCTTCCAACGTAGAGATTTATTGATGTTTGTTGTTGTTGTTCTTGTTTGAGTCATCAGTCCATAGATTCGTTTGATGAAACGCTCCATGTCACCCTGTCCTTTGCTAACCATTTCATTGCTGCATAATAATACACCACACATCCGCTCTAATCATCATCATCATTATCATCTTTGCATTTTCCCATTGATGTTGGGTCTGCCTTCTTGCAATGTTTTCTCCGCTTCAGTCGGTCCATAAAGTCCTGACAGCTGAGTATGGTGAGCCGTATGCCATTTCTCATCCGGTCCAGTCAGTGTGTTTGAGGTCGCCCTCAAGGTCGGCGACACTCTACGTTCAGTCTTTGCAACTGACTTTTAACAGCTACGGAGTACATGCCCATACCATTGCAGAGGTGATTAACGCATTTTCCCTGTGATTAAGGCAACCTTGAATTTCGTCCGCACAGCATCGTTCCTTATGGTCTAGTCGTGTTAAGCCATTGGGCCACGGCAGCATCTTCATTTCCATGGCGTGAAGTGCCTTTTCATACTTAGTGTTGTAGGCTATCATTCATATCCATAAAGGGCCACCTGTCTAATCACTGTGCGCTTGACTTTAGATTTGATATGCAATGGGACTCCAGTAACTTGGCGCCATCTCATTCAATCGGCGCTGACACCTGTCTTGACATTCGGGAATCGTACTGCGGTCCGAGGTGAAGCATGGCCCTACGTATTTGAACTTCCCCACCCACCATGATCATCCCATCCGTTTGGTCACCGCATTCCGGGCACTCCATCTTCTTCAGGCTTAATTTCACCCCATATTCTTAAAATTACATCTTCCACTCTTATATTTGCTGTTCGAAGCTCTCACGTTTCCCGTTAGCGAGCATGACACCGTACGCATGTAATGACGTCCTTCCACTCTAATATGTTGTCCCCCCTGTGGGTTGGGGTGGTAGAATAACACCCACGGTATCCGCTGTCTGTCTAAGGGGCGACTAAAAGGGGCCCCAGGGGCTCTGAACTTTGGGAGTGTGGGTTGGCGACCACGGGGTCCTCGGCTGAGTCCTGGCATTGTCTCCACTTACTTGTGCCAGGGTCCTCACTTTCATCTATCCTAACCGATCTCTCTTGGTCAACTCTTGTTCTTTTCCGACCCCGAAGCTATTAGTTTTGTGAGGGCTAGGGAGTCCTTCATTTTCACGCCCTTCGTGGCCTTTGCCTTTCTTTGGCCAATAACTTCATTTTTCGAAGTGTCGGATCCCTTCCCTTTCTTCTCTCTGATTAGTGTTATATAGAGGATGGTTGCCTAGTTGTACTTCCTCTTAAAACATCAATCACCACCACCTCTAACATGTTGTCATATTCATACCTTGGTCTACCCCTACCGTTCATACTACTTACACTTCCCTCAGAAATCAACTGAACAAGACCTGGGAGTCTTGAGGTGAGTCCTATCCTTCTATTTCCTTTTTCTAGTCGAATTTCGCCGCATGGTTCTCCTCTTACTAATTGGATTCAGTATCTTATCATTCGTGATTCGATCTACCAATATCACCTTCAGCATGTTCGGCTCCATGGCTAAATGGTTAGCGTGCTGGCCTTTGGCCACAGGAGTCCCGGGTTTGATTCCCGTCGGTGTCGTGAACTTTAACCATAATTGGTTAATTTCGCCGACACGGGGGCTGGGTGTATGTGTCGTCTTCATCATCATTTCATCCTCATCACGACGCACAGGTCGCCTACGGTCATTAAATAGAAAGATCTGCACCTGGCGAGCCGAACATGTCCTCAGACACTCCCGGCACTAAAAGCTATACGCCATTTCATTTTAGTTTTCACCTTGGGCATGAAGAATTCCATTCTCTTTCTTTCTGAGCTACTCCAGACGGAAATCTTCAAAAACAGCTAATCCATATATCAAAGTTCGAAGTGAGCTAATTTATTTTCTGAAGAAAGACCTTCCTAGATTGCCTAGTCACTCTCCAGGGGCTCTCAACTTTGAGAGTGGATTGGCGACCACGGGGCCCATAGCTGAGTCCTGGAATTGCTTCTACTTACTTGTGCCAGGCTCCTCACTTTTCCTATGCTGTCCGGCCTCCCTTGGTCAACTTTTGTTCTTTTCCTACCCCGACGGTATTAGAGCACTCGAGGCCTAGGGAGTCTTTCACGTTCACACCCTTCGTGGTCCTTGTCTTACTTTGGCCGATACCTTCATTTATCGAAGTGTAGTATCCCGTCATTTTTTTCTCTCTCATTAGTGTTATATAGAGTACTATTGCCTAGTTGTACTTCCTCTTGAAACAATAATCACCACCCCCACCACTTCTCTAGTCAGAAGTTTATGTCCTCTTTACTTGTGCCATTGTTAGTCATTCAAGTACCCACCTAACAATCCCCCTGTGGTTGGGGGCTGTAGAATAACAACCACGGTATTCTCTGCCTATCCTATGAAGCTACTAAAAGGGACCCCAGGGGATCAGTACCTTGGAGCGTGGGTTGGCGACCACGGGACCCTGAGCTGAGTCCTGGCATTGCTTCCACCTACTTGTGCCAGGCTCCTAACTTTCGTCTCTCCTATCCGACCTCCCTTGGTCAACACTTATTCTTTTCCGACCCCGAGGTATTACGTACGGAGGCCTAGGGAGTCTTTCATTTTAACGCCCTTCGTGACACTTGTCTTCCTTTGGCAGATACCTTCATTCTTTGAAGTATCTGATCTCTTCCATTTTTTTCTCTCTGATTAGTGTTATATATAGAGGATGGTTGCCTAGTTGTACTTCCTCTTAAAACAATAATCACCACCACCACCACCAACTAACAATATTCATTGAGTTCTTTTATGATATCAGATCCTAATCTAATATTTCCTGCCTCGCTTGGCATCTTTTGATTGCACCCCATTACTTTGGTTTTGACTTTGTTTATTTTCATCTTGTACCCTTTCTCCAATGCCGTGTCCATACCATTTCTCCAGATCATCTGTAAACTGACATAAAATAACAATATCATCGACATATTTCAGAGTTTTGATTACCTTCCTTGGATTGTGATTCCCTTTCCAAATTCTTTTTTGACTTCATTTACCGCGTATTCTATAAAAATAGCAACCCAATAGACGGTTTGGTGTTCTTCAATGTCATATCTGAGGGCCCACTCAGAAATTAGCATATGGGTCACTTAAATCTGCTATATGTTTGAATTGAATTGTGTTACTTTTAACTGTGCTGTTCACCGTCCCCGAAATTAACAAGGGTAGTACTAATGTAAATATTTTCCGAGCCATTTTTATTTTGCATACCCGGTATGTTTCACAATCTATAAATTGCCTGTGCAATGCGTTTCGTTTATCACAAATCAGGACATCCATTTTCAACAAACTGGGTAAAGAAGTAAGCAGGTAATATTTAAGATTTTCGGGGAAGGAGAGTTTAATCCATCTTTGTAAATAGACCCTTTTCCTCATTTATTATTATTATGATTATGATTATTATTATTATTATTATTATTATTTATTACTGATGGTTTCAAGTGTTTCTCATTTTTACTGTTGAAAACATTTTTAGGATGGAAAGAAGGGTCCCCACACTACGAAAAACGTAAATTTAAGCAACTGTGTCGAAAGTTGAAAGGCTAAAAGGCCAGGAAAGGTTTCATGTTGTGACTACTGGATATTTTTACCAAACTAAACGAACAATTTGCACAACTAACTTCCGGCCAAAGTGCAGTACCTGAAAAACCGCCTAAAATCGCTTTTATTTTACTCCTTTTATATTTTATTCAACTTATTTAATTAATTCTGTCTGGAATATTTTCCTTGGTTCAATACTCTTAGTACTTTGATTTCTTGAAAAACTTCAGCACCGAATGTACTTATAAGAGCTTGAGGCAAACTCTGCACTGACAAAGCCAAACTGCAAAACTAATCGTGTGGATAACGATGATTAAGAAAATAATTGCAATTTTTAGGAACAAATAAAGATTATATTCTTATACTTTATTACGTTTCATTTACCTAAAATTCGCAGGTCATTCTCTAGGATGTTTTCAACACTGACTTGCTTGCCTGAAGTGCTAGAACTGTGGTTTTTACTACTTTCTATACGATTACAAGCTGTATTTGTGAATCATGTAGTTAGCTTTTCAGATTTCCCCTCAATACCCGATGCTGGGAATCAATAATAATTCATAACATTGAAGGCAGCACAAGTCTGAGCGTGTTACTCTCACCTCAGCCACTTTGTACACACCAGATTACTTCCCTCACATCCGCCCCTGAGCATTAGGCGTAATCAGAATTAGTAACATAGTTCCGCTTCAGTCTTCATTTCATTTTCCTCATCGTGTTCCGCTTGAGAAACTATTTCTGCTTTGTCTGTATTGCACGGGATGACTACAAGCTTCCGCCAACCGGAGAACTCCTGATTTATAGCAGACCGAATCTTGTTCCCTATTACTTGATAGTTCATAATTCTATTGCTGTGGATGATAAACTGATGACAGACTATTTCTGTTCAAGGTACGTAGGCTCTGTTAACTGGGTTCCGCTAATGACATTAACGTACGGGAGGGATATTTTTGGCACTGATAGGTTAGAATGCAAACGTATTTGAACATGGCTGAAGGCGATATACATACATTTTAGGGGTTCTCACACTTCAGATCGCTAATATTTATGCAAATGTCACTGCAGTACCGTAGTGCGGGTAGGAGACACTTTAGGGGTTCTGATAGTTCACGTCGCTAATATTTATGCAAATCTCACTGCAGTACCGTAGTGCGGGTAGGGGACACTTTAGGGGTTCTGATAGTTCATGTCGCTAATGTTGTTTGTCCAACCCTTGTCCCGTTTCCCTACGGGGTCGGGTATGAGGTGAGATGAATTTGTCGTGGCGGTTTTTTATGACCGGATGCCCTTCCTGACGTCAACCTCATCAGAGGAGTTAATGAGAGATGAAATGAATGACGTGATATATGATAGTAGGGAGAGGGTGAAACCCGGTGCCGGCACATAGCCTACTCCTGTCGAATAGCACCAAGGGGTCTGCTCAAGGCTTAACGTCCCCATCCGACGGACGAATCACCATCAACAGTGTCATATGCCCTCACTCCATATGAGCACTGCGGAGAGGTTTGGAATTTAATCCAGGCTTTTGGCACGCAATCTAGTGATTAGAAATTGTATACCACCACCTCCCCTACCCTGCCGGCCAACATTCTGATGGTGAAAATTTTTTCGACCAACGGGACTCGAACCGGCTAACCTCGGTGTTAGACCGTTTTTAGACTTCAGCGCCTTAACGATCATGGCCACCAGGCGGGCAGTTCATGTCGCTAATATTTATGCAAATCTCACTGCAGAACCGTTGTGCGGGTAGAGGGCACTTTAGGTGCTCTCATAGTTCAGATCGCGAATATTTATGCAAATCTCACTGCGGAACAGTTGTGCGGGTAGATGACACTTGCATCTTACTTTACTACAATTGAAGATATGGATGTAAGTAGGGCGTAATTCAAAAACCACACTTTTGACATAATTGAGTTTAAAGAATTATAACATCAAACACTATTCTCAGAAATACAGGATTTTGGAATGTTATACTTAACTATATTCTTGATTATTTCATAATATGTACATCAAAAATGTTTATAAATTTTGTGGTTTGTTGTCAGTTTTTATATTGTAGTTACGCCCTTATTACATTTTCAAGAAAAATTTTCATTGAAAATTAATGTTATTTACATTGTTGAAAGCATGCAGACAAGTTTTACAGATTAGAACATTTGACAGATCACAACATGCCATTAGGGGAGTCACTATATCGAGAATTTCCTACTCCCACAGATTCAGCTTCCCGGAAAATATTTTCAGATAATACACTTGCATCTGTGCATACAAAGCTTAATAAATCTTTAACATCTTAATTTTCCGGGTTTAATACCTACATGACGGTACTACCCAAAGTATCTACAGACTTCAATAACTGAATTGTCATGAAACGTAATATTATAAGTCTGGGTTCCTGATACAGTTTCTTCAGGAGGAAAACGTCATATGACATACTTTTTAATTGAAAACTTAAGTCCTCTTGTTTGTGGTGTTGCAAATGACGCTGGGATGAGAACGGCACTTCATTCGGATAATCAAGATTTGGTTTCCGAATCATCTGAGTTTTCACTTGGTATGTATTCACTGTCATCTGCTGAAATATCAGATGTTTCTCTTCCCGAGATGACTCCTGCGTCAGCCGTTTCACTTCTGATGAGTGATGAGTTCTGGCTCGCCGTAAGTCAGCATTGGAGTGTATTTTAAGTCAGGCACTAGCAATATTTGGAAGAACGGCGCAACTCAATATAGCACATCACACGCCATTTATTGGCACTACCGAGAAGCCATTCAGGTAGTACCTAGAACAGCCTCCAAGGAACGTATATCTGCAATTTTCCGAATAACGCCACAACCTGACTTAGAAGCTTCTTCCAAACTTGTGTTCAATTCCTTTACGTTTCTCCCACGAGAAAGGTCATGAGTGAAATAAATTGTTCTAAGAATGAAATTCCCAGGAGGGAACTATAACATAAGTTTTTGGATTGGGAATATTAATGTAAGATCTTTGGCGTTTCTAATCGTGAAATTACGTAGGTTTCGTCCCTGTGTGGTGGCAGGCTCGTCAGTTGTGCCTGCGAACCTTTGAAAGGCCTTCGAGGCTCAAAGGTATATTCCCCAAAGTACTGTCGCTACATTGTCCTACAAAGGAGACTTGGAGTGGTGTCTCGGCGCAGCACAATTCACCAACGTCGTGGAAAGGTGCGGCAATTCAACTGTCCGCTTGAACATTGGGGAGGGAATGCTTCGAAATTCACAATTTGAAAACATGAATGTGCTCGAATACTACCATATTGTTAACGAACACATACCATGCACAATATAAGCTGCAAATGGAAAACCATATCTACAGGAGAATGAAAAGTTTGATAATTGCTGAAATGTATTTTTAATATTGAAAACATTTGTTTACAGGAAAAGTAGGGGTCCCATTACTACGAAAAACGTAAACTAAGCAATTTACTCAATTGTGGCGGATGTTGAAGGACTAATGGGCCCGTAAAGGTTTCAAATTGTGAGCCTTAGATAGCTCTATCAAACAAAAAATGCATTTCGGAAATCGTTTCCGGCCTAAAAGTAGTCCCGGTAAATCAGCCTGAAATCGTTTGTTTCCTTATTCGCTTTCTTTTTGATTGAAATACTAGCAAAATTAACTTAGTTACACATTTCTTTCCGTAATATGTTCCCTCAGGGATTTTTTGATTTTTTAAAAATGCCCACACCCAATATAGTTGTGAGGGCTTAAATGAAACTCTGCATTGACTCACATTAGTGCTTGAAGTGGATGATAAAGGCAAACTGCTAATCTAATCGACCGGATAACGATGATTATGAAAGGATTGTAACTTTTAGGAATAAATAAGGAATATATTATCATAATTTATCATATTTTGTTTATATCAAATTCATTGCTCATATCCCTAGGATGTTTCCAACTTTGAGTTGCTTTTCTGAAGTGTTAGAACTGTGGATATTTTTTCAGTTTGCTATACGTCGCACCAACACAGATAGGTCTTTAAGCGACGTTGGGATAGGAAAGGGCTAGGCCTGGGAAGGATGCGGCCGTGACCTTAATTAAGGTACGACCCAACCACTTGCCTGGTGTGAAAATGGGATTCCACGGAATACCATATTCAGGGATTCCGACAGAGAGGTTCGAACCCACTATCGCCCCTAACCTCACAGTTAACTCGCCCGGTTTTGCTTAAATCATCGGCATCTGAATATGCAGCTGACTCTCCACGCACGGTGACAAAAGGTGTAGCTTGTTGACAACTGAAGGTAGCCACAGCCGTTAGTTACGAAGAAGATGCATATGATGTATCTTGTAGAAAATTCAATTTCAAAACCATATAATGCAACAGTTTAATGAGCCAATCGTCAATTTGCTTCGCACACTTGTGTTAATAATAGGCAAATCCAAATTTCTGGGTAAAGGTTACTTAGGTAAACGTGATGAGCATGCCTTGGTTAATCGCATGGTGAAATATAATTTACATGGGCCTTTTCGAGTGTCAAGCAAATCACACCGAACCAATTTGCTGATTGGGTCATTTACACTGACTGACAGAGCAAATGCAACACCAAGAAGGAGTGGTTCGAAAGGGATGAAAGTTGGGGAAAAAACAGAGACGGCACGGACGAATAATTGATGTTTATTTCAAACCGATATGCAGGTTACACAATGCGCACGGCATCGACTCAGTAGGATGTAGGACCACCGCGAGCGGCGATGCACGCAGAAACACGTCGAGGTACAGAGTCAATAAGAGTGCGGATGGTGTCCTGAGTCCCGAGGGATGGTTCTCCATTCTCTGTCAACCATTTGCCACAGTTGGTCGTCCGTACGAGGCTGGGGCAGAGTTTGCAAACGGCGTCCAATGAGATCCCACACGTGTTCGATTGGTGAGAGATCCAGAGAGTACGCTGGCCACGGAAGCATCTGTACACCTCGTAGAGCCTGTTGGGAGATGCGAGCAGTGTGTGGGCGGGCATTATCCTGCTGAAACAGAGCACTGGGCAGCCCCTGAAGGTACGGGAGTGCCACGGTCCGCAGCACATGCTGCACGTAGCGGTGGGCGTTTAACGTGCCTTGAATACGCACTAGAGGTGACGTGGAATCAAACGCAATAGCGCCCCAAACCATGATGCCGCGTTGTCTAGCGGTAGGGCGCTCCACAGTTACTGCCGGATTTGACCTTTCTCCACGCCGA
Organism: Anabrus simplex; assembly: GCF_040414725.1. Taxonomy (NCBI): domain Eukaryota; kingdom Metazoa; phylum Arthropoda; class Insecta; order Orthoptera; family Tettigoniidae; genus Anabrus; species Anabrus simplex. Next base: position 1,752,852,401 of record NC_090265.1, read on the forward strand.
CGCCACACTCGTCTGCGGTGACTATCACTGACAGAACAGAAGCGTGACTCATCGAAGAACACGACGTTCCGCCATTCCCTCATCCAAGTCGCTCTAGCCCGGCACCATGCCAGGCGTGCACGTCTATGCTGTGGAGTCAATGGTAGTCTTCTGAGCGGACGCCGGGAGTGCAGGCTTCCTTCAACCAATCGACGGGAAATTGTTCTGGTCGATATTGGAACAGCCAGGGTGTCTTGCACATGCTGAAGAATGGCGGTTGACGTGGCGTGCGGGGCTGCCACCGCTTGGCGGCGGATGCGCCGATCCTCGCGTGCTGACGTCACTCGGGCTGCGCCTGGACCCCTCGCACGTGCCACATGTCCCTGCGCCAACCATCTTCTCCACAGGCGCTGCACCGTGGACACATCCCTATGGGTATCGGCTGCGATTTGACGAAGCGACCAACCTGCCCTTCTCAGCCCGATCACCATACCCCTCGTAAAATCGTCTGTCTGCTGGAAATGCCTCTGTTGACGGCGGCCTGGCATTCTTAGCTATACACGTGTCCTGTGGCACACGACAACACGTTCTACAATGACTGTCGGCTGTGAAATGACGGTACGAAGTGGGCCATTCACCAACGCCGTGTCCCATTTATCGTTCGCTACGTGCGCAGCACAGCGGCGCATTTCACATCATGAGCATACCTCAGTGACGTCAGTCTACCCTGCAATTGGCATAAAGTTCTGACCACTCCTTCTTGGTGTTGCATTTGCTCTGTCAGTCAGTGTGTATCCTCAGGACATAACAATGTTGAAAGAGGGTGGAACTTTTGCTCGGAAATGATCAATCGACGACGGAAATGCTGAGGAACCGTCTGAACAACGGGTGAAACGGGAAGCTGGATCTACTGGTGGTACAGGCAATTCGAGACAGGCTGGTATAATTACTGGCGAGAGTGAATCGCCGGTAGAACGTCCTCTCATGTCACGGTCATGGGAGGAACTGTCGACAGTGTTGTCTACACTGCCATTAACCATGGGCTTGATGGCTATGTTAGACGACGAAATGTTTAGTGTTATGTAGCATATCATGAGAGATGAGATTTACAATATTTTTGAGGTAGAAAACTTTAGTCATCCAGTGCTAGGTTGAATGGGAAACAGCAGAGCGTCTTCACTCTTGTTCCTTTAGACTACATGTACAGGTGCTGTCTAGGCTATCGCATTAATAAGCCGAAGGTTAGGATGACTAACTTCATTATCCTGTCAGATGAACTGCAGGTACGAAATAACACGCCCATTGAGATGGCTGCGTTTGTGCAACAGAGTAAAATATATCATTTCATGCCGAAGTATCAGTCAACTACAGGGTACACCATTTCCGACAATGAGTGTCGGTACGATAAAATGGAAATATTTTATGGCGAGTGGGCGTTCCAGTTTCCTACATACTTTACCAAAGACAGATAACTTTGAAGAACTCATGTTGTACGAAATTGCTTCCCATATTCACGGGAACTTGTAGAATCGTTATCAAGCATATGTACTAAATGATCTGGAATATACAGACGATGAACTACTAGCGTCACCTTCAACAGAAGAAAAGCTTTGGCTCCGTCTGGATCACGCATTTGGTGTGGTAGACAAAGCGACACAGCAGAAGGCAGTTAAGTGTAATTGGTCTCTTGACCCCATGACAATATCCACTTTCCAAAATAGGAATTTGATTCATATCTTGGGTGCAGGTGACACAGTCGAATTTGAGGTAGAGATCAATGTAGAAGATGACCTATATCCAGATAAGATAGAGCCTGTGGGAATGCCTACACCGTTTACTTTCTTTTTTGTGAAAGGAACGGAAAAGCAGTCCCAGAAAACTCTTTGGAAATTTGGTTTCGTCCCATGGCCGTCTACCTTCAATCCCAAAACGTATCGTAGGAATGCCTCACTGGGCTCTCAATGGCTCCATGCCCGATACAAGCTATTACATTACCATTTATTTACAATGGTACCTATTAAGAAATTGAATGGAACCTTAATGAAACAGAGAGCTTCACTTATGCTCGAACAAAGTGTTCAAATCTCATTTTTGTTTAGTGATGCTCCTTCATATCCATGTGGCAATTTACTTATACGATCTGGTAATACGATCCGCTTCTTGTCGGTGAACGACAGTGCCAACCGACGTTGTTTTATTGTTCTAGGAACGTGTTGACGAGACCGTACGTAATACTGATCCACAAACAATTCCTTATCGTCAAAGAGACAATTTAAATAATCTTTGAGCGGTATTTCACACTTGCCGGTAATTGTGCGAGCTTTGGTTCGTACCCCCTTATGCTTCTGTGTGGATGAACCATCACGGAAACGAAGGGCGTACGTTTTTGCTTGTAAACGCACAAACTCTACAATTTCCTTGTAGTTTACCACATCTGTCCATAATTCTTCTACTTTGTGAGTTCCGAATGTTCTAATAACATTGCCAGGTGGTGCATTTTCAAAATCCACTTTAGAGCTCAACCATGGGTTTCGCATCACAGTTTGCAATGGATGCGTGCATTGAGATTGAAAATGCTACAGTAAGCTATGCGTTTCAGTATAGATATAATAAGCGGGGGTTCTCGCCAAATACTTGCAAAATGTGAAATATGAAAGAATACATTTTTAATTTTGCTAATTCTAAGATCGCAAACCCCAATTGCATAGGTTTGTTTACATGGATCTCTGTGTTCTCGAACTCACAAAAGTACGCTTGTAATTAGGTTCTCTATCCTATCAAAACAGGGGGTGTGTACAGGAATCCAGCCTATCAGCAAATAGTTCTGGAAGCTTCCTCTTATGGAACTATAAAAGTAGGACATTTTAGGACCGTCTTGTCTGAATTGCTCCAGCTGTTGGGAGTGCGACTTGACACGAGCCCAGGAGGCAGGGGCGTGGGTTGCTTGATGAAGATTCTGCGACACAAAGTATTGGCATAATTTACCTAGACATGTGATAGCTCCTGCGGGTAGTTTGAGGGGAATGTTTCAACCGTTTTTATTTTAATGTAAATTTGTAAACTGGTGGTTTTAATAGAGGATTATCGATGAAGTCTGAGGACACTATTTCTCTTCCCTACTGGGAAATATGTAGTCTAAGGGAATTAGGGTGAAGACCCTCTGCTGTTTCCCATTCAATCAAGCACTGGATGACTAAAGTTTTCTACCTCAAACATTTTCTAAATAACATCTCGAGGATTATCGTTACTCCTTGCAGTATAGGTTTATGTTCGATTATGTGCAAACATTTTCTTTTTACTCTTAAGGCCATGTAGTATGGACATGTATGTTCCTGTTTATTCTATAACTGTCTCTGCGTTTTGGTTCCCATTGGGACAGTGCTTAAACCTATTGTTAACGTGGAATAATTGATGAATACTTTAAATTGGGGTCAACCGATGGGTTGCCTAGTTTAATTGTAGTGCATTTAATGAAACCCTGTGCCTCTGCGATGCTGAAACAATATTATTTAGCTCAGATTCCCGTGTAATGTAAATGGCAAGAGCAAAGTGTGCTCGTGTAAAATATTTTACATTTCTGGAGCTATTATGCTATTCACTTTGTAATATTACCTACCGTGTAATTATCGCAAGTTTTGTATCTGATGTCCGGACTTCTAAGTCCCCAGTACTGTGAGAACTGACGAGCTCATTAATATTGTTTTTTTCAGATACGCTATCCCTCAATTTCAGAGAAGGAAAGAAATAACCATTCCAAATTTAAATGTTAAATTCTGCTCTAGTTAATTCCTCGTCCAGCCATTGAACCCACTCGCTGGTTATTCCTCTGTGAGCCACGCCAATAATAATAATAATAATAATAATAATAATAATAATAATAATAATAATAATAATAATAATAATAATAATAATAATAATAATAATAATAATAATTAAAAAAGTAGAAGAAGAAGCGCACCCCGAATGCATTTGCGCTGCATGTACCATTCTAACTTCATATCAGCCCTTCTTCTTCTTCTTCTCCCCCAGTGGGTGGAGGTGGTAGAATAACACCCACGGTAACCCCTGCCTGTCGTACGAGGCGACTAAAAGGGGCCCCAGGCGCTCTGAATATTGGATCGTGGGCTGGTGACCACGGGGCCCTTAGCAGAGTCCTGGCATTGCTCCAACTTACTTGTGCCAGGCTTCTCACTTTCATCTATCCTATCCGACCTCACTTGGTCAACCCTTGTTCTTTTCCGACCCCGACGCTATTAGGTTTGCGAGGGCTACAGAGTCTTTTATTTTCACATCCTTCGTGACCCTTGTCTTCCTTTAGACAATAACTTCATTTTTCGAAGTGTCGGATGCCTTCCATTTTTTTCTCTCTGATTAGTGTTATGTAGAGGATGGTTGCTTAGTTGTACTCCCTCTTAAAACAATAATCACCACCACCACCTCTTCTCCTTCTTATTCTTCTCTTCTGCCTTTTCTCAATTTATTGGAGTCGGCATGTGATACTGACTTGGCCAAGTCTTACGATCGGATGTCCTTCATTACACTGGCTTATTCGCGTGCATGTGGTGTGTTTGTGTGTGTGTGTGTGAGAGAGAGAGAGAGAGAGAGAGAGAGAGAGGGATTACTTCACTATTGCGTATCTCTGGAATGGTTGCTAGTGCGATGTGTTGTAGGTGTATGAAGAGGAATGTGTTAAGACAGTCACAAAAACCCTGTCCTTGAGCCAGAGGAGTTAATCATACGCAGTTAAATATTTTGCCCCACCGGAAATCGAACCAGTGACCCTCTGAACCAACTATCAGTATGCTCAATAGCCTAACACATATCATCTCTTCTGACACGTGGTTTGGGTAACGGATCTATCAGCTTGCATTCGGGAGATAGTGGGTTTGAAGCCCACTGCCGACAGCCCTGAAGAGGGTTTTCCATGGTTTCCCATTCTCACACCAAGCAAATGCTGGGGCTGTACCTTAATTAAGGCCACGGTCGCTTCCTTCCAACTCCTGGCCCTTTCCTGTCCCATCGTCGCGATGAGACCTATCTGCGCCGATGCGACGTAAAGCAAATCGTAAGAAAACATTAAGCCCCAGTCAGTACTGGGAATCGACCTCGGGCCTTTAAGCACAACAGCTAGTAATCCTAACTGCTACGCATCAAAGGCTGGCATAATAATAATAATAATAATAATAATAATAATAATAATAATAATAATAATAATAATAATAATAATAATAATAATAATAAAGAAGGAGAAGAAACTCGGGACTGTTTACAGAAATAACAAATTGTGGTAGTTACACTGAAGTAACTATTTAAATTAACTATACGCAACTTAATATTTACATTATATTTATCATGGGCCGCCTCTGCGGTGTAGTGGTTAGTGTGATTAGCTGTCACTCCCGGAGGGCTGGGTTCGATTCCCGGCTCTGCCACGAAATTTGAGAAGTGGAACGAGGTCCGGAACGGGGTCCATTCAGCCTCAGGATATCAACTGAGCAGAGAGGGGTTCGATTCCCACATCATCCATCCTGGAAGTGATTTTCAGTCGTTTCGCAAACTTCTCCTCCAGGCAAATGCAGGGATGGTACCTAATTTAAGGCCACGGCCGCTTCCTTCCCTCTTCCCTGTCTATCCCTTCGAATCTTCCCGTAGCCTCACAAGGCTCATGTTCATCATAGCGGGTGAGGCCGCCTTTGCGAGGTAGTGGTCCTCCTCCCCAGCTGCAGACTACCTCCCAGACCCAATGTTTCACGCTTCAGGACACTGCACTTGTGGCGGTATATGTGGAATCCCTCACTGTGTCCAAGAGAAAAACCAACCCTGGACAGTAAACAGATTAAAAAGGAAAGAAAGAACGATATTCATCATGTCGGTATTTTAAACCTAACTTAATACTCACCATGCGAGTTGGCTGCTCGAAGCGGTGCAATTAAATTCAGGAAATGCTGAGTTCAAGTCTCATCGTTGGCAGTCCTAAAGATGGTTTTCTGTGGTTTCTCAATTTCATATCAAGCAACCAATGAGACTGTTCTTTATGGCCACGACCGCTTCCGTCCCAGTCCTAGCCCTTTCTTATCACTGCAACGCCGTAAACTTGTATGTGTTAGTACGACATTAAACAATACCCGCGGCTTCACTCGTGTGAATTTCGTTATTTGATAAAAGTAATCATTCCTCTGTACTGCACTAAAATAGTATCTGAAAATCCCCAATGATAAATACTTGCTGAAAATGTATGTTTCTGTTACCCCAGAACCTCTTTGTAAACCATGTTTTGGGGTTAAGATGACCAGGCTACTGACAGAGGTTACTCTGGAATATGCGACATAGAACTGTACACGTGAGATACAGTCCTCTCTAAAACCGAAAAGAAATACGTGTTTCTTTATTTTTAAAAGTCCGGCTCCATGGCTAAATGGTTAGCGTGCTGGCCTTTGGTCACAGGGGTCCCGGGTTCGATTCCCGGCAGGGTCGGGAATTTTAACCTTAATTGGTTAATTTCGCTGGCACTGGGGCTGGGTGTATGTGTCGTCTTCATCATCATTCCATCCTCATCAGGACGCGCAGGTCACCTACGGGTGTCAAATCAAAAGACCTGCATCTGGCGAGCCGAACATGTCCTCGGACACTCCCGGCACTAAAAGCCATACGCCATTTTTTTTTTTAAAGTGGTTGCAAATACCTATTTCCACGTCTGTAATATCTACAGTTTTTAAGATATAATTTTCCTCATAAGAAGAATTCAACTCCATCTTCATTCCAAGCCACTTCCCACTAAATGTTTTTTCCGAATACAAAAATGCAATACCAATTTGTACGTCTGTGACACATTATGTTTTAGAGGTACATTAATTTTAAAAATTCACCCCATTATCACTTCTTAAGTGGATTTCACAAAAACAAAAATGCGTGACTATTTAACACACAAAGTTTTTGAGATACACTCATTTTAAAAACTCGCGCGTCGCCATAAGACCTATCTGTGTCGGTGCGACGTAAAGCAAGTAGCAAAAAAAAAAAAAAATTAAAAACTCGCTCCCTTCTTGACTTCTTTTCATCTCCACTTAGGCCCTAAGTGAATGTTCCGAAAACAAAAGCAAATGTGTTTCTTTATTTTTAAAGGAGATTCCATGTACCAATTTGTAACATCTTCACTTTTTTAAGATATAACTATCCTCATAGAAATTATTCAACCGCTTTTTTCACTTAATTTATCCCCTTAAGTAGATTTTCCATAAAACACCCTGTTTATTTATTTTTAAAGGAGATTTCAAATACCAATTTTCACGACATTTAACTGTTGGGTTTTTGAGATAGAGATGTACACATTTTAAAATGTCATCCCCCTTGTTACCCTCTTAGCGACAGGGTATCATAAAAGCCTCCCTTAGTGAGCACCTACACTGCAATATAAAGGTATCCCCAAAATTGCATTCCTTTATGTCCAGTAGTTTCGGCTCGGCGATGATGAATCCGTCAGTCAGTCAGTCAGTCAGTCAGTCAGTCAGTCAGTCAGTCAGTCAGTCAGTCAGTCAGTCAGTCAGTCAGTCAGTCAGTCAGTCAGTCAGTCAGTCAGGATGTGCTATTTTTATTACATATAGATTATGCAGGTGAGTTATGTTCCAGTAATTGCAGATTTGCAGTGCATTATGCTGCTTTTTTAACGTACAGTTTCTTAAAGCTGTCAAAATAAATATCACACCTGTGCCTAGAGTGTGGTTATATTAAGTAGCTATTCAGTCAAGTTTGAATGACTATCGAAATTGGCATTGCTGTCGAAAACTAAAGTAATTTTCTCCAAGCATTACGCCATGACAAAGCTGAGGTAGCCACTATTTTAAACTGTTGAGCAGCACAAAGCACTAACAGCTGTATGCGAAAGCTTGTCCACAGCGTAGCACATAATAAATGTATCTACGTGGAAGTAGAACAGGAATGGGATATGAAAGATCAAAGGAGCCGCCATGGAAGTAGAACATTGTAATTAGCGGTGTGGAAGTCAGAAATGATCTATCAACCAGAAGAATAGAGGAGACTTGGCGTTAAGATTCATTATCATCCTAGGAATCGAAGGTAGATTATGCCCGTACTAAATGACAGTGGATAAGTCATTGAGAGACCACAAAAATAATATAATTTTAAACATTTTACCTACCGAGCTCGATAGCTGCAGTCGCTTAAGTGCGGCCAGTATCCAGTATTCGGGAGATAGTAGGTTCGAACCCCACTGTCGGCAGCCCTGAAAAAGGTTTTCCGTGGTTTCCCATTTTCACACCAGGCAAATGCTGGGGCTGTACCTTAATTAAGGCCACGGCCGCTTCCTTCCCACTCCTAGCCCTTTCCTGTCCCATCGTCGCCGTAAGACCTATCTGTGTCGGTGCGACGTAAAACAACTAGCAAAAACAAAAAACATTTTACCCTTTGAGTACCAGTCGATTTCCTCTGCATAAATTGCCAAGATGTTTTTTTTTTTTAATTAGCTTTACGTCGCACCGGCTGAGATAGATCGTATAGCGGCGATGGGATAAGAAAGGCTTAGGAGTGGAAAGGAATGGGCCGTTGTGTGAAAATGGGAAACCACGGAAAACCATCTTCAGGGCTGCAGACAGTCGGGTTCGAACCCACTATCTCACGGATTCAAGCTCACAGCTGCGCGCCCTTAGCCAGACGGCCAACTCGCCCGGTCTAAGCTCATTTAACTGAAAATACCTGCTCTTTATCGTATTTACTATGTTAAGAAATGTTACTGTCTATAATCATTCCTTTTCTATTTCTGAATTTTAGGGCTATGTAAAATAATAAATATGAACACTTTTGAACATTTGTAAAGTAACAAACCTATGTACGACAGAGAAAATGGCCGCGCAGTTTGGGTCACGTAGCTGTGAACTTGCGTGGAGATAGTGGGTTCGAACCTTATTGTCGGTAGCCCCGGAAAGGTTTTTCCGTGGATTGCCATTTTCATATCAGCCGAATGTCGGGGCTGTACCTTACTTCAGGTCACGGACGCTTTTTTCCCAATCTTAGCCCTTTCGTTTCACATCGTCGCCATGAGACTTATCCGTGTCTGAGCAAAGAAAAGCAACTCGTAAGAAAGTTTGCTGTTTATAGCTATTCGTCTTCCATTTCTGAGGTTGAGGGCTTTGTAAAATAAATTTATGAATAATTTTGAACATTTCTAAAGTAGAAAACATTTGTAAAAAAGCCCTTTTAGTTCAATCAATCAATCAATCAATCAATCAATCAATCAATCAATCAATCAATCAATCAATCAATCAATCAATCAATCAATCAATCAATCAATCAATCAATCAATCAATCAATCAATCAATCAATCAATCAATCAATCAATCAATCAATCAATCAATCAATCAATCAATCAATCAATCAATCAATCAATCAATCAATCAATCAATCAATCGTTATTTTCATTTAGGGCAGTCGCCCAGGTGGCAGATTCCCTATCTGTTGTATTTCCAGCATTTTTCGAATGATTGTAAACACATTGGAAATGTATTAAATATCTCCCTTGGTAACTTGTTCCAATCCTTAACTACCCTTCCTGTAAACGAATATTTGCCCCAATTTGTCATTTTGAATTCCAACTTTATCTTCATATTATGATCTTTCTTACTTTTAAAGACACCACTCAAGGGTAAATGAAATGAAATGAAATGGCGGGAGTGTCCGAGGACAAGTTCGGCTCGCCAGATGCAGGTCTTTTGAATTGACTCCCGTAGGCGACCTGCGCGTCACGATGAGGATGAAATGATGATGAAGACGACACATACACCCAGGCCCCGTGTCAGCGAAATTAACCAATCATGGTTAAAATTCCCGACCCCGCCGGGAATCGAACCCTGGACTCCTGTGGCCAAAGGCCAGCACGCTAACCATTTAGTCACGGGGCCGGACACCACACAAGGGTATTAGTCTACTAATACATTTCCATGCCATCTCTCCATTGACAACTCGGGATATACCACTTAGTAGAACAGTTCGTCTTCCTTCCTTCAACTCTTCCCAGCCCAAACTTTGCAACAGTCTTTTAACGCTACTCTTTTATCGGAAATCACCCAGAACAATTAGAGCTTCTTTTCTTTGGATTTTGTCCAGTTCTTGGATCAAGTAATCCTGGAGATATTTCGATACACCGGAACCATACTCTAGTTGGGGTCTTCCTTTTAAATCCTTACCACAACCCCTAAACACACTCATAACCATGTACAAAGATCTGTACCCTTTATTTACAATCCCGTTTATGTGATTACCCCAATGAAGATATTTCCTTATATTAACACCTAGGAACTTACAATGATCCCCAAAAGGAACTTTCACCCTATCAACGTAATAAGTAGCACTGAGAGGACTTTTCCTATCAGTGAAACTCAATCTGACTTTTAACCCCGTTTATCATAATACGTGGGGGCGGTAGAATAACACCCACGGTATCCCCTGCCTGTCGTAAGAGGCGACTAAAAGGGGCCTCAGGGGCTCTGAAGATTGGAGCGTGGGTTGGCGACCACGAGGCTCTAAGCTGGGTCCTGGCATTGCTTCCACTTACTTGTGCCGGGCTCCTCACTTTCATCTATCCTATCCGACCTCTCTTGGTCAACTCTTGTTCTTTTCCGACCCCGACGCTATTAGGTTTGCGAGGGCTAGGGAGTCTTTCATTTTCACGCCCTTCGTGGCCCTTGTCTTTCTTTGACCGATATCTTCATTTTTCGAAGTGTCGGATCCCTTCCACTTTTTCCTCTGATTAGTGTTATATAGAGGATGGTTGCCTAGTTGTACTTCCTCTTAAAACAATAATCACCACTTATCATAATACCATTGGCTACTGTTCAACTCACAGCATTATAGAGGTCATTTTGCAGTTGCTCACAAGCTTGTAACTTATTAATTACTCAGTACTGAATAAAACCATCCGCAAAAAGCCTTACCTCTGATTCCAATTCTTTACTCACATCATTTACATATTTAAGAAAATATAAACGTCCAATAACCTAGTTAGCAGATTTTTCTTTAGTTGAAAAAATGAGAACTTATAACCTGTTTTCCACCTTATGGCGAGGATATGAATTGTGCCGGCTGCCGAAGCCTGTCGCACTCCTCTGTGGCAAGGATGAAAGAGATGAAGAGATGAAATGAAATTTTACTGGGAAGTGGTGTTGGAATGAAAGATGACAGGAAAACCGGAGTACCCTGAGGAAAACCTGTTCCGCCTTCGATTTTTCCAGCACAGATCTCACATGGAGTGACCGTGATTTGAATCACGGAACCCAGTGGTGAGAGACCCACGCGCTGCAGCCTGAGCCACGGAGACTGATACATTCTTTAGTTACTATTTTAAAATGTTTCTCTAAGTGACTACTTGTTATTTATCCTACACTTTTTCGTTAATATTACGTGATTTATCAGTCTTTTCTCATAGACTGTATTCATTATCATGATATTTTAAATTAATGCTCTAAAAATCTAAAAATCTTATATGGTTAAATATAAGAGAGGGCCAAGAGCCCTAACGTTTCCACTTTATAAATACACAAATAAATAAATACATTTTCAAAATATCGTACTTGAAGGAACAAAACTTCGTATATCAAACGCCCTTCTATCCAATAAGAATGTACACGCCTTCCAGCCATTTATCGGTATGCAGTTCATCAGAAACACTTTCGATGTGTTCATTTTTCTATAATGATGTATAAAGCAGTGTAAGTTCGCTTGACGTATTTACACACTTCTACAGTATAATGAATTTATCCTTGATATAATTGCAGATACATTGTATAATTTATGAAATATTCGCTTGCTTTGTGTGACTGCTAAGTTGGTATCTGATAATTAAGTCATGGCTCCTTTCTTCCTTCTTTGAATCCTAATGTTTCACAAACACACACACCAGTGCAGACCCCACATCGACACAGGTTATCAGACAAAGTGCTCTTGTCTATGTTAAAAAAGGGAAAATGAGATGAATTTCACACATCATAAGTTCAGCTATAATAAGATAAGATAATGAAATGAAATTTCGCACGCGTGTATATTTCATAGGGAAGAAGAATATGTACTAGAATTATTGAGTTAGCTTGATTGGTTAAGTTTAAGAAAATATTTACAAATGGAAGTTAATTTAAAAGTGGACTACTTGAAAATAACTTCGTAAAAATGATATTTATAATGTTTGGACTTCACTGATTTTAGTAAATATTGTTGCTACAAAAGTTTTAATTATAATAAATAAAGAATCATAGAAAACTATTAATATGTTTTGAAATTATAAGGGAATCTGAAAAATAGTGACCATGATACATCACCATTTTGAATAATTAATTATATGTAATCGAAGAGTGCTTAAATGATTTTTGAATATGCAGGCATATTATTAAAGAGAAATGTGTTTGTCATACTAAGTTTCCTTTTAGTATTAATTTCCTTTGCTTCAGGAAAAAAATCGTTCAATAAACTCCATTTTTCTATGTTCAAAAGCGTAGGTCCGGCCTTAAGGAAATATTCTGTGACAGACAGACAGACAAACAAACAGTAGATATGAGAATATTTTCCATCTGTTCACGAAGACCTTGTTTGATAATGAGTTATTACTGTGTTTCCCCCGAAATACTCACCGATTACTTGGTCATAACAAGATACATTCATCATGCCTCCCCCAGAATGTACTACATTTCCAATTCCATAGATATCTCAGGTTATCTGGATGGAAATGCGGTGTAGGCGTTCTAGGAACGTCAATACTCTCCCGGAGACATCTCGCCAAATGTACATTCGGATCGAACTTTGTTTATGCTGTAATATTCAGTAATTGAAAAGCATGTCGCATGATAAATCGTTCATATACATGAACCCTCGACTTTTATGGAAGTGTGGTACCGCTTGCAATCCAGGATTCCACCAAGCTTGAACTAAACTTTTGGTGGAACTGTATAAAATAAGATGAAACTATTAGTCAGAGTTTCTATCGCAGGATATAAGAAATCATTACAAGGAGTTAGTGCTTTTAGCGCGTGTTACGTTATTATTATTATTATTATTATTATTATTATTATTATTATTATTATTATTATTATTATTATTATTATTATTATTATTATTATTATTATTATTATTATTAAGTGTTGTTTGTTGAGTGTTAATCCCGGAGACAGTTTGTACTCAACAGCTCTGCCATCAGCCGCCAGAGTTGGTCCAGTCATAACTGAAGAGGCGTGCTAGGAAAATGAGGAGTGAGGTGGTTTCCCGTTGCTATCCTCACTGAGCCAGTAGTTGCTATTGCATCCTCACTCTGCCAAGCCCACTGAAATTCATGCATCAACAGACCCTATGACTGACATCTTCACACCATTAATAACAGGAACTGGCTGCGTAAGAAATGGCATTATTAGAATCATTCATATCTCAGTCACTTTCATGTTGTGAGCCACACCCCGCACGCACAGAGACCTAATCACCGTGCATAATATATCATCATAAGCTAAATATTGAGGCCCAGATCGCGGCTGGGAAAGGCCACAAGCTACAAGCCTTGAGCTGGAGATGAGCCTCTCGGCAGAATAATACCAAGATACTAATTTTCAAAACCAAAATACAATGAAATTCAACAAATAACAAGGAAACATTTATTGAATTAATTAAAAGAAAATCACGAGAAAGGAAATCGATTTAAAAAAGGCAGGGGAAGGTAATCAATATTAAAATATACCTACGTAATCGCTCTTTTACAGAGCTGTAGCAACAATGACTCTGCGATGGCATACCATAATTCAGAAACGCATTATATTACATTCATTTGAACCACTTGTCATAGTGCGATTGCAATCGGATTATCCCCACCACAAACATGACGCAATTCACACAGTTCGTTAAGAGGTGATCTAACTTTCCAACAGCTATTAATTTCTCTTATCTCCACTCCTCTCTTCTTTTTATATCCATCCTAATTTTTACAACAATCCCTTACCCCAAAATAAAAACTATATTCCTACTTATCAAAGAGAAGACTAAAGGAAATGAGTATTCGTAGAAGCACCGGAGCATGAACTAAAAAACACTAATGGTAAGGGCCAAAAGCCTGCTCAATGCATACATGAAAGAAAGATAAAACATGTCGGCCGGAAACGGTATAAGGTGCAAAAGCCGATATGGAAATGCACCAACAAAAAGTTCAAGAAATAGAATTTAAAACAAGAACAAAATAAAATTCAAACAAAGATATTCCTTCTTGATACCACACCCATTTACACGCACACCCGTACACACATACAGTCAGGCAACAAAACAATAAGAGCGAAGAGCTGTCCTGAGCGTCCTTCAAGGATTCAAATCCTTCAACAACACGACACCGAGGTCGGTAGAAAGGGGTCACCAATTATTTGGGTCATGTGTATACATAACCATAAATTTACCAATGGGATCACAAAGTTCCGTATTCACATAAAAAACCATCAAGATTGCAATTCGTACAGAGCGAGTGAAGCCTCGTGGTGATATGAATAGCCATACAGTGTAGATGAGAGGTAGACACAAAATGAATACACGCGCGTAGTAATTTCAGGACCATAATATTGAAAATCAAAATAACCACACCAATCACAGAGAATCGCGTTGCATTCATACTGCGGGGTAAACAAGGGATATTAACAACCATTATAACATAAAGAATAAGGTGCTAAAAGATATCGTTACCTGAATTAATATCAACGTGCAAAGAAAGGAGGTGAATGGTAGTGGAAAATCCTTTTGAAATGTTTAAAAATCGGTACATTACAAATGTTGCATCATAATGCATGGAGTCCATTTGATATATCAATAAAATCCGACACATGTTCCTCAAGTCAAAGAGATAAGAAGAAGTCATTCTGGTAGAAAGTTAGACCATCCATGACAGAAAACACAAAGACTACCACCTTTCGTGCAATCACAGAAGTTACGGAATCATCCCACTTGAAGCAGTGACGAGCCATTTTGGCAAATACACCCAGCTCGGGACGAAGCCGAACTGGCACAAGGATCAAAAATGGCTCAGTTGTCAAAGCCAAGGGTGAAGCCAGACAAATCGAAAGTAACAAATTTGTAGTATGAACACTAGGTCTTGCCAGAAAAGGGATATTATTATTATTATTATTATCATTATTATTATTGATTGGCCGAGACTTAAATGTGTGCTCGGATTACCCGAAAGGACGTGGGTTTCAGGAAGACGAAAAATTTAAGATATTGAATTTTCCACTCACGGAGGTGCCCATGTCACTGAAGTTCACTCAGCCTAGACAACACCTAATTATCAGGATAATATCTGAGGGGAAAGGCGGTTTTGAATTACTTTCCATCCTCCAAACGATTTCATGGTCTGTACGGAGATGTATTTTCAGTAATGATTATTACATAGTTCTCGTGGACCACAGAGGAAAATAAGCATGAGAAGTAAATGGCTGCACAAAATATGAACCAAAAGTTCAATTTTGATAAATTTATAAATGAATAAACAGTTTGTTTTCTTTTATTTTCTTAGAACGTTCAGAAAAACAACGAGAACAGAACAACAAGAGAAATAATAAGATACATTTAACAATAAATTTCTCGTTTTCTCAGTATCGCCTTCAAAGACAGACGGAAATAGGGATTATATCTATTATGTGCAATTGCTTCTTACTGAGGAAATGATTGGGGTTAAAATGATGAATAGACTGTATTGGTCATTTGTTAAGTTGTAAATTCCACTTCTGTGTACACCTACTGTTAAGTAGGTTTAAAATCGGATACTGTACAGTTTTAGGTCCTTAGTATATTGATGATATAATAATGTATTTGTTTGTCTGTCCCTCAGTCCTGTTTCTTGATGAGGGGTACGAAATGTGGCGAGTAGATTTTACATTTACGGCTGGATGCCCTTCCTGACGCCAATCTCAGTAGAATATGTAATGAAAATGAAATGAATGATGGTGAATAGAATTTTATAAGGAGGTGGATGGAATCGGCTGCGGTGTATGATTTGGATCATTTGCCTGAAAGTGAAAATGGGAAATCACAGGAAACGGATCTCAAGTCAGCCGACGATGGGGTTCGAACCCACGCGTCTCCCTAACATGGCTCCCTAGCCGTAGCGCGTTAACGTACGCGGCCATTCTTCTCGGCTTGATAACAATAATAATAATAATGATAATAATAATAATAATAATAATAATAATAATAATAATAATAATAATAATAATAATAATAATAATAATACTTGTTACGGCGTCTCCGTGGTTCACAGAGAGTTAAGAAGCTCCTGGGTTGAATGGCTGGACAAGGAATTAACCTGAACAGAACTTAACAAAGTACATTTGGAAATTTTCTTTCCTCTTTTTTCTAGTTTAAAATTGAAGGATATCAAATCTGAATTAATAACAGACAGTACAACAAATTATTATTGAGGCCGTCAGCTCTAGCAATATCTGGGACTTAGAAGTGCAAAAATCAAGTATAAAACTAGTGACAATTACCAGGCTGTTACTTTACATAGAGAAAGCATTATTGCTCTTAATAATTACAAGAGCACGATTTGCTCCAAGAAGTTACACTACTCAGGAGTCTGAGCCCAAAGAAACCATAGCCAAACCTCGCAGAGGCAGTCAGTTTCCTGTGATATACTGAAATTACACTAGGAAACCCATCGGGTGACCTCACTTTAGTGTGTTCATCAATTACTCCACAATTACAATGACATTAAGCACTGTTCCTAAAGGGAACCAAGACGCTTATACAGTTACACATTTAACAGGGGTGTAATTGACCATACTACATGGCCTTAATGGAAAAAGGAAATGGTTGGCCAAAAACAGAATGCGAGGAGAAGAAACACCTGCATTCCCTACAGAAATTGTTAAAGCCCTAAATGGACTTATGGCCCAATAATGCAGAGGATAATCCTATACTATAAGGTGTGACTAAAGGAGGAACGAAACTTTGAAGTTTCAAAAACTTCAGTCACCCAATGCAAGGTTGAATGGGAAACAATAGAGTGTCATCACTCTTTGTTCCCCTACATTACATATTTACCCGTAGGGAATAGAAACAGAGTTCTCAGAATTATACATTGAAAATCACCAGTTAACAAAATTACATTAAAAGAAAAGTGGTTGAAACCTGTCATATGTCTAGGTAAATTCTGCCATTACCTTGAACCGCTGGATCTTCCTCACGCAGGCCTCGCCCCTGCCTCTATTCGGCTTCCATCAAGTCGCACTTCTACGCACTGGTGCGATTCAGACAAGACGGTCCTAAAGTGCCTGACTTTTATAGTTCCATAAGAGGAAGCTTCCAGAACACTTTGCTGATAGGTTGGATTCATGCACACACTACCGGTTTTAACTGGCTAGAGAACACATCTCCAAGTATCTGATAGGTAGATTACAATCGAGGAGGAACCAGCTGAAGGGGTGACAACTTCGCTACATAAAAAATCCTCAGAACCAGATTTAACGACTCCAAAATGAACATTACTCCATGAATTAGTTACATGTCGATAATATAGCCAATTAACGGTAGAAGACAAAGGCTTCTGGGAGTTCACAAGTTAAAGTCTGTTGACATAGATGGCCTTAAAGAAAGCGCGCAGTTTAAATAGCCGGGGAAGGTGTACCCTTGGTACAATAATAACAATAATAATAATAATAATAATAATAATAATAATAATAATAATAATAATAATAATAATAATAATGAAAATAATTTAGTTAGGATTGGCCCTATATGGCCCTGTACTTTCTTAAATGAGTGTTAATTAATGTGACTTCGTGCCTTCGTCCCAAGGGAGTAGAGCTCCTATCAGGCATATCCCGAATAGAGATAAGCTACATATACATTTTAAATCACGTACCAGCCCTTCTACCCCCTGTGGGTTGGGTAGGTAGAATAACACCCACGGTATCCCCTGCCTGTCGTGAGAGGCGACTATAAGGGGCCCCAGGGGCTCTGAACTTTGGAGCGTGGGTTGGCGACCACGGGACCCTTTGCTGAGTCATGACATTGCTTCCACTTAGTTGTGCCAGGCTCCTCAATTTCATCCATCCCATCCGACCTCACTTGGTCAACTCTTGTTATTTTCTGACCCCGACGCTGTTAGGTTTGCAAAGGCTAGGGAATCCTCCATTTTCATGCCCTTCGTGGCCTTTGTCTTCCTTTGGCCGATACCTTCATTTTTCGAAGTTTCTGACCCCTTCCATTCTTTCTCTCTGATTAGTGTTATATAGAAGATAGTTGCCTAGTTGTACTTCCTTTTAAAACAATAATCACCACCACCACCAGCCTTTCTGCTAAACTTAAATTTCTGGCTATACTGATAATAGAACCCAGGCCTCCAAGGACGGGAAAGTTGGCTGCTTGCTTAAGCTTATATTCGTCATTAAAATAAAGAGACATTAATTGGAAATGTTTTATTGAACATAAGATAACTTTATTCTGGCACAGAATTTCAATTAAAATTTGTAATAATAGTCATACCAAATTTTATAATGTTGTACTCATTAACGACATTGTTTAAATACTCTGGTGCCTGTCAGATATTCCGTTCCCTTGTGTAAACATGACACTAGACAGACTATTAATGCTGTTATAATTACAAAGAAGAAAAAACTAATAGTTGTTGCGCCTGCGGAAACCGCTATGTGATAACATTGTGGGAGACAAACTGATCCGCAGCACATATATCATAAGAGTGGGAATACTTTGAAGTAACTCACACAATATTGATCCTTAGATCATAGAACCTTGAGAGCTTCCTTGGCTCAGACGGCAGCGCCGGTCTCTCATCGGTGGGTTCTTTGGTTCCTTGGTTCAAACCCGGGTCACTCCATTTGAGACTTTTGCTGGACAAAGTGGAGGCGGGACAGGAGTTTCTCCAGGTACTCCGGTATTCCCTTTCATCTTTCGTTCCAGCGACACCCTTCAATATCATTTAATCTGTTAGTAATAAATCATTGCCCCAAAGGAGTGCGACAGGCTTCGGCAGCCGGCACAGTTCCTATCCTTGCCGCTAGATTGGGGTTCATTCATTCCATTACTGACCCGGTCAAATGATTGGAAGCAGACTGTGGATTGTTTCATGATGGAGCCTTGCCGCGAAAAGTTATAATGTTAAATATTTCATATAGCGTGTTTCGCAGAGGCTATTACCTAATGGGTGTCATGAGAGACTTATGACTGCTAGGATATCTTATGATACTTGAGTGTGGTTCTTAACTATTTAGTCGGGTTGAGTGGCTCAGATATTTGAGGCGCTGGTCTTCTAACCCGAACTAGGCAGGTTGAATCCTGAGCCAGTCCAGTGGTACTTGAAGTCACTCAGATACGTCACCCTGTTGTCGATAGATTTATTGGCACGTAAATGAAATCCTGCGAGGCGAAATTTCGGCACCTAGGAGTCTCCTAAAACCGTTAGAAAATAGTTAATGGGACGTAAAACCATAATACTACTATTTAACGATTTATTTGCCAGGAGATAATTTGAGAAGGTGAAGAGGGTAGTCTTTATAAATTAAATTTACTTTTTGCCTGTATGTGATGAATATGGTCGTTCTGTTTGACTGAGGAACCTTTCCATGTCATATACACTTTAGAGCCACCGGTTGGTGGCCTGATTATACACAGGGTGAAGCCGAAGTCCACCGACAAACTTTACGAGGTTATTCAGGGATACTTTCTGAGTATATTGGTATCAGGGACCCGTGGTCTTCGGTCGCTAGTTACAGAGTAATAATGCAAATGTGATTTTTTCGGATTGTTACCCAATCATCCTTATTTCTACGAAAATACTGTACAACGGATAAAACTTCTGTAATATGCTTTTAAAGGGAGATTTAAAGGTAACAACTCAGTGTCGTTAGCTTCCGGCATGTTAAAGAACTCCTGCGGGAAATACCTCGTATTCCTGCAACCCGGGGACTGTCAGTAACTAGCATTTAGGAAGGACGTGAAACAAATTTTACTACTATATTTTAACATCATTATGGTCTCATAGAACCACGTTTATTTAGGTTTTCAAGGAAATTTATGTATCATAGCCCACACGTCTTTCATTATCTTCTTTGCGCTCTGATAGCAGTCGTTTGACCTCGTCTTCAATCCTGGATGCGTCTGTCTAGAACATCTTGTTCGTTATCCCGCTCAGCCTCAGATCATGACACATTTTTGCTGTGCCATCTGGCTTTATCTTTGAGATACCAAACTTGTGTTAGGATCTGTTTCGTCATCAGTCTGCTGTCAGACATTCAGAACACATGACCGAAGATAGTCAGCCTTCTTTTCCCGATGACGTCCGTTTCTTTGCCTACCTTGTTATGCCCTTCTTAACTTCTTCTGACCTCCCATTTTTCTTCCTTTTTAATGGGTCCCAGATTTTTCTCCTCATACTTCATTCTAGTTTCTCCACTTCTCGTTCTGAGGTTTTATCCCTCAAGCTCAGTGTTTCTGGTCTTACAATTGTCTGGCAGTGTCGGATCTTAGCTCCCTATGATAGTACTCTCTTATTGTATATCTCAAGAGTCTTCATGTATGCTGCCTTAATTTTAATTAATTTTGCATCCACACCCTATTTTCTTCATTGCTCTTCACATCTAGAAATTCTCCTAAATATTTGAAAGGTTGAACATTGTGTTATTTTTATCTTAAATGGGTTGTCCTGTATATTATCCACATATTACTCTTATTTTTAATCCAATACAGATATAAAACTAATTGGGTTAAGAAACGAAACGAAACGCAAAGTAACGAGCCATCGGATACCACGGGTCCTTTATGCAGATATGCTCAGAATGAATCACTGGCCAACGTCCGAACATTTGTCGGTGCTGTTCGGGTTTACACTGTATATAGCTGATAGCAAGGCTCCACTCATCTAATAAACACAGCAACAAAATAGCAGCATATCAATCAATCTCCAGTGATCCACATTTAGGGCAGTCGCCCAGGTGGCAGTTTCCCTATCTGTTGCTTACCTAGTCTTTTATTAAATAACTGCAAGGAATGCGGAAATGTGTTGAACATCTCCCTTGGTAAATTATTCCAATCCCTACTCTTCTTCCTATAAACGAATATTTGCACCAAATTTGTCCTCTTGAATTCCAACTCTACTTTCATTTTCGTTTTTCTCAAATTATCCAAAAAAATTGAAGTACTTTTGTGTGGATTTTTTCCCAGTTCTCGAATCAAGTATTCCTTGATGGTCTCATACACTTTATCCATACCTTGGTTGGAGTCTTTCTGAAGCACTCTCTTTTACATCATTACAACTACCCCTAAATACCTTTATGAATAGTTCTGTACCCTATATTATCAATGTCGTTTATATGATTATCCAATGACGATATATCCTTATATTAACACGTAGGTACTTACAGTGACCCCCATAAGGTACATTCACCCCATCCACATATTAATTAAAACTGAGACGACATTTCCTATTACTGAAACTCACAACCTTACTTTTAACCACGTTTATTATCATACCACTGCCTACTGTCCATCTCATAACATTGTCGAGGACTTTTTGCAGTTGTGAGAGTATATGCCTCATTAGTTTTCTTGATAATTTTACTCCGCAGGAATGAGATTTACATTACTTTCCTAAAACAGTTCTGTCCAGGCATTAATAAACATTTCCTGCCTCCTAGTTGGTTAGTTTAAGATGACGTTTATGGCTCTCAAGAGAACGCCTCCATATATCTGGCAGGCAACAAAGTAGCTACATGGCTGTCGTAAATCTTAGTTTAAAGACCACTGATTACTTCACAAACAATGAGAGAACTTTTGAGAGTTCATAACCGAATTTTAAGCTTTGCTATAAAGAGTTTTATTTGAAGAGTTATTATATTACACACACGGAAGAAATAATGCGCGTCATGATGGACGTGGACCTGAAGAACCTATCACATGTCTTGATTATTCCCGGGCTGAGTGGCTCAGACAGTTCAGGCGCTGGCCTTCTGACCCCAACTTGGCAGGTTCGATCCTGGCTCAGTCCGGTGGTATTT
Organism: Anabrus simplex; assembly: GCF_040414725.1. Taxonomy (NCBI): domain Eukaryota; kingdom Metazoa; phylum Arthropoda; class Insecta; order Orthoptera; family Tettigoniidae; genus Anabrus; species Anabrus simplex. The sequence goes on from NC_090265.1 coordinate 1,752,874,408, forward strand.
GAAGGTGCTCAAATTACTTATTCTTGTGTCGGTAGCATTACTAGCACGTTAAATAACTCCTGCGGGACAAAATTCCGGCACCTCGGCATCTCCGAAGAGCAACGGAAAAGTGATTAGTGGGACGTAAAAACCAAATTATTATTTTGGTGATATTGTTCGTTAGGACATTCCGGAGAAAACAATGTTGCTTAGGATGGTCAGTAGAATTAGAACATGCCTGCCGAGTGACTTCGTGCCAACAAGCTCAAATGGTAAAATAGGTAGAGCCGTGGCGAGAACCCCCTCGCTGAGTGGAATTCAAACGCGTTTTGTGGAAGTCTCATAGTTATAAATTTCCTTTCTTCAGTTTTTCGTACCACCTACTTCAGTGCTCGACGGTCAATACACATGGCCTACCGGTTTTTTTTCTTTGCGCTTGTGTCTTCGCATTTCCTCTTCAATATCACGTTCCCGACAGTCGACATAGGCAAATTCAGACGGGCGGAAGTGGACGTGCGTGACTGGTTGTTTACTTATGTGGCAACCAATAACCTTTCCACATTCAAAGGCACTGGGCTCACTTGCTCCATCCATTTTGCAGGTATCTCGTTACGCTGAACACCAATGAGCCTCTGTCACTGTGTACAGGAGCTGCGGTGATCGTAGTGTGACATCTAGGCTCTAGTGTCCTTGTACGCAGTGGTGTCTGCGTGTATTGTTATGTCCGACTCGTTGGCTGAATGGTCAGCGTACTCGCCTTCGGTTCAGAGGGTCTCGGGTTTGATTCCCGGCCGGATCGGGGATGTTAACCTTCATTGGTTAATTCCAATGGCCTGGTGGCTGGGTGTTTGTGCTACAACTCACACACCACACATAACACTATCCTTTACCACAATAACACGCAGTCACCTGCTCATGCCAGATGCCACTCACACGTATGGGAGGGTCATTCGGCTCCATGGTTAAATCGTTAGCGTGGTCACAGGAGTCCCGGGTTCGATTCTCGGCAGGATCGGGAATTTTAAACATAATTGGTTAATATCTCTGGCACGGGGGCTGGGTGTATGTATCGTCTTCATCATCATTTCATCCTCATCGCGACGCGCAGGTGTCAAATCAAAAAACCTGCATCTAGCGAGCCGAACTTGTTCTCGGACACTCCCGGCACTAAAATCCATACGCCATTTCACTTTCTCATCGGATGGTCTGCCTTACAAGGGCTGAACTCAGCTAGAAATAGCCACACGAAATTATTACTATTATATTATTATTCAGCTTACTTAATTACATCGATACAGCCAGCTGTGTACTAGTGTTACACAAACTATCTGCCCCTCTTTCTTAGGCTTACACCTTTCTGTTTTTATTGAAACCAAAGGTTTTTCAGCCTTGCACTCCTTCTCAGCCGTCCTCCGAGCTTTTCCGCGATTTAGTAGGTCCCTTCTCTGTATCATCCCTCAATCCAGCAACATTATTCCTGAATATGGTCCTATCCATTATGTCCTCTGGTCTTATATCATTTACCCGCATGTCTTCGTGCACTTCCCTCAGCCAGCGGTGATGAGATGTCCATTTTTGCTGTAAAGTGAGAATTTTATGCTCCAAACTCTCAGGGTCCATTCTCTTCAGGTGACCATAAAATGTTAACTTTCGTTTCTTCATAACGGTGGTGATTTTTCCGAGAGTATTTGTTTTTGACTTCAGGTGGAAGAGGAAACACTCGGACACGTTCTTAGGACCCAAAATCTTTCTGAGGAACTTCATTTCCTTTTTCTTAATCGGCATATCTTACATTTTTGTTACTGTTTCTGCAGCGTAAAGGAATGCCGGTCTGACTACTACGCAGTAGCGTCTCCGTTTAGCGTGTTAGGAGATTGATTTGGATCTGTATCATCATAATTATTATTGTTTTTCTTATTCTACTTTCTTTCTTTTTCTTTATTTTTCATTCTTTCTTTTTTTCTTCGTTATGCCAACTTATTTAGCTGATGTCGTTGCCTTTTTCTTCTTCCAAAATCTCTTCCTCTTCTCGCTGTTGCTTTTCTTGCGATCTTCTGACCAAACTTTGTTGGTGCTAGTGCATGGATGGTGTTTATAGAGATGATTGCCGACTAACTTTCTAAACTTAGATCTGTCTACATAATGTCATCTGTCATGCATATTTTCTGAAGGTCTTTCCCAACTTCGAGAAGCCAACAGTATTTTACTTTCATTAATAGGGCAAGGTTCACAATTATTTTGGCTATTGTATGATTACTCATTCTGAGAACAGCTCCATGAAATTTCGAAATTCTTTTCCTAAATGTGTCTAAGATTTTCTGTGAGTGTTCGTACAGGTCATGGGATTTCCTTATCATCCAAATTACCCCTGTGCAGACTGGTCAAAAAATCCTCCCCAAGATTTGTTCTTCTTTTTTACATCCTTAATCAATGATCTGCCCCGAGTGGTAACTATTTCAGATGCATATAGTACTTCAGGCTTGATTACAGTGTTATAATGACTTAATTTTGCATTCGGGACATAGATGTTTTTATTTTATCTGCTCCAAGTGAGTCTGTGTGCTCTTTGCACTTTAGACACTATTTTTGGTTTGCTTGAAGATTGACTCCTGAAGGTTGGATGACTTTTCCCAGGTATTTGAATTTAGATACTTGGGATATTTTACAATATTGGGTTTTCATTGGTTGTTCATCTAGGTACCGAAGAGATCGTTCCGTGTAGTGAATTATATAATATGAGACTTGGAGTCCTGTCCATGGAGTTTTTCAATGAATGCACCCACGACACTATTATTATTATTATTATTATTATTATCATGGGTAATTTCTTGTTATGGGAGTCAATCAGGAATAGCGTAGACAATTTTGCGCGGACATGAAACTGACAACGTGGTACCCATGCAACCACTATTTGTCAACTATCAACACTACCTGATCCAAAGTACTATCAGAAATTGCAGTTACAATTTTCCCGTGTCACGTTTCCTATTATTGGACTTAAATATGGGGTAGGTCCACCCTTCTACTTTATAACGTCTTTAACTATCCTGGGGACACTTTCAATGAGATGTCTGTATGTCTGTGGAGGAAAGGCAAACCATTATTCCTCACGAGCCGAAACCGGAGAAGGTAGTGATGCTGCACGCTGGTTTCTGGAGAGAAACTCAACCCAAAGGCAATCCATTTTGCTCAGGTGAGGACTCTGTGCAGGCCAGTCCATTTTATGAATGCTATTGTCCACAGACAATTGATTCACAGATGCTACTTTATGACAGGTTTCATTGTTTTGCTGCTACAGGCAATCATCTCCTCCGAACTGGTCCTCCACTGTGCACCGTAGACAATGGTTTAAAATGGGTTCATAGCCTTCCTCATTTAGTTTCCTTAAGCATAATAATGGGACCACATCTTAACCACGATAATCACCCCATACTAAACTCAAAACCTTCCATTGGTTTGCCACATTGTATGGTGTGATTCATCACTCCAAATCCCTGATTTCCAGTATCTATTGTCCATTTATGTCACCATTTACGCCACCTTAAGCGTTACGTAGCACTGGTCACAGAAATGTTTGGCTTATGTAGAGCAGCTCGACCATTGTACCCAATTCTTTTTAACTCCCAATGCACAGTCATTATGCCGGCCGGACTGCTCGTAGCACTTTGGAACTCACGAGTGATTCCTTCCGCTGAACTCTTGGGATTATTTTCACAACCATCCTCCGCAATATTCGAAGGTCCCTGCCCATCGTTAAGTGAGGTCTACCTCGTTGTACTTCCTCTTAAAACAAAAATTACCACCACCACCTGCCTGGTCTTGGTTTAGCTGCAGTTGTTCCTTCGCGTTTCATTATCACAATTTCTTCACCAACAGTCGACTTGAGCAGTTTTAGAAGTGTTGAAATGTTCCTGATAGATTTGTTACTCACGTGACATCCAATGATTAGTCCACTTTCGAATTCACTGAGCTGTCCTGTCCGATTATTCTGCTATTACTGCTTCTCTATTAACAACACAATACTACCCGCCTCCTTTTATACTGAAGAGTCCGCCTCTTGTGACATCTGCGGTTCAATACTTTTGATCGAATACTTTTGATCAGGTAATGTATACTAACTCTTCGTCATTTTCCTCACGTTATTACTATGTGCCACAACTCTGCCTTATTTTTGTTGTGAGTTTGGTACAAATAGAGTAGGTACGCATGGCGCCAAGTTTTAAACGTGTTTTCACTCTTTCACTGGGGTTTCGTCTACTGTAGGTCACAGAAAAGCACCATGCATGCAGTAACATCAACGAAGGCAGCATAAGTTTCTCATGATATATATCTTGCAAATATTTATGGATACAAAATATTGAGCTAAATTAACGACTATTTTGATGGACGTATATCTTATGCCATGGCATGGGAATGTTGTGTGCTGGGTCATCTGCCATATATTTGGACGTAGATCATATAGAAGAGATAGAGATAAGGCTTAAGTATGGGAGTGGTTGACACTGGCTTTGGGAGAAGCAGAAGTTCGTAGACTGGATCCTCTGTGAAGGGTGGGTGTCGTAGGCTGTCATGTGAGATATCGCGTGTAAATGAAGTGAAGGAACATGTTACTTCTATGTTAGTTGTAAAGAAGTGCAGAAGAATACAAACACGCAGTTTCTGACCTATTGCAACTGCCCATTCACGCTCAAAATCTCACGCTTCGGCCAGAAATCAAACCGAGTGTCCCTCAGACCGAAGACTAGATCATTACCACTCCGATAAAAGGGCATACTAAACGTTAGTCTTTAAATGACAGATAATGAAAATAAAATTAAAGACTTTGAGTTAATTGTTTACGATACAGTACGAATTTGGAATGAGAATAAATAAGAAACAAAATGTATGGCGATAAGTGCAAGAAAAATAAGGACAACCCCAAAGTTAGGACAGGAAGATATAGAACACGTAAGTGCTTTCCAATATTTGGAAATCATAATAACGGAAGACGTGAGATGCAAACAGGATGTAAAACTCGTGTCGCAATTGCCAAGGAGGCATTTAATACGAAGAGGAGGCTCCTTTGCCGGTGCCTGAACAGACACCTGAAGAAGAAAATGGCATAATGCTTTGTATCGAGTGTGGCATTGTACGGAGCGAGATATGGACACTGAGGAAAGAGGAAGAAAGAAGACTGGAAGCTATGGAGATTTGTATTTGGAAGAAAATTGAGGTGGTTAAGTGGGTAGAGAAAGTGAGAAATGTGGATGTTACTAGGAAGAGTGGGGGGGGGGCAGAGAAATATTAAAAGCCGTCAGGAAGAGGAAAAGCAACAATTGGATTGGACAGTAGAAGAGAAGAGATCGGGTGCTATGGAAGGAACGGTGAATGGACGAAAAATACGAGGGTGCAGAAGATAACAGTTGGTTGATAGTATAAGGGTAGATGCCAATTTTGAAAAACAAATATGGTAGCAGGTGTCAGGTTTGCATGGAGAGGTGCCCTAGGGCAGAACACTATTTATGATGATGATGATGATGATGATGATGATGATGATGATGATGATGATGATATAGTACGAGAGCTACCCCTATCGGTCGAGGGGAGATGAATTTGTTACCAGATACTTTCGAACGTGAAATTCATATAAGTACAATTCATTGATAGAAGAACAAGTGATATTCAATCTGTATTCATGAAGGATGAATGAACTAGCTGCTGAACCGTCAATAATAATGAAAATCTGCTTTCAAATTTAGTAATGTTACCAAGTGTTCATAATCGAATTTTCAGTACTTTTCTGCACTGTCAATATCCGCTGATAACAGAACTAACTTTCTCAGTGGAACAAAATTTATTTCTACCCAGACATTAGAGGTTAAACACTGCAATTTTAGGGGAGTGATTGCTTTGAAAGTTCCACAAGTAGTTGTTTAAAAAATGAAATATCTTCGAACGCACTTCGTTTCCCAGCTATGGACCACAGTGCTCAAATGACTCACTATTATTAACAGCAGCAGTAGTAGTGTTAGTAAATGATTTGCATACTTCAAACACTGGTATAAAATTTAAAATAAGTTTTTAAAGGCTTTCGTCCGGAGCGTGGCAATGCATGGAAAAGAAACACGGATAATAACTATCTCAGAAAGAAAAAGTGAATAGAATGTTTTGAAATTTGGTGTTACAAAACAGTCCTGACCGTGATATGGGTAGATCTGATCACGAATCAAGAGATAATGAAGCGAACTGGTAACAGGATAACGATTTTCGCTAAATTTGGGCAGAAGAAGTGATAAAATAGTACACCTTAAGATACTGAGGACTTGTACAGTTAGATTTTTAGGAAACTACAGGTGGTAGGAGTAAACCAAGGCTTGAATATGTGAATAGATTACAAAGAACGTAGAAATGGAAACGTTTGCGCAAGATAAGGTAGTGCGGAGAGCTGCTCAAACCACTCAGCCAAGTCTAGGAACTGATGACCAAAACATTATTATTATTCTTGTTTCTTTTCGGCAAACTAACGACCACGTCATTTCAGCTGATTCCATTGAGCTTTAATGTTGGTCCAGTATTCCTACATTCGTAGACGGTGTTCATCCTTCAGCTGTCCGACTCGTTGGCTGAATGGTCAGCGTACTGGCCTTCGGTTCAGAGGGTCCCGTGTTCGGTTCCCGGCCGGGTCGGGGATTTTATCCTTCATTGGTTAATTCCAATGGCTCGGGGGCTGGGTGCTTGTGCTGTCCCCAACATCCCTGCAACTCACACACCACACACAACACTATCCTCCACCACAATAAGACGCAGTTACCTACACATGGCAGATGCCGTCCACCGTCGTCGGAGGGTCTGACTTAAAAGGGCTGCACGCGGCTAGAAATAGCCACACGAAATTAAAAAGAAGTTTTCACCTTCGGCTTTGGTTGGAAACTCTGATGACCTTGGAGTTTTTACTTAAGTGGGTTACACTCTTGGATATCTTCAAATGAGATCCCAATCTCCTGCAGAATTTTCTGTACCTCACTGAACCATGCCCCCTTTGTCTTTTTCTCTTGGAGGAAAGTGAAAATGTGGTTCTTTAATCATGTTGACTTCATTCGGGCCATGTGTCCATAAAAAAAACCCTCCTTTTCCGCATCACGTCGGTTTATTTTTCCACATGCGAGTACAACTGCTGGTTGTGCCGTCTCCTAAACTCGGCATTGTCTTTATCTGGAGCTGGTATTTTTCTCAAAATATTCCTTTCTTTAGCCTCCAATGTCTCCATCATGCCTTTTTTGATCATGGCGAGACATTCAGCTGCATACGGAGCCTTTGGCCGGACGACAGTGCAATAGTGTTTGATTTTTGCATTCGTAGATACAGATCTATTGTTATAGACATTTTTAGTCATACGGTGAGCCATTTCAATTTTATACATGCGTGCTGCAAATGCTTCTTTTTCGGGCTTGTTAGGTTCTACCCATTCGCAAGATATTTAAATATTTCAACCCGCTTGAATTTTCCGTGGGTCCCTTCTAGCTCACTTGGCGCCAGTTTCATGTTTGTAATGAATTTAGTTTTCTCAAAGGAGATCTGGAAGCCCGACTTTGTGGCTTGTGTTTGAAGTTGGTTGAACTGCTTCGTGGCCACATCCAAGGAATCAGCGATAATTGCAATATCATCTCCAAATGCTAGAGAGTCAATTGAAAGGTTCTTGTTCTTCTGGCCTAGTCTGACACCGCTTTCGACTCCTTCATAACTAATTTATGTGTGCCGTTCACGGATCACTTCCTCAAGAGCCCAGTTGAACAGCAGAGGTGAGAGACCATCTCCCTGTCTAACTCCTGTCCGTATTTCAAAGGCAACTGAAGTCTATCCTCTGAACTTCACTTTTGAGATGGTGTTGGTGAGAGTCTGTTGGATGATCACTCTTGTTTTACCGTCCAAGTTCCCCCTGTGGGTGGGGGCGGTAGGATAACACCCACGGTATCCCCTGCCTGTCGCAGGAGGCGACCTAAAGGGGCACCAGGGGGCTCTGAACATTGTTTACGTGACCACGGGGCCCTCAGCTGAGTCTGAAATTTTTCCACTTACTTGTGCCAGGCTCCTCATTTTCATCCATCCTATCCGACCTCCCTTGGTCAACACTTGTTCTTTTCAGACCACGACGGTATTACGTATGAAGGCCTAGGGAGTCTTTCATTTTCATGCCCTTCGTCGCCCTTGTCTTCCTTTGTCCGATACCTTCATTTTTCGAAGTGTCGGACCCCTTCCATTTTTTCCTCTGATTAGTGTTATATAGAGGATGGTTGCCTAATTGTACTTCTTCTTTAATCACCACCACAATCACCACCATTACCGTCCAAGCCAAATTCCTTTAAGATCTGAATTAAGGTAGTTCTGTCAATTTAATCGTAGGCCTTCTTAAAGTTGATGAACGTTACTACGAAAGGCTTGCTCCTTACTTTAAGATATGAAAGGACAGATATCAGATTCATAGTCTGCTACACACATCACCGTCCTTTCCTGAAACCTACTTGGTAATCACCCAGCTCTGGATCTAACTGTTCTTCTGCCCTGATTTGAAGAGCTTTAGAGAGAATTTTGTAGGTTATGAGAAGGAGGGAGATGCCGCGATAGTTGTTAACATCCGACTTGTAGCCTTTATTATGAAGTGGGTGGATTATTGCAGGTTTACAGTCACTTGGAAGTCTTTCGTTATTCTTGATTTCATGTATGATGTCCGTTGATTTCTCCACTGCATTGTCGCTAGCAAACTTCCACAATTCAGCTATTATCGAATCTTCACCCGGCGCTTTACTGTTCATCAAGGATTGGATAATCAGTCTGATGGGGCTGAATCTGGGTGGACTTGTGTTTCACCTTCAAATGTGAATCTGGATATTTGGGCCTCGCAGTTAAGAAGGGACTGAAAGTATTTTCCTTGTCGTAATGGGCTAGTTTTCCAATGGAATCTCTGAACTATAGGCTCGGTGGGTCGTATTTCTTCAAGTTGCTTTTCAATGTTTTATAAAAGTGGCGTGTATTGTTCTTCATAAAATCCTGGTCAATTTCAGCTAGCTGGTGCTTATCAAAGGCACGTTTAACACTGTGGATGATTTTTGCTGCACACTTTCTTTCATTCAAGAAGATCGTCTCGTTGACTTGATTTTTAGCGAGTTCCATTTCTGCCAGGCGATATGTCTTTGCCTTATCTCTGCATCGCATTCTTTTTTTTTTTTTTTGCTGATTGCTTTACGTCACACCGACACAGATAGGTCTTATGGCGACCATTGGATAGGGAAGGGCTAGGAGTGAGAAGGAAACGGTCGTGGCTTTACTTAAGGTACAGCCCCGGCATTTGCCTGGTGTGAAAATGGGAAACCACGGAAGACCCTCTTAAGGGCTGCTGAGAGTGGGGTTCGAACCCACCACCTCCCGGATGAATGTTCACAGCTGCGCGCCCCTAACCGCACGGCCAACTCGCCCGGTGGGCGTCGCATTCACTGTTCCACCAAGCATGCTTCCTGGGCTTAGTAAACTGAACCGTCTCTTTAGCTGTTTCGACCAGGGCCTCGCGTAATTTTCCCAGTTCTCTGCATTTACGGATTGTAGTTTCTGCCTGAACTCACTGTTAGATCCTAGTTTTTATCTATACAATCTTTCAGTCTTTTTGGCTCGAACTCTCCTTGTGTTTCTCGGGAGCAGTTTCTTTTTTATCTTGGGTAGATAGTGATCTGAGTCCAGTTTTGCATTTCTTAGAACATTCACATTCTGAATTTCTCTTCGAGCCTACCGTGCGATCGCAACATGGTCAATGTGGAATTCACCAAAGTGGGGATTTGGGGATTTACAGGTCTTCAGTTTCTTGGGCAGGTATTTGGAAGCAGTAGACTTCATTAGGAGGTTAAATGCCTTACACAGCTCTATTAGTCTTTCTCCATTGCGATTTGTTATCTGGTGAGCAGGATAGTTTCCAACGATGTTTCGGAACTTTCTCTCTTTGCCTACCTGGCCACTGAAATCGCCAAGCAAGATGATGACATGTTTCTCTGGAGTCTTGGATAAAATATCGTCAAGTTATTCTCAGAATCTACCAGTTCCCTCCGGGTCTCTCTTGTTAGCTTGGTTGATCGGCGCATGAACGTTCACAATAGTATACATTTTGTTTGTGCTTCGAAAGGACAGAGTCGAGACTCTGCTATTCACAGAGGTGAAATTTGTTATTGAGTCCAGAATCATTTTGTTGACTACAAATCCTGTACCGAGGTGGGGGACAGTTTGCATGACACGTTAACCAGGTTTACCCTTGAAGATCCTGTAACCTTAAGATTCGAAGGCCTGCTCATCTGTAAATCTCGTTTCCTGAATTGCTGCAATCAAAATTTGCTGTTCAGATAGGATATCTGTAAGAAGTTTCACTTTTCCAACTTTCTAGAGAGAACTGACCTTAAAGGTAGCAAAGTAATTCTGATCTTTCTGATCTTGTTTGATCTTTCGTGGAGTCTCCAATACCTCCGAGCATGTTGGTGCTGGATCCTCAGAATCTGAAGGTCCGCCAGCGTCGTACAAGGCGACGGTGGATTGGTTACCACCCGGGGATCAGATTTAGCTGAAATTTCCCTCATGCTTTTCACAGTTGAAAAATTGTTAGACTGGGGTCGGTGATATAGCGCACCAGCTAAGGTACTACCAAGGTTGTGAGCCTTGCAGGCCCCCAGCACTAAACGGTTCACCGACCCGGATTCCCACTGGGATAGTTACCCAACCTTTCACTGGGTTGCTCGGCTTAACAGGGGCACCTCTTGTAGGTTACATGCTGGAGTTGGAGTGAAAGAGGCTAGTTGGATTATCTTGCTGAATCCAATAGTTTATTGTTGCAGATGGTCGCAACGACGCATTTCGCTCCCATTTTCCAGGACCTTAAAGACCCCTCCTAGGTTGACTCCTAGGACCCAACACTATTATTATTATTATTATTATTAATATTATTTAACACTAATGCCATATATATCCTATATATCCTAATGCACAAGGCACAATTATACTGTTTGAAAACTTTTTCGTTTCTATTTGCAAGCAAAACGAGCTTGTAGTTGAATACGACCTCCAGATTTACAAGAAGTTCAAGACACAACTACATGTTATTCCATTTCAAAAATCCCCAATGAATTGGGACTCGAGCCGAAATTACCTTAGTGAGAATCCAGGGACGATGCCACTCAACTACCAACCCACCCCCCTTGCCTCATATCTGGACTATTTGCGTTAGTACACCAATTCTAATCACGCTGTAGCACAGACGTCGTACATTTATAAAACCCTAGCTTAGAGATCACACCGTCCATAGGAACAATATATATCATAATCGATCACATGGTATTTTTCGCCAAATATAATTATATCATTAAGAATTAAATATAATTAAGAAACTTCTCGCCTCATGGTCATGTCTCATCCAAAGACGTGTTCTCATCCCATAAAGATCAAGTTCCCCTTGACGAACAATGGATCTGCAACCTATTCATCTTGTCTATGTGACGAGCTACATTTCGCACCTCAGGGGTTATGAAGGCTTTCTGCGTTGGGATGGTTTAATAATATCTGCTGAATGTGCTAATATAATTATCAGGTAGCAAAGAAATTTCTAGTTCCATTTGAAATTGCATTGTCTCCCTCCATTGTTAAGCTGAAGCGGGAAATGAAGCTAATCTGCTTATACTGAAGCATTGTGTTATTGTGCAGGCGCGAGGATTATTAACTTCTCCTGTTTCTAGTAATCGATTGGACGTAGTTACAACCAGGAATGACAGCTAAAATTAATACATCAAAACAGAGACTGTGATTGTTGCTCTGCAGTTAGTTAGAGATAAATATTTGATATACATTCGTGAGGGAACTTTCTGACTCAAGTCTGACAACTGACTCTGTTGAAGATACAATTCAAATACAGCAGAGTGAAGCCATATCTAAAGCCTGTGGGGATTTCTCTGAAATTGGAAGGTAGACACTTCAGTTTAGAGATTAGGTCTATGCCGGGCTCTGAGTTGAGTTGCTAGCCTTCTGACCCCAACTTGGCAGGTTCGATCCTCGTTCAGTCCGGTGGTATTTTAAGGTGCTCAAATACATCAGCTTCGTGTCGGTAGATTTGTGTTATTGTTGTGTTATTTGTGTTATTATTTAATATTAATTCTGCAGGACTAAATTCCGGCACGTCGGCGTCTCCGAAAATCGTAATAGAAGTTAGTGGGACATAAAGCCCTCATGAACCTTGACCTACCAAGCCACCGCTGTTCATCCTGAACACCTGCAGGTTACGAGATGACGCGCGGCCAGTACAACGAATCCTCTTGGCCTTTAATTTGGGCTTTCTTGATCACAGCTGATATTGTTCTCAAATCATCGTTCGTGTGCCAAAACCTTAAATGTGACAATGCTTTTCCTATCCACTATTTCCTTCAAGACTGGTCTCACCTCCCAGCCACATATTGATATGCAATAATGGATAGGAAGAGCAGTGTTACATTCGTGGTTTTGGCACAGCAGTGAGTATAGGAGACATGCGGCCTCAGGCCAACACCAAAATCCAAGTAATATTATCTGACATAACCTGAATTCGAACCCAGGTCGACGCAGGCAGGCTTATTAACCAAAGTTCTAGGCCTAGGGTGCACTAATTTCTGTGTTAGACTCAGCATAGCCCAGGACTAAGTGATGTCTCGATTTTAATTTATCCTGCGTCCTGAGTTCAAATAAAAAGTTATTCCTTCGCAGTGACCAGGTTCAACATACTGACAGTGGTAGACGGCCTCTACTTCAATAGAGGAGCTACGAAATATTGAGTACTTTACGTTACATCCACTTATCTACCATTTTCTGTTATTCACAAGAATTCATGCAATAATTACAGATTCATTGACCATGTTTGAAATGAATTTCCCTGGTTTCTAAATTGGACGGATTTTATATAAAGGTGACCACGTATCATTCATTGGAAACTGCGAAAAAGCTGTTCAAATGTAGCTGTACTGTAAAAGTTTATAATGCACCTGTAATTAAAATATATTACGATGAATAATTACAGTACATTTTAAGTTCTTCACCACGTCTGTGGTACAGTGGTTAGTGTGATTAGCTGCAACCCCGAGTTCGATTCCCGGCTCTGCCTCGAAATTTGAAAAGTGGTACGAGGGCTGGAACGGAGTCTACTCAGCCTGTGTAGGTCAAATGGGTACAGGGGAGTTCGATGCCCTCCTCAGCCATACCCGAAGTGGTTTTCCGTGGTTTCCCACTTCCCCTCCAGGCAAATGCCGGGAATGTACTTAATTTAAGACCACGGCCCTGCCTTCCCTCTTCCTTGTCTACCCCTTCCCATCTTCCCATCTTCCCATCGCCCACACTAGGCCCCTGATCAACATATCAGATGAGACCGCCTGGGCGAGGAACTAATCCTCCTTCCCAGTTGTATCCCGTGACCCAAAGTCTCACGCTCCAGGACACTGCCGTTGAGGTGGTAGAGGTGAGTCCTCGCTGAGTTCAAAGGAAAAAAACAACCCTGCAGAGTAAACGGATTAAGAAAGAAAGAGCCATCTATAAATTGTGTTAAGTACTACTTTTAATGCAACGTATTGAGTAAGCTAAAAAAACAATAGAGTAGTATCATTTATTATCATTTTGACTGTACTTTCAGTACGCCTGTTCTGTTTTAAACTTTTATATTTATTTTGGAATTACTATGTTTACTCATGAATGTGTGAGCTCCCTTTGTATACCAGTGGTACTCTGTCGGACTCCAGATTTCAAAATCGCGGCTTCAATCTCAGAAGACGTGATGGGATAATAAAAGGCGATGAAAATTCCATTCGCCACTTCATGTCATATGACGTAAGCATGTAAATTATTTCAGGCGGCAGTAAATTAATATCGGGTTCATTCACTGTACGACAGAAATGAGTACGAGGTTAATTGCAGTGGTAACATATTGCTTTACCTGAATCTTTCTTTCTTTCTTTCTTTCTTTCTTTCTTTCTTTCTTTCTTTCTTTCTTGCTTTCCTAATCAATTCATCCTCCATGATTGATTTTCCCTCGGACTCAGCGAGGGATCCCGCCTCTACCACCTCAAGGGCAGGTCGAGGAGCTTAAGATATTTGGTCGGAGGATACAAAAGGGATGGAAGACGAGTACCTCGCCCAGGCGGCCTCACCTTCTATGCTGAACAGGGGCTTGTGGGGTGAAGGGGAGATTGAAAGGGATAGACAAGGAAGAGGGAAGGAAACAGCCCTGGTATTAAATTAGGCACCATCCCGGCATTTGCCTGGAAGAGGAGTGGGAATCCACGGAAAACAACTTCGAGAATGTCTGAGGTGGGAATCGAACCCCCTTACTCAGTTGACATCCCGAGGCTGAGTGGACCCCATTCCAAACCTTGTGCCAATTTTCAAATTTCACGGCAGAGCCTGGAATTGAATCCGGTATTCTGGGTGTGGCAGTTAATTACACTAACCACTACACCACAGATATCTCTCGAATCTCATTTATGTTATGAACGTTTGAATCCTTTACTTTACACAAATCCAGGAGTATTTATCCTCTTTGTGCAGTCGACTTTGCTCTGTGCTTATTCTATAGAACTCTTTTGTTACTCTATTAGGTTCACCTAGTATAAAGCACATTTTTCAAAACTTCCGAGTCTTTGATAGATTAGGCTATTATTTTTCATTGAGAACTGCCAACATAGATTCAGAGCCTTCGTAAATATTACAAAACCATATATTACTTACCCAGAAACCGTGAAACGGAAGTTTATCTATATTTTAGGAGACTGGATATCGTATCAAAATAAAACAGCGATGAAACGGGTAAAATATTTCAATATATCTGTTATTTATTCGTATCTTTGTACAAGGTGTTGGTTGCGTGCAGTGGATTTATTTGCCTGTTCACAATTCAGCGGTGTGAGCAACTTTTCATGACACGGGCTACAAGCTAGGAGATGCAGTTGAAACTCTAGTGTATGCCACGGCGTATTCCTGTCCTGAATAAACGACTGTTTTATAATAGAGCTTCATACTATCGAAACTGATACCCTCTTCTGAGACATGAACTCGAACGATCTTTTGCTAAAATCTAACATTATTGATAGTGTGTCAGCATTATTATTTTACACATATTTACACATTCAGTCCTTTTTCCGGGTTGAACCCTGCTGTCGTTTTCTGTACATTTTGCTGATGTTTCGATAACATTGTTGTATTCTTTGTCAAGGCGACTGAACTACCCCTACTCGATGCGACGTAATCAGTCTCCCAGGCAGCAATCACACGTGTGATTAGTTACAACACAAACGGTTTCCAGGTTAATTCCATGGACATGAATCTTTCTTTCTTTCTTTCTTTCTTTCTTTCTTTCTTTCTTTCTTTCTTTCTTTCTTTCTTTTTTCTTAATCATTTTACCCTCCACGGTTGACTTGCTCTCGGACTCAGCGAGGGATCCCGCCTCTACCACCTCAAGGGCTGTGTCGTGGAGCGTGAGATATTTAGTCGGGTGAGCAACTGCAACGTGACCTCGATAATGTTGTGAGATGGACAGCAGGCAATGGTATGTTGATAAATGGGGTTAAAAGTCAGGTTGTAAGTTTCACAAATAGGAAAAGTCCTCTCAGTTTTAATTACTGCGTTGATGGGGTGAAAGTTCCTTTTGGGGACCATTGTAAGTATCTAGGTGTTAATATAAGGAAAGATCTTCATTGGGGTAATCACATAAATGGGATTGTAAATAAAGGGTACAGATCTTTGCACATGGTTATGAGGGTGTTTACGGGTTGTAGTAAGGATGTAAAGGAGAGTGCATCTAACTCTCTGGTAAGACCCCAACTAGAGTATGATTCCAGTGTATGGGACCCTCATCAGGATTACCTGATTCAAGAACTGGAAAAAATCCAAAGAAAAGCAGCTCGATTTGTTCTGGGTGATTTCCGACAAAAGAGTAGGGTTAAAAAAATGTTGCAATGTTTGGGTTGGGAAGAATTGAGAGAAAGAAGAAGAGCTGCACGACTAAGTGGTATGTTCCGCGCTGTCAGCGGAGAGATGGCGTGGAATGACATTAGTAGACGAATAAGTTTGAATGGCGTTTATAAAAGTAGGAAAGATCACGATATGAAGATAAAGTTGGAATTCAAGAGGACAAACTGGGGCAAATATTCATTTATAGGAAGGGGAGTTAGGGATTGGAATAACTTACCAAGGGAGATGTTCAATGAATTTCCAATTTCTTTGAAATCATTTACGAAAAGGCTAGGAAAGCAACAGATAGGGAATCTGCCACCTGGGCGACTGCCCTAAATGCAGATCAGTATTGATTGATTGATTGATTGATACAACAGGGGTGTGATTGCTGCCTGGGAGACTGATTACCTCGCATCGAGTAGGAGTAGTTCAGTCGCTTTGAAAAGGAATACTGCAATATATTCGAAATGTCGGCAAACTGTACGTAATGTACAGAAAACACAACACGTTTCAAAGGAACTAAATAATTCTACACACCGTGGAAGCTTCACTTCTAAGATATTTACACATGTTTATTCAAGTAGTTAGGGACATTAAAGTTTTCAACCACGTTTGTTTAATTATAGGGTATTGTTGAAGTAAGCTTCTATCACTGTAAATGATATTACCGAGCTCGATAGCTGCAGTCACTTACGTGCGGCCAGTATCCAATATTTGGGAGATAGCGGGTTATAACCCCACTTTCGGCAGCCATGCTTTCCCGTAGTTTCCCATTTTTACACCAGGCCAATGGAAGGATATGTACCTTAATAAAGGCCACAGCCGTTTCCTTCCCACTCTTAACATCTTAATGTCCATCGTCGCCATAAGACCTGTTTGTGTTGGTGCAACCTGAAGCGACTTATACAAAGGTAAGTAAATGATCTTGTAGCGAAAGGTATGTAATGGAAACCTTACCTCGTGTTTAATATGATTGCGAGGGATACCACATGAAATGCACAAAATGCCCTTTGTTAGCATCAGTGTTGTCAGCTCTCCCGAAATTTTAGGATATCTCCCGTATTTTTTGCCACACACCAGAAAACCGGAAAAATATATCTCCCAAAATTTCTTCTTATCAAAATTTAAGGAAAATGAATAACAATGATTAATGGTGTATAATTTACTTGTGCCAAAAAAGCTCTTCCCTCGTCTCACTGCGTGACGTTTTATCGATAACATCACTGGTTAGTTACTTCCCCGCATTCATTTTAGGCTCTTATTGAACTCAGAACACACGCTTGAATGCATCATTCGGAGGGAAATCCCCGACCAGCGCAAAGAATACAAAATCTGCATCCTGCTACAAGTTCAATATTGGTACACAATATCTACGCCTGATGAATAATTATATCTACAGGAAAAGTGAGGAGAAACAGAAGAAGAAGAATTTTTTGCTAGCTGCTTTACTTCGCGCCGACACAGATAGGTCTTATGCCGACGATGGGATAGGAAAGAGCTAGGAGTGGGAAGGAAGCGGCCGTGGCCTTAATTAAGGTACAGCCCCAGCATTTGCCTGGTGTGAAAATGGAAAACACGGAAAACCTTCTTCAGGGATGCCGACAGTGGGGTTCGAACCTACTATCTCCCGAATACTGGATACTGGCCGCACTTAAGCGACTGCAGCTATCAAGCTCGGTAGAAGAAGAAGAAGAAGAGAGTAAGGGTGAGTGAAATTGTATATTTTTCTCATAATAACTTCACATGACTCTTGCATTGTTTAATTTAGTTATGACATTTCAGTGCTCGAGAAAATACCGAAATTTTCATTAAAAACTTCCGACATTTTTACGTAAAATCTACCGATCTGGCAACAATGCTTAGCATTGATACATGCACTAACTCGCAATCTCAGTGATACATCAGCGCATCTGGTATTCATTGTGACGGCAGGTTGATACAGGAAGGCATTGGGAACATATCATGTGAGAAACAGTTCCTTGTGGTATGCTTGTACATTCTGTTCTTGTGTGTTTCACATGATTAATGTACTACGTAGAGTTATAGAATAGTGCATCATGCAACAAGCCTAAAATGGAAATAATTAAGACACGAGTATGTTTATAAAACGAGCGAAGCGATCAATCAATCAATCAATCAATCAATCAATCAATCAATCAATCAATCAATCAATCAATCAATCAATCAATCAATCAATCAATCAATCAATCAATCAATCAATCAATCAATCAATCAATCAATCAATCAATCAATCAATCAATCAATCAATCAATCAATCAATCAATCAATCAATCAAAATATTTTAAAATATTCATAAATTTCTGTCGAGATGTCGCTTGACACTTGATTTTACTGAACAGATTGCGGAGCGCATGCGCTGGGTTATTGATTTTCCGTGAGTGGATCAGAGACCTTGACAATGCCATAGGTTTTCAAAGCTTTGTTAGAAGGTTACCATAACCTAGCTTTATTTCATATACAAAATTATTATTGTACAGTTGGTGAAGTGAATTTGCGGGAATGTGCTGTGTGGCTGTGGAATATTGGAAGTAGGAGGTGCATTGATGTTAATATGTGTGTCCGACATGTTTGATTTTGGAAACAAGTGCGAAGCTAGTGCGTTGAGCGCAGGTGGAAAATCTGTATCATCATGAGTTCTAACATGGAAATATTGCGTTTCCGGCCCCATATCCATATCGATCGATCGATCGATCGATCAATCAATCAATCAATCAATCAATCAATCAATCAATCAATCAATCAATCAATCAATCAATCAATCAATCAATCAATCAATCAATCAATCAATCAATCAATCAATCAATCAATCAATCAATCAATCAATCAATCAATCAATCAAATCACCACTGATCTGCATTTAGGACTGTCGCTCAGGTGGCAGATTCCCTATCTGTTGTTTACCTAGTCTTTTTTTTAAATAATTGCAAAGAAATTGGAAATTTATTGAACATCTAACTTGGTAAGTTATTCCAATCCTTAACTCCCCTTCCTATTAACTAATATTTCCCCAATTTGTCCTCCAGAATTCCACCTTTATCTTCATATTGTGATCTTTCCTACTTTTAAAGCCACCACTCAAACTTATTCGTCGACTGATGTCATTCCACGCCATCTCTCCACTGACGGCTCGGAACATATCACTTAATCGAGCAGCTCGTCTCCTTTCTCCCTAGTCAGGCGTGAGCAGCGGAACCATGTCATTTCTTACCTAAAACTGTCCACCAATGTGTGTGCAGGTGCGTTGTGGTGGTGGACGAACCATTCTCCTGTCTGCCATAAATCGAGTCTGTTTTTTGACGAACACTGTTGTGCATTATTCTTGAAACTTCACAATTAAAGGTTTGCACATTGTTCACTTAAAGTTGCCATCATAAAAAACAGAACAACAAAACAGCGCTAGCTGAAACAATCACTGCAGATGAACAGAACAAGCCAGGTCGACAACACAGGCGGGGCTGAACTGGCAATCAAGTGCGCTATACACACCCCGGGGGCAGAAAAGCGTAGTACATTGTCTTCGCTCACGGCAATGTTATTCCCGATATTTTTGTGTACCCCTTAGTATATTAACGGTTTCCAGATCGTTCCAAATATGGGTCCACCATGCTGCATGTGGAATCTTACTCAACAACTGGAAGATTTGAACTTTGCCGATGACCTATGCTTACTTACTCATAGTTGTGGAGATATGTAAATTAAGCTTAAAAGACCTGGAAACTGAACCACAGGAAATTGGACTTCAGACCACCATTAAGATAACCGTATACATTGAACGACCTTTACTGTAAAATTTTACGTTGTATATTTTCTTTGTTGTATTTAATTAAGAGTTTTCTTTGCGGTATAATACTTGTTGAGTTTGAACTTTATGTTTCAGTCGGAATAAATTATGCTTTTACCTCATTCATATTGCTGAGTTATCATTCACAAATAAGTATGCTGAATCCTTTCCCGCTCTTGAATGCTAAATTTTGTTAGACATCTGGTTTTCTCGGACGTACCACGTTGTGTCTCCGCAAAGCTAGGCCGTCTGGGACAGGGGAGAGCGAATAGCTTCTGCTACCAAGGAAGCAATGCAATGGTGAATGGAGGGGCTGATGGCAATGTTACTAGCCATTTCAACAAAGCTAAGCGTCTGTGCTGCTTTACGCGTGTGAAACCTGGAAAGGGAACAAGTCTTTGACACGGAAGATTCAAATACTTGTGAACAATTGTCTTAGGAACATCCTAGGGATTTATCGGCTAGAAAGGGTTTCAAGTGAGGAATTGCGGGAGAGAACGCAGCAATTACTGGTTGAACAGCAGATCAAGAAAAGAATGTGGCAGTGGATTGGTCATACACATGACAGCGTAACCAAACAAGCTTTAGGAAGGGATCCTCAGGGCCAGAGGAGGAGAAGAAGATCTAAGATGATAAAGAGGAGATAACTGGAGACAGAGAGTAAGCAGCTTGGGTATACATGGGGAAAGCTGAAGCACACGGCACATCACAGAACCAGATAGAGAAACCTTATGTCGGCCCTATGCTCCTTAACAGGAATTTAAGTAAGTAAGTCAATACGAGTGAATTTCGTATGTTGAACACCTCCTCCAGGATATAGATCTCTTGCCTCCACACTGAATATCCATTCCATCTCATTTGGCTTTCTCTGTCAGAGGATTTATCGTAGAAAGACCTCTTACGTGAAATTAATCGATTTTATCAATCACCTTTGCATTCACCTGTAGCCTTCATTCATGCATTTTTCTGGCATCCCGGTATTATGTTTCATTCAGCATAGAAGATATTTCTAGATTTTGTCTTTGGTTCTTATCGGTATTTAGGGGTCGGAGAAAACACCTGACAGGGAGCTCCATTTTGACTGGTAGTATTTCTTAAATTTGGTCAGAGTGAAACCGATGTAAATGAACTGTGAAACTCTAGGAATAGGTTTTCCATCAGCACATACCTCCGTATTTGGCTCTTCCTCTGCCACAGAAGTCTCCTTCCGTATAATTATTAAGTTTTACTGTTAACGTGTAGTCCACGTCGTTCTATACTAATGCATTCTGCTTCAAATTCTCCTGCAGTACTTATTAACATTGTATCAACTATATATCTGAGCGATACTGTCCCAAGTGATGCGAGTGATACTTTGGAAGGATGAAGCCATGATTTTTCGGTTCGGTTTCCACGTAGAAACGGCGGTATCACAGTTACATTCACGATATTAGCAGTCGCTAAATGCTACAAACTTACTTTCTTGCCTGACTTTTATTTAACGCTTTATTTAGAAGACTGTGACATCGTCTGTAATTTCCTCACGGAATAACCATGATTTAAAAAGAAATACCCGCCTAATTTCGGATCAACTGGCCTTCATACCTAGAATGCAAGGTAACTTCATGCATGTATAAACAGGCATTACTCATTATCATTCCCAATAAATAATATTTAGAACTTCTTCATTGATAAGATATTATTCTGATGTCATAATGTATCACCTGACAAGAGAGATTCTCTCTACTCAAGACATGAAATGTCAGTATGAGATGAAAACAATCAAACGGAATTGAAAATAATCTAGTGTGAATTCTAAAATATTTGAGATAAAACCCCTTGAGAAACTAAATACTGTAGACATCGATAACAAATATAACGCAGGCGAATTTTAATGAGAGGAACGTTTTACTCTCGTAGGCTACGGCTTCGGTTGGTGAAGAGCAAATGGAATATGATTCTAGTTCAGATCAAATTTCTTATTATTTCTACGCCAACTTAAAAGACTAGGTTGTTTCTCTCTTTAAGTGCACGACCTATCAGCTTGATATGCATGTTAAATGCAGTAATGTTAGGATGTCGAGTCCTATATCAGGTCATTCACCAGTAAAAGTGTTCCGTCAGCCGAAATACACATACAGGGTGTATCATAACTATAGCGACAAATAAAAACAGGGATGCTCTTCGTGTAATGTTAAGAACGATGTTGTAACCTGATTGGTGGAGAATTTTGTTTTTCTTTTCGAGAAAATTAGGTTACTTTGTTACTCCCGGCCGCTCGATTCAAATTGACGAACTCGCCGTATTCTGCTGCCGTGCTTCAGGGAATAGAAGGGGAGGGAGGGGAAGTGGGGTTTATGATGGGGACAGAGATAATGCTACGCTCGTATGCACAAGTTCCCTCTTTCGACTCGCACAGGATTGTCCTTGCCTCTTACATTCAATATCCACAGTGTGTTTACTAAACAGACGTAACTGCCCACACAGTGCAAGAACACACTGTAATTAAGGCACACTTGTCAGTCACGGAAAGCACCAAATCGCTTCTCCTCTCGTCTGTTGGTCGCAGTTACTTTCTTTTTTATTTAACATGCTCGAAGATTCAAGGCTGCCGCCCCACGATTGTGTATTCCTTCACACACGACATTCTAAATGGAATTAAATACTGAATAAAGGAGGCAACACGCTCTATGGTTTGATTTCAGTAGATGTTCAATGTGCCCCTTTTCTACTTCTTCTTTTGCTACTTGCTTTACCTCGCACCGACACAGACAGGTCTTATGGCGATGATCGGACAGGGAAGGGCTAGGAGTGTAAAGGAATCGGCCGTGGCCTTAATTAAGGTACAGCCCCTGCATTTGCCTGATGTGAAAATGGGAAACCACGGAAAACCATTTTCAGGGCTGCTATCTCCCGAATACTGGATACTGGCCGCACTTAAGCGACTGCAGCTATCGAGCTCGGTCCTCTTCTACTTCGATGCACAGTTCACAACGGTGTAGTAGCGACCTTTGGGCTCTGTTCAGGACGTGTGGTGTGTCTGTCTCCCATCTTCCACTACTCCTCCCTTCTATTCCCTCTTCTTACCCACAGCGACAAGAAGCTGATGCCTCTCTGGTGTGTTTTCTTTTTTTCAATCACTACTGATCTACATTTAGGGCAGTCGCCCAGGTGATAGATTCACTATCTGTTGTTTTCCTAGCCTTTTCTTAAATGATTTCAATGACATAAGAAATTCATTGAACATCTCCCTTGGTAAGTTATTCCAATCCCTAACTCCCGTTCCTATAAATGAATATTTGCCCCAATTTGTCCTCTTGAATTCCAACTTTACCTTCATATTGTAATCTCTCCTACTATTAAAGACGCCACTCAAACTTATCCGTCCACTAATGCCATTCCACGCCATCTCTCCGCTGACAGCACGGAACATACCACTTAGTCGAGCAGCTCTTCTCCTTTCTCCCAAGTCCTCACAGCTAAAATTTTGCAACATCTTTGTTAAGCTACTCTTTTGTCGGAAATCACCCAGAACAAATCGAGCTGCTTTTCTTTGGATTTTTCCGGTTCTTGTATCAAGTAATCCTGGTGAGGGTCCCATACACTGGGACGTCTTACCAGAGACTTATATGCCCTCTCCTTTACATCCTTACTGAAACCCTAAACCCCTTTATAACCATGTGCAGAGATCTGTACCCTTTATTAACAATCATAATTATATGATCAACCCAATGAAGATCTTTCTTTACATTGACAACTAGGTACTTACAGTGATCCCCACAAGGAACTTTCACCCCATCAACGCAGTAATTAAAACTCAGAAGATTTTTCCTCGAGCAGGAAATAGTATTTTTCTGTGATCAGAGGAAATGTATACTCTCTGGCTTTATAATTGGTAATCAAACATGGCTGCATGCAATACAATACTAAGGATGAAAATCGTATACCAGAATGTTAATGAAAGTGTTATTCGCTTAGCAACCTGATAATACAGAATGTATTTCGGGTTAGGGTAAGCCCTCGCCTGCAATTACTGTAGTGATCAGTTAACGATTTTATTTTAGTATCACTGAAAATTGGCTGAACTTAGAGACCTATCAATGTCTCATGACTCACCGGCAGGTTATTCCGGAGGAAATAAAACAAACCTGAAGCTAATCGGTCCAGGAGAATATGTAGATAATAATAAGTAGAAGAAGAAGAAGAGGAAGGAGATATCAACTACCACCTGGATTCAAGAAATCAAGAAAGACCTGGAAAGGAACAACATACGAGAAGAAGAATTATTGGAAAGAAATATTTTAGGAGGAAAGTCTTACAAATGGAAGGATTCCATAGAAAGAAAGAAAAGAAAACAGGCACAAAGTGGTCTGAAGACAGGAAAAAGAAGCACAGTTAAACAATGAAAGAATACTGGAAGAAAAAGGAAAGAACAACTAAGGAGGAAGAACTGAAATTGTAACGGCGTTCTTAGAAGGCCGGAACGAAATAATAATATTAATAATAATTGATGGGAGAGCGAACCTGGTGTCTGTTGGGTGATGTATGATTGATTTTGAATCACTTTCTCTTGTGTTTGTGGAGGAGCAGGAGGGGGGGAGTTTAAACTTCAAATGTGTCACCGAGGATCTTTTATATTATGCTGACATCTTTCTCACTAGTTTTCGTCTGCACTATTTCGCCAAAATATATGAAACTGTTCACTTTTTCTATTTGACTGTACTCTGTTGTTGAGTTCTGAGGTGCTGTTTGGATATTGGTTATGTACTTTGTTTTCTCGAAAGAAATTTGGAGGCCAGCTTTCTCTGCCTTCTCTTTCAGAGTGTTTATTTGTTCCACAGTTGTCTCTATGTTTCTTGAGAGAATTGCCGGCTAATTGCTTTTCACATTCTCGGATGACCTTTTCAAACACGCAGTTGAAGACAACTGGGGACATTCCATCACCTTGTCTGACACCAATTTTAATTAAAAACACTTTGGGTAGTTTTCCCATGAAATTTACTTTTGAATGTGTCTGTGTTAGAGAATGCATGATAATTTATACTGTTTTGCAGTCCATTCCAAATTCTATCAATATGTCAAACAATACTTCACGGTCGACCGAGTCATAGGCTTTCTTAAAGTCAACGAAGACCACTACCAGGTCCTTAGAGACGTCATTTTCCAATACCCTTCTCAAGCACCAAATCTGCTCAACGCAGGACCTCCCTTTTCAGAATCCACCCTTTCTATTTGCCAAGTTGATTATTTACTTGCTCTACTAGCCTATCCTGCAGTGATTTGGAGAGTACCTCGTAAATATGAGGTATGATAGAAATGCCACGATAATTATTGACATCAGTTCTATCACCCTTTTTATATAGAGGATGAATCAGTGTTGCTGTCGATTCACTAGGTATTATTCCAGTTTTCCATCTCTTTACTTTGGGATTTAATGGTAATTTATCCTCCACTTTTCAACATTACTGCTGTGATTGAGTCTTCCCCGGCAGCTTTGTTATTCTTCAGTTCCTAACTATCTTCCGAAGTTCATCAAGAGTAGGAGGAGCTGAATCGTTGTTTGTTTGCTCTGGAATTATTATCGACCATTTTCCTCTGTGTTATTCGCAGTTAAGCAGTGTCTTGAAGTACTTGGATAGGATCTCTCAGTTTTATTTATTATTAACAGCCAGTTTCCCATTACCTCTCTTGAAGTTCAAACTTGGTTGTTGAGAGCCATTTACATGCTGCTGGAAGATTCTGTAAAATTTCTGATGTTTTTCTTTTGAATTGACTCAATGTTCTCTTTTTTTCTGGAATTTTGATTCTTTTGGCTTTACGGAAGGTTTTTCAGTCTGTTATTATTATTATTATTAACACATATATCGCAATTGGGAAGTATTCCGGTTGCAAATATCACTTACAGTAGCACTCCCATGGAAAGAAAATGACATTCTAAATCCGGCATCATCATATACAAATTCACACACAACTTAAATATGTCCAGTGCTTAACACTACGGCTTACAATACTATAGGTTAACATTACAACGCCGTCATATACAAATTCACACACAACTTAAATATGTCCAGTGCTTAACACTACGGCTTACAATACTATAGGTTAACATTACAACGCCGTCATATACAAATTCACACACAACTTAAATATGTCCAGTGCTTAACACTACGGCTTACAATACTATAGGTTAACATTACAACGCCGTCATATACAAATTCACACACAACTTAAATATGTCCAGTGCTTAACACTACGGCTTACAATATTATAGGTTAACATTACAACGCCGTCATATACAAATTCACATGTAGCTAAAGTATTTCAAAATATTACACAATAAGTTAGAGTAGATTTAGCGGTCGAATTACTAACTATTACTTTAGTATTGTAAATACAACACATTCACATAAAAATTCACATATAGAATACTTTAAATAAATCAGACGCCATGATACTACAATTTACTGTGGGTTGAGTGTTGAAAAGAGACCTGACACATTCACATAGAATTTACTCACAATTTACAGAATGCTGGAGTCTATTATTCAAGCATCTTATATTTTCGAAAAAAAATATCTCTAAGACAGACACAGGTCATCAGTTCCCCGATTTACGAACGATGTACCTTTTAATTTAGGGGCTGCCTGGCCGAGGCGGTAAAGGCGTGTTCGGTTCGCCCGGAAGGCCGTCGTAAAATTTAAGAAACGAGATTTACACTTCCGGAGGTGCATATGGCCCTGAGGTTCACTCAGCCTACACCAAAAATGAGTACCAGGTTAATTCATGGCGGCTAAGGCGGCCGGGCGTAGAGCTAACTACTCTACCCTATCACGTGCCGAGGTTAACAATGGTTGATGCGTTTACCTTCCACTCCTTCAAGGGCCTTCCTGGCCTGTACGGAGGTGTCTGTCTTTGTACCTTTTACTTTATGCGGATGATCTGTCCTACTGATGTTAAAGCGCTTTTCTAGACGAGTGCTCAACTTTCCCCAAACTGGCTTATTCGTGTAGGCATTATACATGGCACATAACCGTATTCGTTTCCTTCTAGTCCCCAGTGTCTCTCACCCAAGTTTTTCTATCATACTGGTCACAGTACTCTTCATGCATTACTGAAGCTTAGATGACAGAACCTTCTGGTCAGAATCAGAGGCTGAAATTATCACATAGCGGTTTCTCTTGAAAATCGAACAATTCTCATCATGAAATGACATTATTTTTCAGGCAACATTCCAACGCTTTGTTAAGTAGTTTTATGGTAATCAAATAATAAAATTTCGTATTTGTAGAAAAAACTGGAAATATAAATGTATGATTCACTACTTTGAATTGTAGAATGTCAACACTCCAGCATGTCACAATTTACAAATGGAAAATTTCTGTAAAACAAAGAAGAATTTCCTGTTCAGTCAGCAGAGGTACTTTCAATTGTTAACGTGCCAATTGGTTTTGAAGTGAAATAATAAATATTTATCACAGACCATTATTAAGGAAAACAATTCCAGTGGACAGCATATAATCACATACATAAACATGGCTACTGATTTGAGTGATCATTCACAACTTGATGAATG
The DNA here is from genome assembly GCF_040414725.1 of Anabrus simplex. Taxonomy (NCBI): domain Eukaryota; kingdom Metazoa; phylum Arthropoda; class Insecta; order Orthoptera; family Tettigoniidae; genus Anabrus; species Anabrus simplex. The sequence continues at coordinate 1,752,901,707 of NC_090265.1, forward strand.
TGTAACGTTCGTGTTCACCCTAAACGGTGAAGCTATAGTAATTATTTACGGGGTTTGAAACTCATCTGTGCAGTTAGATTGTTTTTAAAGACTTTTGCTTCATCAATTTCGATCCCGCCTCATTGAGTGCTATTCATCACGTGATGTAAATCACAACTGAAAAACAAAACAGTGTGACGCTCCTCCATTGTTGAAGGCTCCACCCTCATATAACAAGACCTCGGGGGGCCATGTCTCGCAGCGTGAACTGTGCAGAGGGCTGGTACGAAAAAAAAAAAAAGCACAGTTATGAAACAAAGCTATATTTTATATTTGTCTAAAAGCAGAACACTAACCCTGCCTTTTTTCTTTTTATCTGAGAACAGTTGAAGAAAGAGTTCAACGAGTGGGATGTTATTAACAATTTGTTAAGACTTTGATATGGTTTCTATTAGTTTCACCTCTCTTTCATCTGATCTCCCATTTTCATCTCTTGTTTATATTCAATCCTAGCAGTTGTATCCGTTATTCACGCGGGAATTTGCAATGGATTATCTGTTTCCTTCATGAATTTATGCGAAGTTACATGCCTATATTCAAACGTTCAATACGGCATGTTGAACTGATATTTTTTCTACGAAGGTACGTGGCAGTAACGCGAAGTACGATAAAGAGCAAAGCAGAGACAGAATGAGGACGATTAGAGAGTTCATTGTACGGTACAGTTTCTTGTCTGAAGTTGTGCGAAATTCTCGGTTACACACTCGTATTATTGTTTCTCTGACCACTGGAGTCGCACTGTGCCTGAAGCCTCATGAAACCCAAGATGGTAACCTCCCTTATCATCTGTTCTATCGAAAAAAGTAAAATGTCTCTTTAGTTCTTCCCGCCTAAGCCACTTTGAAATGACATGCACGAAATATTCCATGGGTCTCGGACTAAAAATCCGATTTTTCAAAAGTATCTCCGTTATTTAAAATCGTACAATAAATACTTATACGACATAAAATAACGGAAATAACACATACTTAAACGTTTGTTATATAGAGTATTTTGGGAGAGCTAATTGTTAGAATTACCGAGCTCGATAGCTGCAGTCGCTTAATTGCGGCCAGTATCCAGTATTCGGGAGATAGTAGGTTCGAACCCCACTGTCGGCAGCCCTGAAAATGGTTTTCCGTGGTTTCCCATTTTCACACCAGGCAAATGCTGGGGCTGTACCTTAATTAAGGCCACGGTCGCTTCCTTCCCACTCCTAGCCCTTCCCTGTCCCATCGTCGCCATAAGACCTATCTGTGTCGGTGCGACGTAAAGCAACTTGCAAAAAAAAAAATTGTTAGAATTTGTTTTACGTCGCACAGACACAGATAGGTCTAAAGGTAACGATGGGATATAAAGGGCTAGGAGCGGAAAGGAATAGAACGTGGCCTTAAATAAGGTAGAGCCCCAGCATTAGCTTGGTGTGAAAATGTGAAACCACGGCAAACCATCTTCGGGGCTTCCGAGAGTGGGGTTCGTATCCACTATCTCCCGAATTCAAACTCACAGCTGCGCGACCCTAACCGCACGGCCACACAAATATAAACTAAGGTTAGTCTTGTATACGTTTTGGGAGTTTTATATCAATGTTTCGATCCTCCTATATAACCGCAGTCCATTCAGTGACTTAGAAATCAATTTGGCACTAAAATCTATCCAAGGACATGTAGATTTTAAATATGGTACAAATGTATCTAAGGGTTTTCTATTCATAAGAACTGATACAGACAAACCGACAGACACCAAAGTTGAAAAATACGCAGTTGGTCATTAACAGACCTGAAACGAATAACTGCCAGAAACTTTTGCCAAAATATTCAGTGTGCAGACACACAGAAGTTACGATTTTATTTGTATGGTTTAAGCCTATTTATTTATACTGCAGAGTTCTTTATCATTTCTGGTTTTATGATTTTGCATTCTCTTATAGAGGATGACATCTTGAAGAGGATTATTGTTGTTTAAACGAGGTACCATTCTGTGAGCGGAATTACCCACTTTTCCTTCGCTGTCCGCCCGAGTACGTACTCTGGCTTCCCATTATCTCCGCACAGTATCAGCCGAAATACATACTTAGGCTTCTGGAGCTTTTCATTAATTGCTTTGATTGTAGTGGAAAATGAATGCAAAAGCCATCTCTTGCACATCATTGGAATAAGGAAGACATTTTCTCTGTAGTTTCGCCGCTGTTGTATTTATCCTCCTCGTGTGGGTGAACTAGAAACAAGAGAATGATGCTACCCGCCGTTTGTCTACACCATGGCTTCCTCACCGCCCGGTGTTTCGTGTTATCTGAAAAATAATGATTCTGAAAGAGAATTGTATCATGATAATGATTTATTTAGTAAAAGTGTGAGTTCAAGTGAACCTAGTGATGATGAAAATATCAGTCGTGATGAAGACGACAATGGTATTCTTGATATAGTTTCACCGGCAACACGCGTTCGTGACGGGACTCACACTACTGTAGAATGATTACCTGTCTGCTTGGTCAACATTCCTCGCGAGTACTTGGTTCTTATTTCTACGGAGGTCAGATTGAATCCTGGAGCCATCTACTTTACCAGAAATGGAATTCTAGTTACGAAATTCCTCACAAGATTCGAGCCCATGTCCTTCGGCGTGGACTGAACAGGTTTATACTGACTCATCTATGTAATACATTGGGAAGAACAAAGCCACAATGAATATCCGAAGTATATTAAAAACCAGGTAAGATCTGGACAAATTGCTGAGTGGTATGGGCACAGTCTTGAAGAAGGAGTACAGGATGGAAATCAATAAATCCAAAACAGAAATAATTGAGTGCAGTCGAACAAAGTCAGGTGATTCAGAATATGCTCTTCTTTGCTCAGTGTCCCGGACGTTGGTGATCAGTATGGACAGTGTTCTTCGATCTTCAGCAACAGGGTAGAGTTGTGTGACGGTTCGTATTCCAGTCCAGTCTTGAATGTTTTTGAGACATGACGTTCTTTTTCTGCCTACTCCTCGTTGTGCTTCAATTTTAGCCTTTAAAATGAGGTGTAATAGTGCATATTTTTCACCACGTAACACAGGGCCTCTCAAACGCCCAAAATCTCACGCGTGCAAACTGCGCCGCAGAGTTCCTGTGCACGATGCATCGGCCCCACTCGGCTCGGCTCGGACCAATCTTTCGTCTCTGGGCTACTCGGCTAATCTCGGCTCAACTTGGATCGGATTTGGAGCGCTACGGAACAAGTGAGGAAGAGGGAGGGAAAGACAGAGACAGCGCTATTGCTCAAAATCGAGGAGTGGGGGTCTGCACTCTGGTCAACCAAGCGAGGTCGTCTTTTGCACCGTGCACAGTGTATGCACCCAGAGAGGCCCTGACGTAACACATGCCCCAAGTACGCAATTTTCTTGCATTTGGTGTTGGTGAGTAGTTCTCTTTTAGAGTTTGCTCTATGTAATATTTGTTTGTTAGAGATGTGCTCTATCCAGGATGAAATTAAAAGGTTAGGCTAGGATAGGCTGGCATGGGGAGCTACATCAAATCAGTCTATGGACTGTAGACTCAAACAACAACTATTTATTTCATGACTCCAAGATACTTTTTTTTATTAGAAAATTGAGATCTGAAATAAAAATATTAATTTTCATGTGTTTAACAGAAGTCTTCGTTCATCTAGACGAATATTACCATCACAGTGGTAAAAAAAAATTAAAGACATAATAATATTCTGTGCAACCCTTTAATGCAATTCAAAATAAGTAAATATTGATATAAAACAGATAATTAAGGTCTTAGGTCCAGTAAAGGAAGATAAAGAATTCCGTAGACGGCACAGTTTCGAGCTATAGGAACATGATTGTGCTAGGAAAATGAGGGTAGCTTTCTATGGCCATATAGTAAGACTGCCTTCCAAAACACTGACCAATCGCCTGTTCATCTTCTGGCAGAACGAAAAGATTCGTACCACTTAGTTTACAGAATCTAAGAAGGACATTAAAGAGCTGGGAATATTAGAACGTCAAAATAGACGGTCTCTACGACGTATCCTGGAATAAATCCATGAATTTCAGGAAGAAAAAACTGAAAGGAAGGTGCCCCCTGGGGAGATTAACCGAGAGAATATGTGACAATACTGGGAAAAGATCAAAAGCCCATCAGTTGAACAAGCGTGGTGTAAAGTAGGCCCATTCGAAGCAAGAAGAAAATAACGGATGATCATGAACGTACCTCAGATGTCAAGAGTGTGAGTGATTTCATTGCTATCAATTTTATACCCGTAGGTTGAAAATCAACATAATACGTCGTTTGTTTACAAAGTCACAAGATTGGAATCGTTCGTCGTACCTGGGCGGTCTTGTGAAATATCAGCCTTCGCAATACACCTATTTCAATCACTTCTTCTGAAGTGACAAACACATCGCCATCCCATAGATCATAAAAAGGCGAGATTGTAGGGAAAACTCGACATTGCCGGGAACCTTCAAACCAGCTCTGATTAGGGTAATATAACTTAGGAAAAAAATACTCCGTTATGTTCACAAATCTTCTACGGGCGGACGAAGAAGGAAGAAAATTGTCGAAATAGACTTTTGTAATTTCCTCAACTTTTCCTTCGAAGTAGCTTCCTGAAGTAGTAACTCACTTTGGTTAACTTGTGTAATGTGTTCAGATGGACCACCCAGTGAGTTAATTGGATGCGAGCCAAGATTCTGTTGGTAATTCGATCACCTGTTGAAATTCATGTGGTGTCGCTAATGAAATTTGACCTGAATGGTGCTTTGAAACTTGTCTATGCACTGGATGTCCACAATAAAACTGATGGCGTTCAGCGCGTCGCAGCACGGGCTGTAATTATCGTAGGAGGCTAACATTTCGTAGACATGCTAACTAAACTATTCGCTCACGAATTATGCCACAAAACCGTTAGTTCCAAGTCTTGCCGCCAGTCGAAAGTACGGCGCTGTAAGCAGTAATAGGGTCCCAGATAAAGGCAAGAGTGATGGTGGCGGTGATTATTGTTTTAATAGGAAGTATAACTAGGAAACCATCCTCTATATAGGCCTAACACTAATCAGAGAGAAAATATGGAAGTGATCAGACACTTCGAAAAATGAAGATATCGACCAAAGAAATACAAGAGCCACGAAGGGCGTGAAAATGAACCTTCCGAGGCCACGAATGCTCTAAACTCATCGGGATCAAATAAAAGAAGAATTGAGCAAGGGAAGTTGGATAGGATGGATGAAAGTGAGGAGCATGGCAATGACAGGACTCAGGTATGTGTCCCATGGTCTCCAACCCACGTTCCGAAGTTCAGATCCCTGGGGTACCTTTTAGTCGCCTCTTGCGATAGGCAGGGGATACATGCTGCATCCATAACATGGCATGGTCGACAGTAGCCCGCAGCATACCGGGTGAAATCAGAGGGATGTGCCGTTGTTTGAGAGGATTTATATCAGGCAGAGACCGGATACGTCTGCTATCCCCGCAACCAGAAGTCACATGGATTTAGGTCCGAGGATGTTGAAAGTCACGCATCTGGAAAATACCCGTAGATAATGGGGTCATAACTGAAGGTTTCTCTCAGCAAATCCTTCACCTGGTGAGTTTTTTACAATTGGCTTTACGTCGCACCGACACAGATAGATCTTATGGCGACGAAGGGATGGGAAAGTGCTAGAAATGGGAAGGAAACGGCCGTGGCCATATTTAAGGTACAGCCCCAGAATTTGCCTGGTGTGAAATTGAGAAACCACGGAAAAACATCTTCAAAGCTGCCGACAGTGGGGTTGGAACCCACTATCTTCCGGATGCAACCTCACAGCCGCGCGCTCCACCACTCGGCCAACACGCCCGGTCACCGGACGAGTGACATGTGGCGTTTCCCGTCTTGCACGGAAATAACAGTTGCGTTCTTGTAAAGCTGGAAAGTCGCTCTAACGTACAGATGTCACTGTACACCTAACAGATCAACGAGGGGACATCTTCTCAAAGAAAAACAGACAAGAATGAAGGAGCTTGTAAAACCACAACAAAAAACCCATGTAAGCTGAATGCAATGGTAGTTCCCGGAACAACCAAGAACTGACACTACGCAACACCACAGGAAGAACATTATGACGTCAGAGTTACGGAAAATTGCACGTTGTGACTGCTTGAAGCGCCATCTTTTCGCCTGTTGGCAAGACTTGGAACTAATAATTTTTTGGTATAATTAGGGGAGCACCTTGTGTAGTTAGGATATTTACAAAATTTAAGAATCCTGCGATCATTACATTCCATCCTGTGCCGCACTGAACATCGTCACTTTAACTGTGAACACGCGGTACTTTGTAGAAATAGGTGTCAGCACGTCCTGTACAAGTCCTATACAGTATCGAGAAATGCCATCCAGTATAACAGGCCGTTATAAAGAGAATGGGACAGTTAAAATGAAGATAGGAACCAGCTCCATAATCAGGGATGGTGTGAAATGTCCTTCTCAATAACCGCTATTTGGAGCCTAATTTTACAGTTACGTCTCGTACAAGTAAAAATAAATATCTTTCGTTGGCAATTCTTACTTGGCAGAGCCTCGAAAAGGGGCTGGAATATTGATACTTAACCTGAAACTTATAGGAGTTACAATATTTCTTTAAAATTTTCAATTGTTTATATTTCAATGAGTTGTTTTTCTGATGCGTTGTAAATTGGCTGATGTGTCACACACATATTGTAATGGGTTTATAACACCTTTAAGAAGGAAATATTTAAAACTGTATAAGTACGGTCCGTTTCTGAAGAGTAGTGGTTAGTGTGATTAGCTGCCACCTCCCGGAGACCCAGGTTCGATTCCCGGATCTGCCACGAAATTTGAAAAGTGGTACCAGACTGGTCCACTCAGCCTTGGCAGGTCAACTGATTAGAGGGGTTCGATTCCCACCTCAACCATTCTGGAATTGGTTTACGTGGTTTCACACCTCCCTTCCAGGCAAACGTCGGGATGGTACCTAACTTATGCCCACGGCGACATCCTTCAATCTTCCTTGCCCATCCCTTCAAATCTTTCCATCCTGTTCAGCATAGCAGGTGAGGCCACCTGGGTGAGGCACTGGTCCTCCTCTCCGGTTGTATCCCCCGACACAGAGTCTCACGCTCTACGGCACTCTAGTGATGAGATCCCTCGCTGAGTCGGAGGGAAAAGCCAACCCTGGACGGTAAATGGCTTAACAAAGTAGGAAATGTATTGAGAGGTTCCAAACTCTCTGACTTTCTTTTGAAACATATAAATCTGGATTTGTAATGAAAAATCTGAATATCTGCATTTAAAATGGAAATTATGAAAATTAACATTCATTAAATAAAATTCACAATCGCCGAACCTTGTACTCACACTTACTTCTTACCTGCTTACTTACACATACGTTGTTTGAAGGGCGTGAGCTACCACTCAGTGCAGCAATAATAGAATGAGAATCTTGACTATCTCTAGGGTGTGGGGTAATAAGCTTACTTTTGACAACATACCATATAAGTTCTGGGAAAAGGAGATTGGCGTTCGGTTTCCCCATTAATTTTGAGGTTAAGATATTTTACTGTCATTGAAATAATACTATAAATTCATTTGATAGAACAAAATCTATTCTTTAAACAATATATAAAATAGTGAGTCTTGTTGCGATAAAACAGATGAGAATATGAAACTATGACATTGCAACAGAAAGAAACTAGGCATGAATTTGAATTTTTCTTGACCGGACATTTAACAATCTATACAAAATATATCCCTCACTTTTTCACTTGACTGTACCTTCAACACTTTGAGTGTAATTACGACGTATTCCTTAAATCTGGTGTTTACTGCAGATGTGTCACGCCTAATTTGGTGATGTATCCATATGACTGCTTCTTCTCCATATCATACGACTTCTTTGTAAGTCTGGATGGTATTACTTCATTGCAAGTGGTATCCTTCGATGACTCCATGGTAAGCCTTTGCGTCCGTATCTTCAACTAGGTAACCGACCAACTTTGGCCTCACTCTCTCAATGGCCAAAAACTAATGACTCACTGAGTCTTCTCCATCTCGTTCACACAATGGTCAACTGTGGCCTCTGCTTCCAGTAGAATAATGACTGTCCACTTATCCATTTGACTTCTTCACTGTTCAGCTTCCGTTTAACTAATGACTGACCCTACAATATGCAGCCACCTTTTATACGCGTTGCATGGCACACCTACGTAACCTCCAGAAATAACAATGACCTACTCCCACATACGCGACAAGTATTACATGTAATTGTGAAATCCCCTGGGTCGGCTGAGTATCTGAGCGCATAGCCAAATGCTCACGATGACGTAGCCATGACGTGGCGATGACTTGACAGAAATGCCAGCAGTATTGCACAATATAGCAATGCCATATCCAACATCTGATATATATCAATTCTCACTGTACATGTCTTGAGTGTTATTCTACACATACGTATATATGCATACATCTAAATACAATCCTGCAAGCGACAAGAATTGCACAATTGAATTGAATAAGAATGATAATTACAATAATAGTAATAATATCACAGATAAAATAATAATAATAATATAATAATAATAATAATAATAATAATAATAATAATAATAATAATAATAATAATAATAATAATAATAGATGGAAGCAGCATACCAGTTATGTCGAAATGTCTACAATAAAAAATCAGTTTCATTCACTGCAAAAATCAGACATTACAACACTGTCATCAAACCAGAAAGTCTATATGCGATCGAATGTATTCCACTGAACGGGAAGGGCTTACTAGAAAACATTGAAAAGACAGAAAGGAAGATCTTGAGGAAGATACTAGGGCCCAGGAAAGTGGGTCAAGAATTTAGACTGCGACCAAATGAGGAACTATACAAAAGGACCGAAAAAATCACAACATTATTATTATTATTATTATTATTATTATTATTATTATTATTATTATTATTATTATTATGATTATTATTATTATTATTATTGTGGCACATAGAGCAATTAAAGGCATAATTACCCCAAGTGACAGCACCAAGGGTCTGACCGTGTACCAAAGGCACGGTTCAGATAGGTGGAAACGTGCTAGACAAAGACAAATAAAAGGAAAAAAAACACTTACCATTAGAAAATTAAACAGGGCCCCCAAAGGACCGGATAAAATACACCTGGTCATACCAAATTATCCCCCCTTTTAAAGGAAAACACCAACACCTTGGGGAACAAAGATATTTAATCAGCATAATTAAGTAATAAACAAATAGGAAGGAATATCCTCGCTGGAAAATAATAAAATTAAAGATTTAAAAAATTTTAAATTCAAACCAAAACCCTACGGTCGACCGTTTATAAAGAAAATGATTATTTAGTTCTTAAAGGAGTTAGTAAGATAATGTAGATTTATGAAACCCCTCATCAACTCTCAAGTTTTCTTACAACCGAAAGTTTTCATTGTACAGTACCAAAGTTTTTTTTTAACATCCTTTCAACCGTGAGAAACAACCTTGACAGAAACAGTTTTTAATATTGATACAGAAAACCCCTTTTTAGGATGTGTCAAACGACCCCCTGCAAGGATGGGTAGGTATTACGTGCACTTTTCACGAAATTAAAATAATAATAATAATAATAATAATAAGCTCAGAAACACCGGGAGGAAAAATGAGCAGAAGGCAAAATTAAAATCTCAAAGAAAAAATTAAATGGACCAAGGTAATCCGCGCACAAGTCAGAATTCATCACGGGCACACCAAATCCCAGTCATCAATCCCATCACAACAACATCAACAACATTAGCATTCCCATGGCAACGACCAACAATGGGTCAAGGGAAGAAAGGGGCCAATCACAGGCCGCAAACAACAATAGGCGAAACCTAACAAAGGACCAAGAAAACAGACGCAGAAAATAACCCAAAAACCCAAAGGAAGAATAAAATAAGTTAAATTAAAATAAAAATTAAACAGAGAAGCAAGAAAGAAAAGGTACCGGGACACACTGTACACGCAACACCCACATCCCTGAAGCGACTCGCTTGTTAAATTATTCCAGTAAAATAATAGCCTTTTAGCACAAAACTTTTAGGCCTAGAAAAGCCTTTAATAAACACTAGGTTATCCAATTACGATTTCGAAGAATCCAAAACGTTCTTTCACACAGTACGCAAGCCCCAATTTAACAGACATAATTACACATGCTATAAGTTCCAATTAACAAGCCGAAAATTTGAAATTCCACAAGGCAAGACTTAGTTTTTAGATGACGCCAGTTACATAGTGTCGCACACACTTTCTTCACATAGGAAAATTTTCAGGTCTTTCACCAAAAATCAGTAAAGGTTTAGTTGTAACAACACTTACAGTTTCATCCAGATGAAGTTGAGGACGGCTTCGGTAGTATATGCTACTTACTTACTCTGAAGAAAAACATAACATACCAATTCCAGACGAGGAATAATAAATCAAAACAACTTGCAGAATTCACCAGGGCAAAAGCCCTACGTATGTAACGTTAACCAGGCTCGAACATTTTCGGAGAAATCATCTCCTTAGGGAGAGAGAAGCCACACGCGTCCATCTCTTCCTTGTCACCAAACAGCAATGGAGACTTCCCTAGATTCCGCAGTCACGGCCCCAACGATCACATGCGCACAGAGGGTAAGCGCCTGAGTGGTAACGTAGCTCGCGAGGTAGTACATACCTACGCCACTAGAGTGCAGGAGAATTCAGTCAGGCACAGATAGGACGTGCATACAGTCAGCTGGGCAACGAATAACCTTTCCAGCAGCGAAGTTTCCAGTTATAAGTTTTGAAAAGAAGAAATAAAGAAGCGGCGAACCACTTCTAAGAACACAGTTTTTCCACAGCCATGAGGCTAGTTCGAAAATATTTCCCAAGAGGGAAAAATTGTTACGCAGGTAACAGTCTCCCTCCCCGAAACTTGACATGTCCAGCACATGTTTTCCATCATAAGGCGGTGGTCTTGAAGCAAACAAAGATTTTGGTAGAATAGACCGAATGTGAAAATGACCACCAATCTCCAGCCCCAGTTTATGCACCACCAGCAGAACGAGTCCAACAGTCACTAAGGACCCAAACACATGAGATTTAAATTAAAGAAACAGTACAGTTCACTTAGACGACACCAAATGTCTAGCCACTTTCAATTATAATGAAGTTCCATGCACCAAACTGTGCAACACCCAAGTCGCAGGCAAATTATTAATGGTCCAGATCACAGGGAACACTTATTCTCTAGATTTCTTGCAAAACTTTAATGCGAACTATTAACTTCCGCAAGTTCGTATGCGTCATCTGATCGGAGGTTACGCTACCTTGTGGTACATACACACCTTTAGGTAAAGTTCATAACTATTTGCTTTTAGAACATTAGACCTTCTAGGTCTTAACTGCACCCGATCACATACCTAGACTTAAATCACTACATGTTTGTCAAATTTGTAATATTATAGGACTTGCGTTAGATAAGAAACGCCTTCATTTGGTTTCCACCCTTTGGTTTGGATGGTAACGACAACCCCCCCCCCCCAAAAAAAAGAAACGCCCAGAAAGGGAAGGGAAGAGAGAAAACAACATTGGTGAGCGTAAAACACAATCACAAGGTCCAACCGGAAAATACTTAACCTAACCTTAAACTAGATTAACATGACTTAAGATTACGGTATGGCACAGGAACAGAATACGATAATATTTAAACTATCCATACCCAAAAACCAAATTACATTACATACAAGGTATCATGCCAACTAAAATATATGGCCAAGGATACAATTTTCAATACACAAGGAAAACCATAACCTAGGAAACCAAGATGGTTATTTCCACAAACACCTTTCAATGCATACAACCAATCCTAGCAGGATGGCTACACAATAACGTCACCATTGACAAACAGAAACCAGGAGGCAAACGTTACATAGCCAAAAAACTTACAGACAAGCACCAACTCAAGGGTGCTGAATGATTGCCCTAACAGAAATGCTAAGAGAAACTCCCTTCCATACATAATATTACGAAACCAAGACCCAGACCAAGGAAAAGGATGTTGAAAAACGTTACACAGAACTACAAGTTAATTAAGCTTACAACCTCCCTTAAATTAAATTTAAAACGGAATAGAACCACCAATCACTGAGCCAATTAACAAGACTTAAGCCCTTTAAGTACATGCCCAAGGTCAAAAAATAAATTTAGCAATAAATCAATTTTAATTCCACGTATACATTCCATGCAAAACCCAAAAAAAAAACAAGAAACAGGATTGGATATAGATTACCCTTTTTTAATATTACCATTAAGAGAAACTCCCAGAAATAGGATACTAGGTAAGAATCAAAATTCATGGGTTACAGTAAATAATTACTCAAGACAAGATGAATGTACAGGCTGCGGTTGGAGACTTCAAGATCTTTCAGATGGAGGGTACGCGTATAGTTGGTCATCAGCAACGAGCCAAAAACAACACCAAGCAAAGAGTAATAGGAGGGTAGCAGAGGTTATGAAACACAATCTTTAACACCATGATGAAACGGGACAGAAATTGGCCGAAAGGAAATAGGAGTGTTACCCAATCTAAAATCACATTTCTCACAAATTTACTACACATACAAACATATACCTTAACAATGGGCGACTCAAACAATTAAAAGGTTCAATAAAGCACCTCAATCAAGCCAACGCCATTGAATATGGGAGCACAGATCTGACAAGATTTCCTACCGGCTATCCACAAGAAATCTCGGACAAATCCGAACTAGAACAAAGTGATATCCGAGACTCACACTGTGGCCACTCAGTCACAGGTAGCTCGCCAACAATTGTACAAGGGAAATAAGATATGAATGGTAGGTCACGAACCAAGTAACTAGAAAACACTCCAAATAACAGAGAAATAATAAACACAACTAAACAAACACATCACCAGATAGTGGGAAGGTTTCAGTGCCGCCTATGAAGCACCAGCTGATCCCATACTCAACTAGAGCACCGTAGGACGACAAGAAGATAAACGATAGCCAAGGTTTTCAAACACTCCAGAAGGAAAAAAGACCAATAGACTGGCAGGTTATTTCGAGAAGAACATTATAGTACAGGATAATTGCATAATGACGTCAGATTACAAGGGTATGCAGAGAATTAAAATCAAAGAACAGACCAGGACATACAGAAATCACACCTTATATGCAAGCAGATAAGACACACCTACAGAGAGTAGTAAATCCATGCCAGGGTTTATTTCCCAATCAACCGGGACACAGGGTAAATTAAAGGCAACACCGCCCATACCGAAGCGCCATAACAAGTAACCAATACTACACGACAACAATACAGTTATAACGGACCACAACGGACATGCTTTAGCTAAAAAGGGAGGAAAATTGCAACTACCCTCAACAACATGTCGTGAAGCCATCATTCCACCTCACAAGGTAAACCTAAAACCAAACCACGGTACCGTTTACAACATTCTTAAGACAGGACCGAAACCAATACCTACAAGGCACGAAACGAGACCGCACTCCTCAGGTTCAGGATCCATTAGCGCAATACGTGCAAAACACCACAATAACAAATAGACTGGGCAGGACGACATGGAGCTACAACTCGTTTAAATAACATACTACAAGAATAATACACCACTTAGACTAAAACCAGGGAAGTAAGGACTTCAGAAGAGGTTAGAATTAATACCACTTGCAAGCAGAAATACAATAAGAAACCCCCTAGTTAACTGCCACAACCAGGAAGGAAAACCCAAAGAAAAAATTTACCAAATAAGGTTAGCCGGGGCAGGATTTATTTTTTACCAGAAAACCATCGGTACAAGGATGATTAGGAAAGGATAACTCAGTAAACCGGGAATTCACAACAGATAACAGAAAAGACCCAGAGAAGGACATCAGAGCACTCGCAACCTAGGGAATCGTGTCACCAGAAATTGGAGACAGAAGGCAGTGAAGACTGTGAAGTCCATGCCGTAAAGACAAACAACCAACCACCACCAATTCCGATTGACAGAGTTTCCGCCATGGCCACAACCCACATCCAATCCAAAACATAACCAACAAGACCATAACACTGGGTATATCCAGATCCTAGTCAACTTACACCAACAAAATAACCAAAAGATAATTCTTTTCAACCAAAGCACACCTAACAAAACCACAATAGGAATAGATAACCGAAATATTACCCGCAAGGAATCAGATAACAAGAACTAGGACCAAAACTAAGACAGGGCAAGGTAAATAAGGGTTAGGAGACAAACAGCCTTCCTACCGGATTAACAACAACGCACAGAGCAGAAATTGCCTACAATTTTCCAAATGATTACCAAACCAAGGCAACAGCAGTACAAGAACCAATAAATAAATTTATGATCAAAATTTTGCAAACGTAAATGATCAGGATATAATCGAATTATGATAGACGGAGTGACCTGCACCCAGTCCCAAAGAATAGTTAAATATTAACAATTAAGAAATTGGGTGGCAATAGAGCAAGAGAAAGTACACACATTTCTCGCAAACCACAATTACCGGTACCTTTTCAAAATACAATGACTAGAACAAGTACACGCTAGAAAGTACTACATGGGCATGCCAAGAATCACCGGAGGCGTGAACGCAGCAGATAAGGTACCAAAGCTTAAACACGTGGTAAAAATTCGCACCCAACTAAGCAACCATGGTTGACAGGAGAAGAAGTTAAGTACGATAAGCAACACCAAAACTTCTCAAAATAAATACAGTACACGAGAAAAGGGAGAAAAATATTACATGATTAAATTCACACTAGACCAGAATAATTACATAATAACCCACGGAGACCAATCAAATTTGTTCACTGAAAGGTAGCTCTCATCCGCAAGTCCAAACATGCATTAACCTATTTTTAACTGGGACAAATGAACCCGTCTAATCCTCCTGGCGATGGGGTCACTCACCAGTACCGACACCGGAGATAAAAACTGTAAAATAGTACAGGGACCATGATACCGAGGAGCAAGTTTGGCTGAAAACTTGTTAATAGCCTTGCTAATGGGATAGGTCTTGACAAAAACTTGATCTCCAACCTTCAGCCTAGGTGACTTTCTACCCTTGTTATACTTAACCCTGCCTTTCTCATAGGATACAGACAACTTCTTCTTTGCTTCATCCCAGATTTTCTGAACGTCATTTGGTTTAGACAAGTCTGGAAGAAGATCATCAATGCCCAGAACATTGGAAATAGGTGAGTACGGGGTGTAGCAGAACATAAGTGACATGGGGGTTTTACCATGAGTTTCGTGTGTGGCAGAATTGAAGGCATGAGCCAACCAGTGCAGGCAAGAGTCCCACTTGGATTGGTTATTGTGATGATATGCAATTAGAGCAGATTTGAGGTTCCTGTTCATCCTCTCGGCGTAAGAAGGATTAGGATAGTATGGGGTAGTGGTGACATGGGAAATGCTCAGCTCAAAAAGGTACTTCTTAAACAAGTGACCAGTGAAAGCACTGGCATTGTCAGAAACCAGAAACTTGGGAGGGCCGAAGGATGCGAAAATAGAATTAAGGCAACTTATAGTGGTACGAGCCGTAGTAGATCTAGTGGGGAAAATCCAAGAGAATCTAGAAAACGCATCAATAGCAACGAAGATATGAGTGTTTCCCAAGGTAGAGCGAGGGAGCGGACCAACGAAATCGATGAATAACCGTTCCATAGGGCGAGAGGCTTGTGAAGAAGATAATAGACCTACACGGTTGTTCAAACTAGGTTTGCTGATAGAACAAATTTTACAGGACCTAATCATGTTTCGGATATCACCATCCATTCTTTTCCAAACGAAGAACTGTCTAATTTTCTGCCTAGTTTTAAAGGTGCCTAAATGGCCACCAATGGGACAAGAGTGATAGTACTTGAAGATGATTGGCACTAAAACCTTGGGTACAACAATTTTGAAATTAGTGTCCCTTCGACCTTTACAGCATAAGACACCCTTCACCAGAGAATAAGGTTTAACCACAATACCTTCACTAATTTTGTCGATGATTTCTCTCAAATCAGGATCAGCCTTTTGATGATCTGCATACTCATGGTATAACAAAGGTAGTTCCGAAAGAATGGCACCCACATTAGCAACATTAGTTTCATCATATTCTTCAACCTTAGATTTTTCATCAAGACCAAAACTCCCGTCAAACATTCTACTAAGGCTGTCAGCGATGACATTTTCCGACCCCCTAATATGCTTTACTTGAAAACTGAAGGCAGAGATCCTAAGCGCCCATCTAGTGATTCTGCCCGTTCTTTTGGGACGGTTCAAGACCCAAGACAGAGCCTGATTATCTGTTTCCAGATCGAAATTTACATGTTCAATGAAAGGTCTGCATTTTTCAAGAGCAAACAGCACGGCCAAACATTCTAATTCATAGATGGAGTACTTACTCTCCATATCATTGAGGATCCTAGACACATAGGCAACCGGTCTACGACCATCCTCATATTCCTGTAAGAGTACACCAGCAACTGCTTTACCAGAGGCATCGGTTTGTACAATAAAGCGTTTACTAAAGTCGGGTATAGCCAACACAGGAGCATTTGACAAGGCAAGCTTCAGGGTCTCAAAGGCTTCTTGCTGGGAGGGCCCCCAGATGAACTTGACATCCTTACGTCTGAGATGATTTAGAGGAGCTGCTATCTCTGCAAAATTTGGAATGAACTTCCTGAAGAAGTTCACCATGCCTACGAACCGTGCGATGCCTTTGACATCTTTAGGGGGTAGAAAGTCCCTAATAGCCTGAGTCCTAGAGTGGTCGATGGAGACACCATCAGAAGAAACCACATGTCCAAGGAAAGACATACTCGGCTTAGCAAACGCTACCTTAGACAACTTAACAGTTAGTCCAGCTTTTCGCAAGCAATCCAGGACTTCTCTAACGTGTTCGACATGTTCTTCAAAGGAATTTGAGAAAATTACCAGGTCGTCCAGGTAATGAAAAACGAACTTGAATTTAATACCCGAAAGTATCGAATCTAACAGCCTCGTAAGAACTGCCGCACCACAAGAGATCCCGAACGGAAGCCTCAGAAATTCGTAAATGTTCCAATCAGTAATGAAAGCAGTCAGTGGAATAGATGACTTAGACAACGGGACTTGGTAATACGCCTGATTGAGATCTAACACTGTGAAAAACTTGGCTCCCGAGAACCACCCAAAACAAGTGTGCAAATCTGGTAAAGGGATTGATTGCAAGATGATCTTGCGGTTCAAAGCCCTGTAGTCAATTACAGCACGATAGCCCCCAGAGGGTTTAGGTACTAGGAAAACAGGAGATGCATAGGGAGAAGTGGACGGTCTGATGACCCCATCGGCAAGCATCTGATCAATAATCTTTTTGAGTTCTAACATCTTAGGTGGTGAAAGACGGTAAGGAGGAGATCTAAAAGGGGTGTTATCAGATAGCTCAATCTGATACTCAAGAACATCAGTAACTCCTAACTTGCTAGTGAACACATCGGGAAATTGGTGGCACAAATCACGCACAGAATTAGCTTGCTGATAATCCAAATGACTAAGATCCAACTGATCTATTTCGTTGTTCTCCCTAGGTAGCGGCCTACCTACACAAGAAACACTGAATGTACCCAAAGGAGCATCAATAATATCGAATTTACAATTTGGAGAAAATTTAAAGTGAAATTTCCTAGCCTGGAGGTCCAAAATTAAACCAGTTCTTGACAAGAAGTCCGCACCTAAAATCATGCTACACGCTAGCTTTGGAGTTACCAAGCAAAGAACCTTCCAAGTAAAATTACCAATACGCAATTTCACATCAACGGACCCTAAAATTTTCATATTATGCTTATTAGCCGTGACACATGCAACATTGACCTTCTTCAACTCAGGCAGTTTACAAGGGGACCTCATTTCATCATACCAATTAGCATCAATTAACGTGACGACGCTACCCGAGTCCATAAGAGCAACAATTGGTTCGTTATTCAGTTCCACTTTCGCGAAGGTACTTTTAGACTCAACCAAAGCAGAAATCTTATTGCATTCCCGCAGGCAAATAACCTTTTCGGAATCCACGTAAAATTCTGGCGCAGGCGATTCACCAGAATTACCATTAGGCCTTAGTCATTGACTGCGTTTTCGGAACGAAGTAGGGCAATTACTTTTAAGGTGCTGCCTCGAGCCACACAAATAACAACAAGGACCAGAGCCACGCTTGACTGAGGGGCAAGCATTCCTAAGGTGATCACGTGACCCGCAATTATAACATTTCTTAGAAGACCCACTATCCCTAGTTTGAGGCGAAACAGGGGTCACAGTAGGAGGAGGGTGGCAGATAGGTCGTGCAGCATCTCCGTGCTTTACATCTTCAGCAAAGGTACACGCAGCTTCCAATTCAAGAAAATTAGTCGGACTCTTTGTGAGGGAGAGGTATGAACGATAGGCAGGGGAAATACCTTTCAGAATACGGGCCACCATTTCCTCTTCTGGTACCGAAATTCTAAATACCTTGCAAAAAAACTGCAAGTCTAGTACATAGTTCAAAAGGTTTTCATGGAGCAATTGAGTCCGAAAGCAATACTGAGGAATCAAACTTTGCAATGCCAAGGAAGGAATAAACTAAGACAATACAAGTTCATGAAATTCCGTAATGGTTAAATTATTTGAAATTGCTTCAGAAATTTCACGTTTCAAAATTCCCTCACAATGAGAGAATAGGGCTCGGAAAATTCCCAAGTCATCAACAGAATACACACTACCTGACTCAGTCATTTCTACCAGGAACATCAGAAACCTGGTACTTTCTTCAATAGAATTGACGGAGAAATTTTTAACTCCGTTGAAAAGATCCTTTAGTGAAGAGTGAGAGGGAGCACAATTTAAACGGGCTAACAAATTTTCAAGAACTGGGGAGGCGGCACAACATGAAGCTTGATTATTAAGTGAGGCATCAGCATGACTAGAAGGAAATGAGGTTTCCCTCTCAACAACTGATAAATTCTCCATATCCTTACTTGCTAGCATAATATCTAGTTCAGCAGAAATACTAGAAGCAATAGTTAACAGCTTAGTACTTTCAGAAACAAGACTAGGTTGGGGACACATAGTAATCAAATCTTGGATGCGACCCAAATAATGCCACACCCTAGCCTTAAGTCTGTTAATCTGCCCCTTAGTTGGGGAAGTTTCAATGAATTCTTGTCTGACAACCTCTATCTCAGTAAGACAGTCGGTAATTAAATTTAAGGACTCACCAAAGTTGCAGCACATCTTTACAGAATCAAGATTAATAGGAACCTGGACATGCGATGTCAGCAAAGAAGCGCACTCGGCAACAGTGTTAGCAGGATTGATACCCCTGATAGTGAGCTCATAAACAAGCTCTGATTTCCTGAGTTGGAATGGGAACAGCACAGCCCTCGCCATAGTTGATGTACATGAAACAATAAATCAAAAAGAATTAATCCAAATAAAAGCGTTCCTTTCACAATCAGATACTTTACAAGTTTCAGTTTTTATACTCTTTGAAACCTCAAATAATTTAAAGTTCCCCAATGACCAGGTTTTTTAAAGGCACAATGCAAAAAACCCAGGTGGTTGGCACAAACAAAATAGAAAAGCTTAATGAAAGGGAGATAAAGCATATAGTTCACAGAGTAAAATAAATTTAATGAGGATGCAACAGACCTACGGGTAGATCCAAGTAAGAGGCACACAAATCAATTAACTAGAGCTCTGCTACCACGAACTGTGGCACTTAGAGCAATTAAAGGCATAATTACCCCAAGTGACAGCACCAAGGGTCTGACCGTGTACCAAAGGCACGGTTCAGATAGGTGGAAACGTGCTAGACAAAGACAAATAAAAGAAAAAAAACCACTTACCATTAAAAAATTAAACAGGGCCCCCAAAGGAGCGGATAAAATACACCTGGTCATACCAAATTATCCCCCCTTTTAAAGGAAAACACCAACACCTTGGGGAACAAAGATATTTAATCAGCATAATTAAGTAATAAACAAATAGGAAGGAATATCCTCGCTGGAAAATAATAAAATTAAAGATTTAAAAAATTTTAAATTCAAACCAAAACCCTACGGTCGACCGTTTATAAAGAAAATAATTATTTAGTTCTTAAAGGACTTAGTAAGATAATGTAGATTTATGAAACCCCTCATCAACTCTCAAGTTTTCTTACAACCGAAAGTTTTCATTGTACAGTACCAAAGTTTTTTTAACATCCTTTCAACCGTGAGAAACAACCTTGACAGAAACAGTTTTTAATATTGATACAGAAAACCCCTTTTTAGGATGTGTCAAACGACCCCCTGCAAGGATGGGTAGGTATTACGTGCACTTTTCACGAAATTAAAATAATAATAATAATAATAATAATAATAATAATAATAATAATAAGCTCAGAAACACCGGGAGGAAAAATGAGCAGAAGGCAAAATTAAAATCTCAAAGAAAAAATTAAATGGACCAAGGTAATCCGCGCACAAGTCAGAATTCATCACGGGCACACCAAATCCCAGTCATCAATCCCATCACAATAACATCAACAACATTAGCATTCCCATGGCAACGACCAACAATGGGTCAAGGGAAGAAAGGGGCCAATCACAGGCCGCAAACAACAGTAGGCGAAACCTAACAAAGGACCAAGAAAACAGACGCAGAAAATAACCCAAAAACCCAAAGGAAGAATAAAATAAGTTAAATTAAAATAAAAATTAAACAGAGAAGCAAGAAAGAAAAGGTACCGGGACACACTGTACACGCAACACCCACATCCCTGAAGCGACTCGCTTGTTAAATTATTCCAGTAAAATAATAGCCTTTTAACACAAAACTTTTAGGCCTAGAAAAGCCTTTAATAAACACTAGGTTATCCAATTACGATTTCGAAGAATCCAAAACGTTCTTTCACACAGTACGCAAGCCCCAATTTAACAGACATAATTACACATGCTATAAGTTCCAATTAACAAGCCGAAAATTTGAAATTCCACAAGGCAAGACTTAGTTTTTAGATGACGCCAGTTACATAGTGTCGCACACACTTTCTTCACATAGGAAAATTTTCAGGTCTTTCACCAAAAATCAGTAAAGGTTTAGTTGTAACAACACTTACAGTTTCATCCAGATGAAGTTGAGGACGGCTTCGGTAGTATATGCTACTTACTTACTCTGAAGAAAAACATAACATACCAATTCCAGACGAGGAATAATAAATCAAAACAACTTGCAGAATTCACCAGGGCAAAAGCCCTACGTGTGTAACGTTAACCAGGCTCGAACATTTTCGGAGAAATCATCTCCTTAGGGAGAGAGAAGCCACACGCGTCCATCTCTTCCTTGTCACCAAACATTAATGGCGACTTCCCAAGATTCCGCAGTCACGGCCCCAACGATCACATGCGCACAGAGGGTAAGCGCCTGAGTGGTAACGTAGCTCGCGAGGTAGTACATACCTACGCCACTAGAGTGCAGGAGAATTCAGTCAGGCACAGATAGGACGTGCATACAGTCAGCTGGGCAACGAATAACCTTTCCAGCGGCGAAGTTTCCAGTTATAAGTTTTGAAAAGAAGAAATAAAGAAGCGGCGAACCACTTCTAAGAACACAGTTTTTCCACAGCCATGAGGCTAGTTCGAAAATATTTCCCAAGAGGGAAAAATTGTTACGCAGGTAACAATTATTATTATTATTATTAAGATAAGTTGCAGTTTTCAAGTTTAAAAGTATTTAAACTAAAGTAAACATCAGTATTTATACATTTCTAAATACTTGAGTGTTATTTGATACAACCTGATGATGTTCATTTAAGATCGAAACATATCATTTTATTTTAATGAAATTACCCCTTTTTCACGTGTAATACTGTTACCGCACGTTTTCTTTTTCAGATTGTTTATAAATTTATTTACCATAGGTTTGGCAGACCGAAGATCCTAACTGTTATAAATTATTATTATTATTATTATTATTATTATTATCATTATTACCAATTTGGAAACTATATTTCGAATGTGGTATATTAGTAGTAGAGTTAGAAAAAAATAAATACATGACGGAACAACTAGAACTTAAAAGTGAGAAGACATGTAAATAAAATGGTGAATTTCAACAGCAAATTTTCTGAAATAAAATATTAAAAGTTGCTTGATGTTTTATATGACGCATGTTTAAGTGCATTACTATTTCATATATAATTCTTGAAAAAAACGGGATAACCTAAACGAAGATTGATTTAAAAATTCAGAACTGTCAAAAGAAAGATGATGAAGACTTTGAGGTATTCCACAAGTAAAAGTGTAGAGCTTCTGGGAATTGATTCCAAACCTCTCGAAGTACGACCCACATTTTCCATATCCTGACATAAACTGTGTTATAATGCGATCATGTGTTAGTAATCTACTCTTCAGTCTATCTTGGATCCATGAAATTCCTTGTAAACTGACTTCTTGGGCTAGTTATCCAAAGATTATTCCATGTATTCTCCGTATACGTTTTCAGTTCCTTTTTGACGAATGATACAGGGCACTGGTCATGTATTAAGGAAGAGTCGTGGGAGGTCGGAGTTTCTTTGGCAAGTTTATCAGCTCTCTCGTTCCCGACTGTGCCGTTATGACCCCGTACCCGCTTCATGAAGAAATACTTTATGTAGTCTAAAACAAAAAACCTGAGGAATTGATTAGACGCATCTAAAATACATAGAACCCGGAGCCCTCTGAACAATAGCTGCTACGATGACCATTCATTTAAGGTGTCGGAATGATTATTATTTTCCTTAAAAACATTCTGATATTGACAGCAGGAACTAGTTTAGGTGAAATTCAGCTCATGGTTCTTAATTGTACTTTCTCGAAAGTGGTTTAACTGCTCATATCCAGGGTCCTAGCTTCTAATACAGGTGACTTTACGTAGCATATTGAGGAGGAACAGAAAGGGAAAACCATCTAACCAGGACAAAGCTAGAGTATTCCATGGACGCATTGCAAAGTGCTAAAAAGATCCAGAGAAACTGAGAAACGTTCTGGTCATTGATGGTATAATCCTGACGTTCAGCTTCGCGCGGTATTGAGGCGACAACGACTGTTTATGACAATTTTGTTATATGCATGCGGCTAACGAATGAAGGGACCGAGTATCTTCCGGTATAAGAAGATCCTCTCTACCAAGTGCCAACAGTCTCCTTGAGGGTGGATGAGCGGGTAGAGGTTAGGGTACCTTATTGTCCTTGGGACAGGAAATGTTCCCAAAAGGCGGAAGAACCTACAACTGGTCAACGGCATTAGGATGCGGAAGGCAATGGGAAACCACTGCATTAAAGATCCTTAAGGATATCCCTTTAAGTTCACATGGCATGGCTCTGTTTAACGTAAAATTATTATCCGGAGTTTCTATTCCCCCATTCGGATCTCCGAAGGGGGGGAAGGATGCTTTGAACGCAGCTTTGACTAGATAGCCGGTAGTTTTGGAAAGTTCAAATTGTACGACAACAAAGTTTGAATTGAGAGACATCCGGAGATGGCACAACTGCACTTCAGAAGATGCTTTCCTTGCTGCAACATCACGTCAACCTCCGCTAGGAGAAGGCGCCTCAAGAAGAAGAAAAAGATCTTCTCTTATAGTAGCAAAGTGAGGTGGCAGATTTTACATAGCTTCTCAGATATGACTCATTCATATCGTCTTGCCTCGGAGCTTAAATTAAGAATTTTCCTAGAAGAACATTGTAAATTTAGGCATTATATGTTTTACGTTCCATTAAGTAAATTAGCTCGTGTATGTATGACTGTTCCTTTACAAATAATGCGAGCAGTTTCGCCCTACTCTGTGCCCAGATCTTTACTAAATTAAACCATCCATTATACATCGTCAGAGGAGAGACGAGGTCGTGGAAGAATTGAATCACATCCAGCTGCCCTATGATATTGTAACATCCGCCTTCCTCTGGCAGCTGAATCAGCGGGGACAAAGAAGCGCTCGGCGGCGTTCTCATTTCTATGAATAGATTAGAATGTCTCTAATGTAATATTTCCGAAGGACATAAACACATCCATCTTTCCAATATATATTGCCCAGAAATCTCTGTCAGTGTCTGAACTAACAAAGGAAACCTACACAGAAAGTACACGAATTCTCTTAAAATGTCTGGGGAAGTGATATATTGTGCAAGGTGTATGGAAAATAGTTACGAGGGCTGAAAATTATGTAGTGCCAACGTAGTCCAGACACTTGCAGGAGATCAGGCGTGTATAAATAGGATAAGGTAGCGGTCAGGTGGTGCTGTGTGGCATTGAAGTAAAGAGTGTCGATTTCTCGGCTCTAAAGCACGTTTTCAAAAAGATGATCAGCTTTCGTGGATTCAAATCGAGCTTGACAGTTGCAAAAATTCATCAGAATGTTATCGAGTATTACGTGAAGCCTGTGGTGAGAATGCATTACGGTACAGGACGGTTGCACGATCCGTCAAAGCGTTTCGGAATGAAACAGCGGATTTGCACCACACAGGTCGGCCGTCCATTCCTCAAGATCAGATTTACATCGTGATTGGTCTCGTTACCGTAGAATATCGATGGACTGTCCGAGCATTATCCCCAGAGGTTGATCTCAGTCATCAAACGGTGTGGCATATACCGACGAAATGTCATAGAATGAGGAAAATTGCGTCCCGTTGCGTTCCACGTCAATTCAACGACGTACAGAAATGGCCCCGGTATGCACTGGCTGCCGTGCACCTGGGCAGATACCGTAACGAAGAGAACGCATTTCTTCAGCGTATTGCCGCCATTGATGAGACGTCGGCACGAGCTAATATCCTGAATTAAATTGTCAATCGAATGAATGGCGTCGCCCAGGCTCGCAACGTCCACGGAAATTTCAACAGGAACCCAGTCGGGTGAAGCTTATTCTGATTATTGCGAATGACTACGAGCTACGAAGATGTTATTCTTACGCATGGTGTGCATGAGGGACAAACCATCAACCATTACCAATTTCAAGTATTACATCTGAGTCCGCCTATGCGGCCCAAACATCCACGTCTATTGAGAGACGATCGTCCTATCGTGTTGCATGGCAACGTACTTTGTCGTGTCGCAAGTAATGCTAAGCTGTTACTGCAACGATTCTTGGAACACCAACCGTACTCATCAGACATGAGTCCTTGTGACATTGACCTGCGCGGAAGTTGAAGGAACCACTCTGAGACCGCCGATTACCTTACGTGGCATCTGTATTCCGCGCCGTAGGGCGCTCCGTCGCAGTTATTAGCAGAGAACGCCTTTCCAATTGTCCCCAAGAGCTTCCAGATATTTGGCAAAATGTCATAGACTCCGCAGGTGACAACATGGAAGGTAAGTAATCCAATTGTACTCGTTAGTTATTTAAATATTTAGTTCTATCAATATTGCCACCACTTTATTTATTGTCCTCGTACTTACTTACTTACTTACTTACTTACTTACTTACTTACTTACTTACTTACTTACTTACTTACTTGCTTGCTTGCTTGCTTGCTTGCTTGCTTGCTTGCTTGCTTACTTACTTACTTACTTACTTACTTACTTACTTACTTACTTACTTACTTCCTTCCTTCCTTCCTTCCTTCCTTCCTTCCTTCCTTCCTTCCTGACGTTACAGCCCTTGAGGGACCTTACCCTCCTCCATTGCTTCTTCCCATACTTCCCTTTGTATTGACCCACAACTTGTTAAGTTTCATCCTCCTCAGGTTGATTTCCACATTATCCAGCCACCTGGTTCTAGGCCTGGCCCTTATTCGACAGCCTCCTATTTCTCCTTGGAAACCTTTTTAACCACCCTATTCTCTGTCATTCATTACTAATGAAGAAGCCATCACAGTCCGTTACGTTTAATTTCTAGCACGATATCTGGTCTATCATTCCTGCGCAAGGGTGTAGGGATAGCGTGCTTTCCTCTTATCCTGGGGCCCCGGGCTCGATTACGGGCCAAGTCAGGGAGTTTTACCTGGATCTGATGGCTCGTTCATGATCCACACAGCCTACGTGATTACAATGGACGAAATATGTTGGTGAGATGGAGGCTCCGGTCTTGAAAGCCAAGAATAACGGCCGTGAAGAAGCGTCGTCCTGACCAAACGGCACCTCGTATTCTTCAGGCCTTCGGACCGAGTAGCGGTCGCCTGGTAGCCCATGGGCTTTCGGAGCTGTTGCGCCATGGGGTTTGGTTTCGAAACTGGTCTATTCCGAGTCTCTTCAATAATAATCATGTTATTAGGTTACGTCCCAGTAACTACTTTTACGGTTTTCAGAGACGCCGAGGTACCTGGATTTAGTCCCACAGGAGTGTTTTTACGTGCCAGTAACTGTACCGACACGAGGCTGACGTATTTGAGCACCTTCAAATACCACCGGACTGAGCCAGGTTCGAACCTGCCAAGATCGGGTCAGAAGGCTAGTGCCTCAAACGTCTGAGTCTCTCAGCCCGGCCCTAGTCCCTCCATCGTTTCTTTCTCTCGAAAATACTCTCTCATTCATTGGATCATACTTTCCATATTTATTTTTTACAAGTTGCTCTACGTCGCGCCGACACAGGTAGGTCTTATTGCGACGAAGAGACAGAAAAGTACTAGCAGTTGGAGGGACACGGCCGTGGCCTTAATGAAGGTACAGCTCCAGCATTTACGGGTGTGAAAATGTGAAACCAGCAGGGAAAATCAAATTCAAGGTTGCCGACAGTTCAGTTCGAACCCGCTAGCTCCCGAATGTGAGCTCACAGCTGCACACACCTAACCACATGGCCAACTATCTCGGTCATATTTTTTTCTAATGATTTTATTTTCTCATTCCTGTAACAATCAATCAATACTGATCTCCATTTAGGGCAGTCGCCCAGGTGGCAGATTCCCTATCTGTTGTTTTCCTAGCCTTTTCTTAAATGAGTTCAAAGAGATTGGAAATGTATTGAACAGATTGGATTCGTGTATGTCGTTATCCAATACATCACTACAGGGTAGAGATAAACTTAGATTCGTAATTAAGGCAGTGTTAAAGGGTACAAATACAACTATTGTGAACTTAGGAGTTATTGGTCTGCGGCGATAAGTTTCGGCTACCTATCCCCCAAACCCTCTATCTTGAAAGAGCCACACTCCTTTTCTGAGGCGCCTTCCGAGCATCCTTCCATTACACCGTTTGTCCCTTTTCATTCCCTGCGGTTAATATGTAAACAACAAGAAAACATTGTGGCAAGTTCATGCTCGAGCGCCTGGAAGGTCCGCAGGCAATCTTACATCTTTACAGGCGTATTGCACCAAAACTAATCACTGCAGACCTCTGGTTCCTCTATTTTCAATACTGCAATTGTAGCCTTCAATTTAAGAAACATGGTTTTTCAGCACACTGAAGAAGGTTTTCAGTGGTTGCCCATTTTCACACCAGGCAAAATGCTTGGGCTGTACCTTAACTGAGGCCACGGCAACTTCCTTTTCTCTTTCATCATCGCCATAAGAGCTATCTGTGTCGGTGCGACATAAAGTCAACTGTAAAAGAAAGAATTCTGCACTCTGTGTCTTACCGCAGTACGATGCACCATTGACTTAAGGGGGGACCAACACCCTTGATCAACCAAACATGCATTCCTAAATGTATTCGTATAAAATTGAACTTTTCTCTTGATAACAGTGAAAAGGTTTTGTAAATATCCCCAATATTTTTGGAGTTATGGCCAAAAATGTGATGCTATTTCACCCAAGCAAAACTTCGTTTCCCGTAACTTTTGTTTTTCAGAACCGTTTCCGTGATAACTCTGAAAGATTTTAAGATATTAAGATGAAAATTTTCATGCATGTATATTTCATAGAGAAAAGGAAGATATTTTAGAATTATTGAACTCGGTGCATTGGTTAAGTTTAAAACAATATAATTCCAAATGAAAACTAATGAAAATTTGACTACTTGAAAATAACTTCATGAAAATATATTTATGGTTGGTGTACTTCACTGATTCTAGTACAGGTTGTATCTGTAACGTTACTAATCATAATAAAAAAGAATCGTAGAAAAATATTCATGTGTTTAGAAGTTATCAGGGAAAGGGCAAACTATTGGTCATGATACACCGCCATTTAGAATAATTAATTATATATGATAACATAGGTTTATATGATCTCTAAATATGTAAGAATATTATTAATGAATGATGCGTTTGTTATACGAAATTTCCTTTTAGTATTCTTTTTCGTTTCTGCGGAAAAATAAATTTAATGTACCCCATTTTTTCAAAGCTTTAGGTACCCCCTCAAGGTCTCTACTAAGATTTCTTGCTTTCAATAAGTTTTTCAGGACACTCTAATACCATAAACTATTTTGTATATATCTCTTCTATTACATTTTTATTATCTGTCATTTTTAGTCAGGGATATTTAAAGCTAAGGCATAATTCGTAATCATTACCATCAACTTACAAAGTTGTTTTCTTTCTCTGTAACTACTATGCTGTCTCGAGAGAAGTTTTTCGTAAAAGTAAACGGAGTGGTGCCCTTTACTTGAGAGGTTGTGCAATCGATTAGAGTTGTCATTGGATTCTAATAACCGTGGCCATGGCTCGATGCCCAGGCAGTGAATGCGTGAGTTTTAAATGAAACTTCAAGTCTGTTTTGGGATTCCCTGCAGGTAGAATGATTATGATTACTATGTCAACATTGATGTAAAATGTCCTAACTTATTTTTATTTGTATATTTTTAACGGGCCTTCAGAGGCGGTTGAACACGTGACGATTTGAGGGAAAATGATGGCAAAGACATACGAAATATATATGCACATTATTATAAGAAAATGTATCAACAGCAGTTGCTACATAAGATAAATAGAAATAGGTTCGTGTTTTAACTCACATGGCATGTTAGAGTAATGAATTTGCATTATTATTATTATTATTATTATTATTATTATTATTATTATTATTATTATTATTATTATTATTATTATTATTCCCGGCTCCATGGCTAAATCGTTAGCGTGCTGGCCTTTGGTCCAGAGGATCCCGGGTTAGATTCCCGGCCAGGACGGAGATTTTAACTTTAAATGTTTAATTCGCTTGGCTCGGGGCCTGGGTGCTTATGTTGTGCTTATTCCTGCAACCCACACACCACATATAACACTATCCTCCACCACAATAACACTCATTTACCTACACATGGCAGATGCCGCCCACCCTCATGTGAGGGCCTGCCTTACAAGGGGTGCACCCAGCTAGAAATAGCCGCACGAAATTATTATTATTATTATTATTATTATTATTATTATTATTATTATTATTATTATTATTATTATTATTATTATTATTATTATTATTATTATTATTATTATTTCTCCGTTATGGTCATCTAGGGACGACATGCCAATTTCAATGCTTCATCCTTTGTTGTTCTTTCTTCTTTCTCCAATACACCTTCATCTTCACTATGTATTGTATTCTTCTTGTTTCGTTGAGGCCCCTTGGACCACGTGCTTCCTAACTCTGGTGAGATTTTTTCTTAGTCCAATATTCCTTCAACTTTGCGCTGCGGGTTGCTTTCCTTTCCTGAGTCCACTTCGCTCCCACTCCAGGACGCAATGTTTTAGCTGTCATTGACTGGAGAGTGTCAGATGTTCTGATCGGCATTACAAATTTATCCTTGTTAAATAATATACCTTTGGGACCAATTTTTAAAAATTCCAGGTCTTTCAAACGATTTTAGTCCATTTAGCATTTGCCCCCTTCGCTCTAGAAAGGGTGCTGAAGATTCTTGATATCAGTTTCCTGTTGACCATTCTGAATATGGGACCGTAGAAGATAAGACTCCTCTTTCTCATGGCTGATGTTATGCTCTCTAAATGTTTATAAATCTCGTTGTTGTGCCTGATTCTGTATTCACCTCCCTCTGTACTGCGTCCAAAGGTTTTTCTCAGGATCTTTCGTTCTTTCAGTTCCATATTCAGGAGTTGTCCCTTTTTTATTATGTTCAAGCATTCTGAGGCATACAGTCCTGAAAGTTATGTACTTTATTGCTAATTTAAATCATTCAAAGCTCAATATTCACGTTATACCACGCCTTTAGGTATCATGTTTGTAAATGGAAGATAACCGATTTATTTCAGCCCGTACGAACTTTTTATACAGCTATTGTTTACCAAAAGAAGTTTGACAAATGACAAGTGAACCGTACCAGGCGATAGAGTCGGGAGGGGGATGATTAATAGGAGGTCTGGGGCTTTCACCTCGTGTTCCTAATTAAGAGATAACTAAAGACTTGTTTTAAATCAGGATACAGCGATCTGTAGGAACACTAACAATGCTAACATTCACAACTTAAGGCGGGAATTTATGAAAATTGCTGTGAAGTAAAGGGCGTGATTGATATGCAACGTAATCACTGGATCAATAAAGCACCCGCGATTGAAATTCCAGACTAATATAAGGGAAGTATTTAAAATGAGAAATTACACCCTAAACTTCTGAATTCCAGGTAGAACTTTTGATACCGTCGCTCTGACACGGCAACAACAATCACACATAAGATCCTTTACTTACTGCCGTTGCTGTTGTTCCAAGGAATGAACATCCACGTTGGGGGTTGTATGAGTTTTAGAATTCTGCACTTAGCTGTAAAAGGCACAAATCGCCAAACACTGTGGGACGCTGTGCTGTAGGCAATATGCACAACGTTTGCGATGTGCGGACTGCATAACTGATAGTTAAGGAATATTCGTGTTCTTAGAGCACACTTCTAAGAATAAAACAAAACAACTACATGACAGTGTACTTGGGCCTTTCAAACATTACTGACACTAAATATGATCCCTTCAGAGTATCTCCTTGTTGAAAAATAAATAAATAAATATCATGCCAATGTTTATACACCTTTGCTATCGTTCTGGCAATTTCCATATTAGAGTAGCGAACGAAGCTTTGGGGGTATAGCGGTGCGAATGCTTGACAGCAGACTGAAGATCGTCGTTTGAGGTGAAATTCTTACCCCACTTGAACTGTTTCGTTGTACTGAATACAGTTTGGTCTCTGGGGGCAAATCCAGCAAGTATGGTAGATGAGGATGTCCGGTGTATTCTAAAACACCCATTGTGTCGACCTACAGCTATGAGTAGTGTTCAGTGTGACGGTTCTGTTGCGTTCTCTAGTTCATTGAATGTGATTCGCTTTCTCTAAAGTATCACGTCGGACAAACTCTGCGTTTTGTCCGATTTGCATCAATGAATCTTCAATGATCTGTATTTAGGGCTATAGCCGGGGTACCAGACTCCATATCATTTGTTTACCTAGCCACGAGTGTCAA
The DNA here is from genome assembly GCF_040414725.1 of Anabrus simplex. Lineage (NCBI taxonomy): Eukaryota > Metazoa > Arthropoda > Insecta > Orthoptera > Tettigoniidae > Anabrus > Anabrus simplex. The sequence goes on from NC_090265.1 coordinate 1,752,933,052, forward strand.
AGCGCTGTGCCCCTGCTAGAAATGCTGTGCACGCGGGCGCAAGTCGCTTCCCCTCACTTGGCTTGTACTTCACCTCGTGGCTGACTCAGGGCTGTGCACACCTAGTGGTGATAGGCTCCAGTTACCTGTGTTGGTCTACAAGTAATGGTTGAAACGTTCAGCTGCATAGGCTGTGGCATAACGATCGACATATAAGTTATTACTGTGTGTGTTCCTGTACTTCTGTATCAACATGGTTGCTTGAAGAGATGCGACTTTTAACATGCCCTTTTTCTTAAGTTTACAAAAGTAAGATGTTTTACTACGGTAGTGATATGGCAGCGGCAGAATGTTCCGTATTATTCTGTATTGAGCACGCTAAGTCCTTAACAAAGCCATTTTTTTTGTATTCACTCCTTATGACAACCTTTAAAGTAATTATTTATGTTCCTGCTACGCGGTGATTGCAAAGCGTGTTGTTCGGCACATTTTACACAAACGCCGTGATAAAGCATTTAAATATGTTCGTCCTTACATGAAGGAATATATATACATGTATTGCTCGGAGCATTATAGTTATAAAAGGGTAATATATCGTGGCGAATGCTGGTATCAAGGCGTGAACTAACAGGTTACCACTTTTCGGCGGTTGGTTTAGTGAACGTCAAGCCTTAGGCGTTTTGAGCCAATGGAGTAGCCTGCTGTGTTGTCAGGCTGCTTCAAAAGCTACTGCCCTGGACACTGCCACTGCCATAGAGAGGCTGTCAGGATCAGATTTTCAGTATGGGCCAAGTAATTAAAAATGCTACGAGAGGAATAGGCAGTTGTGTTTATGTTTCGTAGATCTAGAGAAAGCATATGACAGGGTACCGAGGGAAAATATGTTCGCTATACTGGGGGACTATGGAATTAAAGGTAGATTATTAAAATCAATCAAAGGCATTTATGTTGACAATTGAACTTCAGTGAGAATTGATGGTAGAATGAGTTCTTGATTCGGGGTACTTACAAGGGTTAGACAAGGCTGTAATCTTTCACCTTTGCTGTTCATAGTTTACATGGATTATCTTCTGAAAGGTATAAAATGGCAGGTAGGGATTCAGTTAGGTGGAAATGTAGTAAACAGTCTGGCCTATGCTGACGATATGGTCTTAATGGCAGATTGTGCCGAAAGCCTGCAGTCTAATATCTTGGAACTTGAAAATAGTTGCAATGGGTATGGTATGAAAATTAGCCTCTCGAAGACTAAATTGATGTCGGTAGGTAAGAAATTCAACAGAATTGAATGCCAGATTGGTGATACAAAGCTAGAACAGGTCGATAATTTAAAGTATTTAGGTTGTGTGTTCTCCCAGGGTGGTAATATAGTCAGTGAGATTGAAGCAAAGCGCCGTAAAGCTAATGCAGTGAGCTCGCAGTTGCGATCAGCAGTATTCTGTAAGAAGGAAGTCAGCTCCCAGACGAAACTATCTTTACATCGGTCTGTTTTCAGACCAACTTTGCTTTACGGGAGCGAAAGCTGGGTGGACTCAGGATATCTTATTCATAAGTTAGAAGTAACAGACATGAAAGTGGCAAGAATGATTGCTGGTACAAACAGGTGGGAACAATGGGAGGAGGTTACACGGAATGAGGAGATAAAGGCTAATTTAGGAATTAACTCGATGGATGAAGCTGTATGCATAAACCGGCTTCGGTGGTGGGGTCATGTGAGGCGAATGGAGGAGGATAGGTTACCTAGGAGAATAATGGACTCTGTTATGGAGGATAAGAGAAGTAGAGGGAGACTAAGGCGAAGATGGTTAGACTCAGTTTCTAACGATTTAAAGATAAGAGGTATAGAACTAAATGAGGCCACAACACTAGTTGCAAATCGAGGATTGTGGCGACGTTTAGTAAATTCTGAGAGGCTTGCAGACTGAACGCTGAAAGGCATAACAGTCTATAATGATAATGTATGTATGTATGTATGTATATTGAACGCCCCCCCTCCCCGTATTAAGGAAAATAATGGGTAGTCAGGTACGCTGTATTGTTTCTTCACCGACGTAAAATTTGTTTTATCCTGTATGTCAGTACGTTGTTGTTGTCTGTCAACCTTTTGGTCCCGTTTCTTGATGCGGGATAGGGGATGAGGTGTGATGAACTTATAGTGCACGTTTTACGGCAGGATGCCCTTCCTGACGCCAATCTAAGTTGAGAATCTAATGAAGATGACGGGAATGATAGTGATAGAAATTGGGTAAATAGGGGGGGAAATCGGCTGTGTCCAATGTATAGGAATAATTTGCCTGATAGTGAAAACGGGAAACCACGGAAAACCATTCTAAGGATCGCCGATGGTGGGGCTCTAACCCATTAAAACAACAATGCCTCTGCTGAAGACTCCATGATAGCCGAACTATAGAAATACGCCCCAGAAGAGCAATAGACGCCTGGCATCATTGACATATGGGAGAAAGAACAACTACTGGAGGACTGGAATGTAGCTTTAATCCATACTTCACATATGAAAGGAATTATCAATGATGTAAATAACTATCGTAGTATCACATTACTCCCAGTAGCATAAAAGGTTCTATCGTTATCCTTCCTAGAACGACTAGAACAGCAAGATGAACGCTCGCTTGGAGAATACCAGGGAGGTTTCCGGATAGGCCTATCAGCTGCAGAGCAGATCCACAATCTTAGAACGATAATGAGATACCAAATGTTGAGAGTCTGAACATACGTTTGCACGTGGCATACTACTCAATTGACCGCGATGTGTTGCTTCACATAATTCCAGAAATGGGAGTCGATGAAGAACTGTAAGCAACCCTCGCTAATACCATCTCCAGAGTAGTTCCAAGGATGCTATTCCGCACCCTTTGAAATTATAACGGTTGTTAGGCAGGGAGATGAACTCCCACCACTCTTGTTTACCTGCGTACTGGAGAAAGTAATACAGGAGTGGTGTCAGATACTACAAGACAGAAACTTGCTCAGACCTTTAATGATTGGGATGAAGACGAACAGTGTAGAAGTTGACTGCGAACCTTCTGCGGATGATATGGCAATAATGGCAGAATATTTTGAAATTGAAACACAAGGAATTAATGTGCTAAAAGAGGTTATTGTTGTTGATTTCTAAGTTATCAGTCCATAGACCGATGCAGCCCTTCGTGCCACCCTGTAATGTGCTAACATTTTCATTTCTACGTAACTACTTCATCCTACATCACCTCAAATCTGCTTGTCGTATACATACCTTGGTCTAACCTACCGTTCTTACCACCTACGCTTCCCCTCAAAAACCAACTGAACAAGTGCTGGGTGTCTTAAGGTGTGCCCTTTCATTGCATCACTTCTTTTGATCAAATTCAGCCAAATCTTTCTCCTCTCACCAATTAGATTTATTAAATTTTCATTCGTGATTCGATCTATCCATCACATCTTCATAACACCATTTCCATACAATGCCACGCTCCAGACAAAAGTCTTCAAATGCGTCTCTGAAGACCTTAAAAAGTAGTTAGTGGGACGTAAAGCAAATAACATTATTATTATTATGAAGTCTTCCAATATATATTTCTAATTCCTATATCAATGTACGAAGTGTACAGATATCTTTTCTTAGAAAAACCTTCATTGATTATGCTAGTCTACAAATTATGTCCTTCTTAATTCCGACATCATCAGTTATTTTACTACCCAATAAAAATATTCATCTACTTCCTATAATACTTCATTTCCTAATCTAATATTACCTGCAGCACTTGATTTATTCCGATTGCACTCCATTACTTTTGTTTTGGACTTATTTATTTTTTCTTGTACTCCTTCCCAAGACTATATCCATACTATTCAGCAATTTCTCCAGATCATTTGAGTCTCAGATAAAATAACAATATCATCAGCAAATATCAGGGTTTTGATTTTCTCTCCTTGTACTGCGATTCCCTTCCCTAATTTTTCCTTGATTTCCTTTCCTCTCTGTTCTCTATAAACATTGAAAATAAGGCGGTGACGAACTGAAGCCTTATCTCACTCCTTTCTGGATTGCTGCTTCTTTCTTTCAAAGCCTTCGCTTCTTATAATTGCGGACTGATTTTTATACGGATTGTAGATAATTCCTCCTTGTAGGTATCTGACCTCGATCACCTTCAGAATATCAAATAGCTTGGTCCAGTCCAAATTATCAAATGCCTTTCCATGATCAAGATCATGACCTGAAAGAGGTAGTAGAACAAACAGGCTTATGGATATACTTTAAAAGGATGGAAGTAATATCATTTCAAACCTTGGCTCAATAGCCGTAGGGCGTTATCACGCGCGACTACTCCACTCTGTTAATATTGTTATTTCGTGATACGAGTGAAATAAATAAATACATAAATAACACGAAATTTGTTCGAAACGTATGACATAGAGTGTACGACTTTATGCACATGAAGCTAGAAGTAGTTTAACATCGAACAAGCACATGTAAATTTGCTGGTGACACCGAAATGGCGGCTGATAATTTAATTAAGGTATGACCGCAGAGTCTTCCTGGTCTTAAAGATAGTCACCCAGGAGATCCATACTTTAAGACTACGGGAGGTGAGGTTAAAACCACCAACTCTTATGCCTATACCACATGAAGTCGGTAAGCAAGAGATCAGAGCAGCAACTTACCTCAAAGCGAATAAACAACAAGATCGTAGATTAATTGATCCATCATCCCGTTGCTAAATTCAAAACAAATGGTACCCTATATACGAAACAGGGCATGATTTCTCCCAGAAAACATGGAATGTAAATGGTTCTAAAAGTTTCTAGGTAAATCTGTGTTATATGGATTTATTCTTATTATCTTCCTCTCGGAATTATTCGTGCTTACTGCCTCCTCTCTCTGGCCCCCCCTCTACCAACCTTCGTGAGTCGCGTGGCAGACCGAGAGATGCCGATGGACGCCGACGCCAGGCGAGTCCATGACTGGGAGCGGCGTCCGTCCTCACTGTTCCCTGGACTGCGGTGGATATCGGCTGTAAGAAACAGAAGCAGAGGCACTACTGACTGTCAACAGCGCCCACTAACTCTATCAGCAGCCTACCTGCCCGTGAGTACAAACATTTTCCTTGGAGCTACATCGCATAGCGTAGCTCTTGATTATACATCAGTTTAAATAAAGATGCATGAAAATTTTAACTGGAAACCGTTCTTTAAGTGTTACCACTTATTGGACAAAGAATGGCACAGTCCATGTTTATACGTATATTATCTACGTTTCACTCTTATATATTTCTGTGTAGAGTAACTTTACAAGAATAAATTAGAATTATAAACATACTTAAAAGGAAATTTCTCTGTGAAAACTGGAGGCTTGATTATCAACTGTAAAGGCCAGTCGACCTGTCACGAAACTTATCTCCTCTAGCTAAATTTGCGGCACACAATTTTGCGAGAGTAGACGGGCATTTATAGCAACATATTTAAGGGAATGCCGGATAATCTTCCTGATGGGGATTTCCCAGTATCGTGACTCTAAAGCAGATAATACCGTTGGTACGTGCCGTTAAACAATCAACACCTCCATCTTGTTACTGCAAAACCGCTGGAACCAAGATTGAGTGTTTGAATTTCGGTGAAGTCAATACGCAAAGAATAGTGCTTAAATTTAAGCTACCTGAGTCTGTAGCGTTTCTACCGTAATAAAAATACCGTCTTGAGGGCGAAAATCAAGCACTCCTCCTTGGCCTCACACTGGTAATACTTGAAAGGATATGAAGAACACTTCTGGAAACAAAGAGATATCGTCTGAAAGCCGAAATGACTACTTCGAATGGTAGAGCCGCTGGGCATCAAAACAGAGTTTGGCGGTTACGACCCATTTCGGTGGTATTGAGAAGTGTCCAAATACGCAAGTTTTGTGATGTTTGATGTTTAAATGGGCCTAACATCTAAGTCATGGCCGGCCACTTTTGTGTCGGTGGATATACCAGCACGTACGAGCAGTTAAAGAAACCTAAACCACATTACATTATTATTATTATTATTATTATTATTATTATTGCCCGCCTGGTGGCCATGATTGTTAAGGCGCTGAAGTCTAAAACGGTCTAACACCGAGGTTAGCCGGTTCGAGTCCCGTTGGTCGAAAAAATTTTCACCATCTGAATGTTGGCCGGCAGGGTAGGGGAGGTGGTGGTATACAATTTCTAATCACTAGATTGCGTGCCAAAAGCCTGGATTAAATTCCAAACCTCTCCGCAGTGCTCATATGGAGTGAGGGCATATGACGCTGTTGATGGTGATTCGTCCGTCGGATGGGGACGTTAAGCCTTGAGCAGACCCCTTGGTGCTATTCGACAGGAGTAGGCTATGTGCCGGCACCGGGTTTCACCCTCTCCCTACTATCATATATCACGTCATTCATTTCATCTCCCATTAACTCCTCTGATGAGGTTGACGTCAGGAAGGGCATCCGGTCAAAAAAAAACCGCCACGACAAATTCATCTCACCTCATACCCGACCCCGTAGGGAAACGGGACAAGGGTTGGACAAACATTATTATTATTATTATTATTATTATTATTATTATTATTATTATTATTATTATTATTATTATTATTATTATTATTATTATTATTATTATTATTATTATTATTATTATTATTTAAATTACCTGGCGCTATTGGTCCCGAAGGAGACATACAGATCATGAGGTGACGCATGGTCAGCGAGATGAATTCGCTCTGCGGGGTCGGGCTGAGTGGCTCAGATGGCTTTCTGACGGCTGCTTGGCAGGTTCGTTTCTGGCTCAGTCCGGTGGTATTTAAAGGTGCTCAAATACGTCCGCCTCGTGTCGGTAGATTTACTGGCACGTAAAGAACTCCGGCGGGACTAAATTCCGGCACCGCGGCGTCTCCGGAAACAGTCAAGGCAGTTACTGACACGAAAAACAAATATTATTATTATTATCTCTCTGTCGTTATTCTTGGCTTTCTAGACCGAGCCTGTCATCTCACCGTCAGGGAGTTCCTCCGTAGTAATCATGTATGCTGAATGCATCTTGAACCAACTCTCAGGTACAGATAAAAATACCTGGCTTGGCAGGAATCGGGAATCGAAACCGGGGCCTGCGGGTGAGATGCAGGCGCACGTTAGAAGGAACGAATACATTAGAAGGCTGGTTTATTGCCAGAGCGTGTATCGCAGAAAATGTACATTAAAGAGTAGGACAAGGAATATTTTATTACGAAAGGCCTTCATACATGACGAGATATTCGAAGTTTCACGCTCATTCATTCATACAAGAGTACACTCAGTGTTTCAGTCAGGAGTTTAGGTTATACAACATTATTTTAAAATCTGGTGAAATTAATATTTAATCTCCGGGCTTTGATTTCTTTGTGTGTTCTGTCGTATGTTATTGTCCACAAATAATTTAAATTCAGCCTTTCTTAGTCATCATGCTAACGGCCGTAGCCGTGTAGAAACGCCGGATTCCGTGAGATCTCCGAAGTTAAGCAACATTGGGCGTGGTCAGAAGTTGGATGGGTTGCCACGCGCTGTTGGTGGGGGAGTAAGGGAATGGAGGAGCGGAAAGGAACTGGCCACGCTACCGCACGTAAACTCCGGCTCAGGAACACCTCTGCGGAGGCTCGGACCTGCCTTCGGGCAGAATAACCTTTACCTTATTCATCATAGCAGAGTTTCTTTATTATTTTCTACCGAAAAGCTCAGGTGCTATCTCTAGTGCTAAAGGATGCCTGATTAAAATACAGATCAGGTGTTTAACACTGAAACGTACTTAAATCCGTGATAACTGTTGTTTGTAGATGCACTGGGCCCATTATTGATCTCTATTTCAGAATAATACTCCCGTTCTCCAGCGCCATTTAAAACCAACTGTATGTGAAAGATCATCATCATCATCATCATCCAGCTCTGTGATGTAGTGGTCAGTGTGATTAGCTGCCACCCTCGGAGGCCCGGGTTCGATTCCGATCAGCCACGAAATTCGAAAAGTGGAATGAGGACTTGAACGGAGTCTACTGAGCCTGGGAAGGTCAGCTGAGTAGAGGGGGCTCGATTACACCCTCATCCATTCTCAAAGTGGTTTCCCATGGTTTCCCACTTCTTCACCAGGTGAATGCTAGGATGGTACTTACTTTAAGGCCATGGTCGGTTCCTTCCCACTCTTATCCCTTTCCTATCCCAAGGTCACCAATGGAACAATCTGTGTCGGTGTGACGTATAGCAAGATTGTAAAAAAATCATCATCATCGTCATCAACATTTCTTTCCAGAGCTCTCTGCCATAACATTAGTGACCGAGTATTACGCTCAAGTTGGACGCACACGGTGCAATTCTGATTATGATACGAATTTTTGAATATTGATCTCAAGAGAGGATCATCATTGGTTTGAGTATCTCAGGTGGTAGAGCACTGACCTCCTGATCAGAACTTGGCGGGTTCGATCCTCGCTCAGTCCAGTGGTATTTGAAGGTACGCAAATACGTCATACCCGTTCTGGTACATTTACTGGCAAGTAAAAGAAATCCTGTGGGACGCAATTCCGGCACATCGACGTCTCCGAACATCATGAATATGTAGTTAGTGGAACGTAAAAACAATAACATTACTATTATTACTCTCCAAGTCTGTGAAATTACTGGAATTCTTTTATAAGTTTAAACACATCAAATTATATGCCTCAAAAAACCATGAAAGTAATTACATACACACATACATCATGCCTTTCAACGTTCAGTCTACAAGCCTCTGTGAATTTACTAATCGCCGCCACAATCCTCTATTTTGTAACTAGTCCCATGGCCTCGTTTAGTTCTATAGCTACTTTCTTTAAATCATCAGAAACTGAGTTCAAGCATCGTCGTCTTGTTCTCCCTCTACGTCTCATACCCTCCATAACAGAGTAAATTATTCTCCTATGCAACCTATCCTCCTCCATTCGCTTCACATAACCCCACCGCGAAGCCTGTTTATGCATGCAGCTTCATCCATCGACTTAATTCCTAACTTAGCCATTATCACCTCATTCCAAGTACTATTCTGTCATTGTTCCCACCTTCTTGTATCAGCAAACATTCTCGCTACTTTCATGTCTGTCACTTCTAACTTATGAGTAAGATATCCTGAGATCACCCAGCTTTCACTCCCGTAAAGTAAAGTTGGTCTGAAAACAGACCGATATAGAGATAGTTTTGTCCGGGAATTGACTTTCTTCTTGCAGAATACTGTTGAACGCAATGCGAGCTAACTGTATTTCCTTTGAAGCAGTTACTATACTACCATCCTGGGAGAACACACTTCCTAAATACTTCAAATTATTTACCCGTTCCTGATTTGTTCCCCAATCTTACATTCAGTTCTCTTGGATTTAATACCTTCTGACATCAGATTAGCCTTGGAAAGGCTAATTCTCATACCATATTCATTGTGCCTGTTTTAAAGTTCTAAGATGTTAGACTGCAGGCTTTCGGCAAAATCTTCCATTAAGACCAAGTCGACAGCATACGACAGACTGCTTACTACATTTCCAACTAACTTAATCCCTCACTATAAAAGCATTTTTTGGCGAAAAGGTCCGTTAACATCATTATTCTGCCTCTTCCACTCTAGGATTGATCTCCTTGGGAACACGCTTGATCAACCGTTGGGTTTTGAAATTTTCTTTGTATTGTCGCATCTTCTCCCGGCGTCAATCCTTTCCTTCCTCTGATCAAGAAGTTGCCTTATTATTCATACGTTTTTCTGAAAATCACGGACTCTTTTCAGGATAACGCTAACATTATTATAACACCCTAAATTTAAGGTATTTATAGTAACTAAATCTAATCTTTCAGATGATGATCTTATAGTTGAGGTCCCAAAATTGGACAACGGCAACAGAAAAAAATTAAATAGTAATTCGCACTGGGTATGATTGGTTGCCTAGTTGTACTTCTCCGTAAAGCACCAACACCACCACCACTACCACCAATAATACGCAACGAATTATTCAAATATGATGTGGCAGCTCTAATATGAATTGTCAATTTAATTTCCTGGATTAAATTGCAAACAAAACAATTTCGTTCAGGATCAGGTACATGACTACATATATGAAGGGTCACTACCATTTATGGTATGAATCAATTTTGAAAATTGGATGTAATGAAGATGTGCAGGATGAATGCTAAATTGTGTTTAACAGCCTATGAATAATGTTCTCGCTAGCAGTATAACGTCGCACTGATCGAGATTGGATTTCGGCGACAATAGGATGGAAGATGGTTTAAGACTGGGGAAAAAAGAACCCTGGTCTTAATTAATGTACATCCCCAGAAAAGCATTTCCAGGGCTGTCGATGGTGCGATTAGAACCAACCAGCTTCCTAGTGCAAAATTTGCAAAACTGGATCTACGCGGACCGTCCCGCGCAGCCACCTCGCTTGATAAATTTATTATTATTGTTTTTTGTTTTATGGTTCATGTTTGTGGGTTACTGTAGTCACGTCCTAGTTCGTGAACCATGGCAACGGCTGAGTGGCCTAGTAAGTGGTCCTGAGAGTCGGGATACCAGTTGCTATGGAATGGGAGTGGGCATCTCGGACATATTCTGAGTCGTGGCCCTCCTTGTGCTCAGGCGGCTAGGACTACACAATTCACCGGTGGTCCATAACCCGTTAGAGGAGAGATCCTCACTTGGACTATGTGCAAGTAGGGCAGCATCCTGCTTCATGAATTTACCGAGCTCAGAACACTTTAAGCAAGCCTCGGACCTATGGGAGTAATGGAGTCCCACTCCCATTTGACAGGCGAGGGACTCCTTGGAAACAACTTGGCGAACGAAATGGAATTCGATGGGGAGCTATCAATATTAATGGGGCTTATGGAAGAAAGAAGGTAGAACTTGCTGAGTCAGCAAAGAGGATGCATCTGGATGTGCTAGAAGTAAGTGATATTCGGGTAAGGGGAGATAAGGAGGAAGAGATAGGAGATTATAAAGTGTACTTGACGGGTGTTAGAAAGGGAAGGGCAGAGTCTGGGGTAGGGTTCTTTATCAGGAATACCATTGCACGCAACATAGTTTCTATTAGGCACGTAAGTGAGCGAATGATGTGGGTAGATTTGTCAGTGGGAGGAATTAGGACAAGAATTGTGTCCGTGTATTCACCATGTGAGGGTGCAGATGAGGACGAAGTTGACAAGTTTTATGAAGCATTGAGTGACATCGTGGTCAGGGTCAACAGCAAGGATAGAATAGTGCTAATGGGCGATTTCAATGCGAGAGTTGGGAATAGAACTGAAAGATACGAAAGGGTGATTGGTAAATGTGGGGAAGATATGGAAGCTAATGGGAATGGGAAGCATTTGCTGGACTTCTGTGCTAGTATGGGTTTAGCTGTTACGAAAACATTCTTCAAGCATAAGGATATTCACCGCTACACATGGGAGGCTAGGGGTACCAGATCCATAATAGACTATATCTTAACAGACTTTGAATTCAGGAAATCTTTTAGGAATGCACGAGTTTTTCGGGGATTTTTCGATGATACAGACCATTATCTGATCTGTAGTGAACTAAGTTTCTCTAGGGCTAGGGTAGAGAAAGTGAAATCTGTCTGCAAACGAATAAGGGTAGAAAATCTCCAGGACGAGGAAATTAGACAGAAGTACATGGATATGATTAGTGAGAAGTTTCGAACAGTAGACAGTAAGCAGGTTCAGGATATAGAAAGTGAATGGGTGGCATACAGGGATGCTGTAGTAGAAACAGCAAGGGAATGCCTAGGAACAAGTGTGTGTAAAGATGGGAAAAGGCGAACATCTTGGTGGAATGATGAAGTCAGAGCAGCCTGTAAACGTAAAAAGAAGGCTTATCAAAAATGGCTCCAAACAAGGGCCGAGGCAGACAGGGATTTGTACGTAGATGAAAGAAACAGAGCGAAACAAATATTTGTTGAATCCAAAAAGAAGTCATGGGAAGATTTTGGTAATAACCTGGAAAGGCTAGGTCAAGCAGCAGGGAAACCTTTCTGGACAGTAATAAAGAATCTTAGGAAGGGAGGGAAAAAGGAAATGAACAGTGTTTTGAGTAATTCAGGTGAACTCATAACAGATCCCAGGGAATCACTGGAGAGGTGGAGGGAATATTTTGAACATCTTCTCAATGTAAAAGGAAATCATCATTGTGGTGTTGCAAACAGTCAAGCTCATGGGGAGGAGGAAAATGATGTTGGTGAAATTATGCTTGAGGAAGTGGAAAGGATATTAAATAAACTCCATTGTCATAAGGCAGCAGGAATAGATGAAATTAGACCTGAAATGGTGAAGTATAGTGGGAAGGCAGGGATGAAATGGCTTCATAGAGTAGTCAAATTAGCGTGGAGTGTTGGTAAGGTACCTTCAGATTGGACAAAAGCGGTAAATGCACCTATCTATAAGCAAGGGAACAGGAAGGATTGCAACAACTATCGAGGTATCTCATTGATTAGTATACCAGGCAAAGTATTCACAGGCATCTTGGAAGGGAGGGTGCGATCAGTCGTTGAGAGGAAGTTGGATGAAAACCAGTGTGGTTTCAGACCACAGAGAGGCTGTCAGGATCAGATTTTCAGTATGCGCCAGGTAATTGAAAAATGCTACGAGAGGAATAGGCAGTTGTGTTTATGTTTCGTAGATCTAGAGAAAGATGATGGCTATACTGGGGGACTATGGAATTAAAGGTAGATTATTAAAATCAATCAAAGGCATTTATGTTGACAATTGGGCTTCAGTGAGAATTGATGGTAGAATGAGTTCTTGGTTCAGGGTACTTACAGGAGTTAGACAAGGCTGTAATCTTTCACCTTTGCTGTTTGTAGTTTACATGGATCATATGCTGAAAGGTATAAAATGGCAGGGAGGGATTCAGTTAGGTGGAAATGTAGTAAGCAGCCTGGCCTATGCTGACGACTTGGTCTTAATGGCAGACTGTGCCGAAAGCCTGCAGTCTAACATCTTGGAACTTGAAAATAGGTGCAATGAGTATGGTATGAAAATTAGCCTCTCGAAGACTAAATTGATGTCAGTAGGTAAGGAATCCAACAGAATTGAATGTCAGATTGGTGATACAAAGCTAAAACAGGTCGATAATTTCAAGTATTTAGGTTGTGTGTTTTCCCAGAATGGTAATATCGTAAGTGAGATTGAATCAATGTGTAGTAAAGCTAATGCAGTGAGCTCGCAGTTGCGATCAGCAGTATTCTGTAAGAAGGAAGTCATCTCCCAGACGAAACTATCTCTACATCGGTCTGTTTTCAGACCAACTTTGCTTCATGGGAGCGAAAGCTGGGTGGACTCAGGATATCTTATTCATAAGTTAGAAGTAACAGACATGAAAGTAGCAAGAATGATTGCTGGTACAAACAGGTGGGAACAATGGCAGGAGGGAACTCGGAATGAGGAGATAAAGGCTAATTTAGGAATGAACTCGATGGATGAAGCTGTACGCATGAACCGGCTTCGATGTTGGGGTCATGTGAGGCGAATGGAGGAGGATAGGTTACCTAGGAGAATAATGGACTCTGTTATGGAGGGTAAGAGAAGTAGAGGGAGACCAAGACGACGATGGTTAGACTCTGTTTCTAACGATTTAAAGATGAGAGGTATAGAACTAAATGAGGCCACAACACTAGTTGCAAATCGAGGATTGTGGTGACGTTTAGTAAATTCTCAGAGGCTTGCAGACTGAACGCTGAAAGGCATAACAGTCTATAATGATAATGTATGTATGTATGTTTTTTGTTTTTTGTCCAACCCTTGTCCCGTTTCTCTACGGGGTCGGGTATGAGGTGACATGAATCCGACGAGGCGGCTTTTTATGACCGGAGGTCCTTCCTGACGTCAACCTCATTAGCGGAGTTAATGAGATGAAATGAATGAAATGAATGCCAGGTATATGATAGTAGGAGGGGAGAGGGTGACACTCGGTGCCGGAACAAGACTAGTCCTGTGGAATAGCACAAGGGGGGCCGCTCAAGGCTTAACGTCTCCATCCGACGGACGAATCACCATCAACAGTGTCATATGCCCTCACTCCATATGAGCACTGCGGAGAGGTTTGGAATTTAATCCAGGCTTTTTGTACGTAATCTAGTGATTAGACATTGTATACCACCGCCTCTCGTAAACTGTCGGCGAACATTCTGATGGTGAAAATATTTTCGACCACCGGGACTCGAACCAGCTAACCACAGTGTCAGCCCGTTTATATTTCAACGCCTTAACGATCACTGCCACCAGGTGGGCTCTAAATTTAATATAATTAATATTATTATTATATTAAACAATTCATACAATTTTAGATCAGTACGCTTGTTTGTAGTCGTGTGTGTATTTTTAACTAAATCGTGCTGAGCTGAGTGGCTCAGACGATTGAGGCGCTGGTCTTCTGATCCCAACCTTGCAGGTTCGAATCAGGCTCAGTCCGGTGGTATTTGACGGTGTTCTGTCCTGTTGGTAGATGTACTGGCACGTAAAGGAACTCCTGCGGGAGAAATTCTGGCACATCGCGTCTCCAAAACCGTCAAAATTTATTTAATGGAACGTAATATCAATATGTTGTTGTTTGAGTTATCAGTCCATAGACTGGTTTGATGCAGCTCTCCATGCCACCCTATCCTGTGCTAAACTTTTCATTTCTACGTAACTATTGCATCCTACATCTGCTCTAATCTGCTTGTCATATTCATACCTTGGTCTACCCCTACCGTTCTTACCACCTACACTTCCTTCAGAAACCAACTGAACAAGTCCTGGGTGTCTTAAGATGTGTCCTATCATTCTATCTCTTCTTCTCGTCAAATTTAGCCAAATATATCTCCTCTCACCAATTCGATTCGGTATCTCTTCATTCCTGATTCGATCTATCCATCTCACCTTCAGCATTCTTCTGTAACACCACATTTCAAAAGCTTCTATTCTCTTTCTTTCTGAGCTAGTTATCGTCCATGTTTCACTTCCATACAATGCCACGCTCCACACGAAAGTCTTCAAAAACATCTTTCTAATTCCGATATCAATGTTTGAAATGAGCAAATTTCTTTTCTTAAGAAAGCTCTTCCTTGGTTGTGCTAGTCTGCATTTTATGTCCTCCTTACTTCTGCCATCGTTAGTTATTTTACTACCCAAGTAACAATTTTATTATTAATTAAATGGAACAAGAATGGGAGGGAAGAGCCCGTTACCAAAATGCCAGGTACCATTTCCACATTCACATAGAAACCACTCGTCCTAGGATTGCCAGACTCCATGACGCAATTGTTCTCTTTTTCTTGATGATGATGATGATGATGATGATGATGATGATGATATTATTATTATTATTATTATTATTATTATTAATATTTGGCGTTTGATGAACACAGTGTTATATACATTATTTACACAACCACCTCAAGTTCATAACTAAAGTGCCATATCAAAGTTTTAGGGCCAGAGAATGTTCCACTTCGAACACATTTTAAGTCCTCTATAGAGGCTGTCCGTGAGCTCGTGAAGTAACACTCAAGTGCAGTATGAACCATTGTTTACTCCTCTTCTTTTCAGTCATATTATGGTGAAATATTCCATCCCTATCCGAACAGTGTGTCATCAGATCTACCTTGACCATTCCTAACAATGTTTATCTTACTGCACTAAACGTTAATCTTCGTATATGAATTTCCTGTATTTGGTTACTGGGAGGTCATATGTGTACACAGTGATTAGTAGGGTGCCAATTTTAGAGCTCCGAGTTGATCTACAATTTTCTTACGTACTCTACTTTTGGGGTCTTCTGAGGAGTCCATCTGGCAAGGAGAAATACATCTGGGTCTTCTCAGAAACTTTTAATGATATAATGGTTGAGTAAAAAGGTATTTTGTTAATATTGTTCTTCCCAAGCGTCAGGTACATTGGAATAGCTGTTCTGCGTGTTATGTAGTGTGCCAAGGAGGGTGTCCTATTTCAGCCATTTTGCCGGGGAAGCTGCTATGTTAGAACTGATAGGATTCTTTTCTATTGCTTCCGTAATTGAAGCAATGACTGTGGTCATCTTAGGGGTGGAGTTGGTATGTAAGGATAGAAAGGCAGAGGGTGTTAGTTTGTCAGATGAACCCTGATGCGCATTGCTTGGTGTCTTAGTCCAATGTGAGTAACCACTATTAAGCCAGGTTGGGCAACAGTAGTCAGCTACGGAATAAGAAAATGCAAGGTCGACGGATCTCAGGACTTGGACATTTGCATACAAGGAGGTGCCTATCAGGTTTTGAAGGATGTTATTCCTGATGTTGGCTGACACATTAGAGAGGTGATTATGTCAGGGATATGTCCAGGGTGACTCCAAGGTATTTTCGGTTACTGCAGTACTGTAGATTCTCTACTAAAAATGGTGTGTTAGGTTTGTACCTAATATTTCTATTCCTTAAGTGGAAAATAGAAACGACAGCTTTCTCAGGTATAGTCTTTTATGGTTTTTTATTAGAATTTTCTGGATTTGGTTATTGGAAGGTCAATTATGCAGACACTGAATAGTAGGGGATCCAATACAGAGCCCTGAGGGAGTGCACCATTTGTCTTATGTACTTTAATTTTGATGTCTTCTGAGGAGCCTGAGAACTTAAGGGGATACTAAACAATAATTTTAATTGGTTTTACGTTTCACTGACTATTTTTTCATGGATTTAGGAGACGCCGAGATGCAGGAATTAATTCCAGCGGCAGTTCTCTTATGTGCCCGTAAATCTACCGAATCGGAGCTGACTTCTTCTCGGCAATGATACAGGCATTCCGAGAGGGTGGAGTGAACCGGAGGCTAAGTCTTAATTAATTTTGTCTGGTAAACACCAAATATATCACCCGAGATCTTTTACGTGCCGCGTTCATACTACATAGAGTACCGAATGGACTTCCTTCGCCCTTCAAAAATCTGACTACCTATGCCGAATTTGAACCCGCGATCATGCCATGAGGAGGCCGATACTCCAGCACTGATACACGATTGCCTTGATCAAATTCTTAATACAAATATTGTAATATGAAAATTGTATCTATCACCATTTTACAGGAAGTGCCAGTAGCGTTTCAGATTTTCTCTCTTAGAGTTCTTGAAATTATTCATTTAGATGTTAATGAAGTTCTTCCCTAATTATGAGAATTCTGCCATTTACTGTTAGCTGAAATTCTGTAATGGATTCCCTAATAGTATTTCTAGGATGAATCAGAAAAATTCAAGGGATTCCTCCATACACACAGCTGGCACAGATGGAAATAGCCAATATAATTTGAAGCAGTTTGAAGTAAAGTTAATATTTATTAAAAGAATGAATCTGCATTGAGCAAATTTCACTTCAACATCTTTCCTACACGCCTCCAATAATAAGTACCAACACTTCCATCAATGCGTATAAGGTACTCGGACGATCGTAGAGGTATTAATTATATAATCTTGCTGCAACAGCTGCAGGTTTCCCAAGGACAAGGAGTATCGTAACAAGAATAATGTATACAGTAGACACATGAGATCATATGAGGTTAAGTGTAGACAAACGAGTGAGGCAAATTCATCTTTCAACCCCTTATTGTAAGAGGTCACACCCATATTATAGACGACGTTAACGTAGAAGGACCGAATACAGCTTACGTTTCCTTACCCCCCCCCCCCCCATCACTGTGAGAAACTATATTCGATAATTCCAACAAGGGCCCCGCAAAACAATATTTTAAGGCCCTAGAATCCACCGTTTCAGAGATAATTACAAAAGACTCACGTCTCTTGGAAGTTGATCAGCAAATGTCCATCCGTAACTATGGTAACGCCAGCTCAAGATGTCCCATTTAACTTTCCATCTAGCTATCTAAGAGGTACTGCCCAATAAATGGCAGGGGTAACTTCAACAACTGCGTATTTTGTGGTTAAATATCTGTATTTTCTCAGCTTAACACAGCAGGTTCTTTTACTATGATACAATCTAGCAATTCATTATCTGGCAAATTAACTTCAATTCCATGAATGAGTATGGAATGACTTCTTTCAGGTGCGAATTACTTGTATGTACCATACTTTTACACTCTCTTCGTTTACTTAAGAAGTGGAATATAGAAACAACAGTTTTCTGAGGTTTGGTATAAGGTTGTTCTGATGGAATTAATTGTCTCGAATCTTTAAGTTTGATGAGAGTATTGACGCAAAATCATTTAAGCCTTGGTGATGGGTGACCAGGGCGATGCCATTTTCGTATTCGAATTTTCTGGATTTGATTACTGGGAGGTCAATTATGTAGACATTGAATAGTAGGGGATGCAATGCAGAGCCCTGAGGGAGTCCACCATTTATCTTATGTACTTTACTTTTAAAGTCTTCTGAGAAGTCCCAGAACTTAGAAAGATAGGAGAGAGAGAGATTTATTAAAGAAATAAATCATCCGTCCTCCAATGAGGGTGACCATTTGGATCCGGAATACAGTTTCAATTTCAATGGTTTAAAAATATCAAAAGATGAACATTTAATCGTTAATACTGTTATCTTTTTCATTATATTATAGAACGATATCTTGATTATGTATATTTTTACTCTATTTATTCCAAAATTTACATTTTTAAAATTACAATTTGCTATATGTCGCACCGATACAGATAGTTTTTATGGCAACGATACGATAGTAAATGGCTAGGATTGAAAATGAAGGGACCTTGGCCTTAATGTCTGGTCTGAAAATGGAAAATCACGTAAAAACTCTGTTAGGGCTGCCGACAGTCGGATTCGAACCCACTATCTCCCAAATTGAATCTGACAGGTACGTGATCTAAACCGCTCGTCTACTTGCTTGGTACTCAACCTGTATAGACTTCGTTTTAGTCGTAGATGGCTGCAATTGGAAAGTCACACCTGAATCATTCACCTCAAATTCACCACAAGGGGAAAAATATAACTATTTGCATAGTAGTAGAAATTGTTGCTATTTTTATATTTTACTAGATCAGCGTAACGAAGCTTTCATAATGATTGCAAATAAGGCTCATGTACAATCGCTGAACATTGCAGGTATTAATTTGGAAACCTTGCTCCAAGGTTGAAAATCAGAGGAATTTATACATGTATGCTCCTAATAGAGTGACACATAATATTGTTTATCCTGAGACACTGAATTAATGATTTTTCGGTTGGAAAACATGTACATAGAGGGGAGTCATTTTTGAAATTTGGAACTTCTACTATTTTCCACTTAACAAAACTAAATTTTTAACAAATGCCCATATTAATATGATATATTTATTCACAAAATTAGGAGTTGATTAGTTAATTGGTTTCAATATAATTGGCAAATAGCTTTTATTTATTTTTATATGTTGCATGAAAATGGTTTTTATTTCGTTGGGTTAAAATTTGGCGGACTTTTCAAACAATGTTTTATATTAAAGAACCACTCGGGGCTTATCATCAGATGCAAACTATTTGGGATGTAAGTTTTTTGGAATTATTCATTATTCATTCAATAGTAAAAATCTGGTATCGTGCTACTTCAGGAGTAAAATGCAGAACTAGTCTGAAAATTGCAGGTAACTCCGGTAAGAACTCTGTCGCAAGAATCATTTTATGCATGGCCAAGAGCTGAAAAAGTTTTAAGGTAGAAAAACCAATTGAATGTTTTAAGAAACATACTTGCTTTAAAACTACCCTGGACTGTAAATTACTCCCTCAGATGACTGTCTCCTGTTACGCACAGCGTAGGCGTGCTACAAGGTAAATATATTCCACGGGTGTTATTGAAATAGTAGTCCGAAAAGGCTTTGAAGATAATTTTGTCTAACAGTGTGAGAAAAAGGGCCGTGGCCTCTTCTATACACGTCAAACCTCTACTCTTTAGAGCTTTAAAATGTCGTTAGAAAAAAACGGTAACGGGGTTTGAAAGAAGAAGAATCGGGAGATTCTTGAAGGTTAAAATTGAAAATTCGATTGTTGGGTGAAAATGTATCAAAATTTCAGTTCACGACTCTTATCAAATAAACTATACTTTGTATCAGTACTTTGCAATAAGTTGGGAAAAATAAAGCAATTCAGTCTCTATATGTGATATATTTTCATGTATGTACATTCTGTTATCACAAGAGCTGATGTGTATTTTTTCTTCACCTCGATACTTTTCAAATACATCCGTGGGGATATTAATGAACAACATGATGCATTGTGGGAGGAGCCGGAGGGGAACTGCTTAATGTAACTTTCAAATAGAACTTGCTTTAATCGTATATACCAAAATTGTGCATCTCTGAAATGGACAGATCCATATCAACTGATGTAAAGGGAGCACTTCTGTACGATTCCATGCTCAGACCTCCACTTACCTGTACAATAAAAATGAGTATCAGGAAATTCCTCGAGACAAACGCGGCAGTGTGTGGAGCTAACCTGATCTAACTCACCGACTACTACAATGGCCTTCAGAGTCTCTATAGACGTCGCTATTCTTTTGAACTTTTTAGTTTAAAAGCAGTAGCAGTAAAAATAAAATGTATCTTTTTCCTGCTTGTGTGCTATTAAGGTTGGAACAACACAAGATAGCTTTTCAAGGACGTAAGGAAAGCGGTAGTGTTCGTAAGGCAGCTGCCATGACATTATAAAATATGGAAATGAGAAAATATGCATTATTGCTTTGATGACGGTCGACGCCGGGGTTCAAACCAGTAGTATAATTGGATGGTTCGGCGGCCTCCTCCCGCGGGAAATTTGAATTCTGGCGGGAAATTTGAATTTTGGCGGGAGATTTGAATTTTGGCGGGAGATTTGAATTTGAAAACAAAGCCACGTGCTTTTTGACAGCTGTCATCGACAACAACGCATCGCTAACCTCACTGCTGCCATCTTGACGGGCCTAAACCTCAGTAGTGCCAACTTAACCTAACTAGCGTGAGGTAAACAAAGCCACGTGTTTTTTGACAGCCACGTGCTTTTTGACAGACAACAACGCATCGCTAACCTCAGTACTGCCATCTTGACGGGCCTAAACCTTAGTGGTACCAACTTAACCTAACTAGCGCGAGATAAACAAATCCACGTGTTTTTTGACAGCCACGTGCTTTTTGACAGACAACAACGCATCGCTAACCTCAGTACTGCCATCTTGACGGGCCTAAACCTTAGTGGTACCAACTTAACCTAACTAGCGTGTGGTAAACAAAGCCACGAGCTTTTTAACAGCTGTCATCCGCCATCTTTAAACCACAGAGCACTGTGCTGCCCTCTTTATCGTAGTAGATGTAAAATTCGTCACCTGTCATCGGCAGTGCTGCCATCTTGGCGGGCGGGCCTAAACCTTAGTGCTACCAACTTAACCTCACTTCTACTTGTTTAGTGATCTGAACACATCAATCAATGTTCTGATCACATGTTAAGGTTAACGACATCGAGTGCAGTGTTCGATTCTTGTTATGTTTCAATCTGATCTTCTTAGAACAAAGGTATCCCCTAACAGCTTTGAGGTACCACATTTCAAAGGAAAGTAGCTAAAGAGGGCAGCACTGTGCTCTCTAGATTAAAGATGGCGGATGACAGCTGCACGTGGCTTTGTTTATCTCACGCTAGTGAGGTTAAGTTGGTAGCACTAAGGTTTAGGCCCGCCAAGATGGCAGCACTGCCGATGACAGGTGACGAATTTTACATCTACTACGATAAAGAGGGCAGCACAGTGCTCTGTGGTTTAAAGATGGCGGATGACAGCTGTCAAAAAGCACGTGGCTTTGTTTACCACACGCTAGTTAGGTTAAGTTGGTACCACTAAGGTTTAGGCCCGTCAAGATGGCAGTACTGAGGTTGGCGATGCGTTGTTGTCTGTCAAAAAGCACGTGGCTGTCAAAAAACACGTGCCTTTGTTTACCTCACGCTAGTTAGGTTAAGTTGGCACTACCGAGGTTTAGGCCCGTCAAGATGGCAGCAGTGAGGTTAGCGATGCGTTGTTGTCGATGACAGCTGTCAAAAAGTACGTGGCTTTGTTTACAAATTCAAATCTCCCTCCAAAATTCAAATCTCCCGCCAAAATTCAAATTTCCCGCCAGAATTCAAATTTCCCGCGGGAGGAGGCCGCCGAACCATCCAATTATACTACTCAAACCCAACGCTAATTTATAGCATCACGAGTCGTAATCTGTTACCAAGATGCTTGGTAAAAATATAAGTTCCATTGAATTCATCCCAAAGTAGGTTACTTAGAGACTAGCCGTAAGTCCTACCTCGTGCGAATGTGTCATTGATATACGGGAGTCTTTGTCCGATCATCTCATATCTTGAACTTCATTTAAAACGTGCACCATAAATCGGCCGGTAGAGCGCTGGTCTTCTGAGCCCAACTTGGCAGGTTTCGGTCATGGATCAGTCCGGTGGTATTTGAAGGTGCTCAAAATACGTCAGCCTCTTGCCGGTAGATTTACTGGCACTTAAAGAACTCCTGTGGGGACTAAACTCAAGCACCTCGCCGTTTCCAAAAACCGTAAAAGTAGTTTGTGGGACGTAAAGCCAATAGCATGATGATTAATTTCTTTTATATTCGTTCAACTTGTACTTTCTGGTCTAAATACGCATGATTCAAATTTAACATCAGTAACACAACTTTGACACAATATGCAACAAGGTTAGGTAGGGTGAGACTCCGTCGGTTTTTAGCTCATATATATATCAGTTTATGTATAAGGAATGTTCGAAAATTTTCGAACATTCTTCAGATTGGTTACAACAAATATGTAGGTGGATGATCCGCCTAGTCAATACTAAATATTAATTATTTATATTTATTTACATGAGTCTAGTACATGTTTCGTGCATCTATATACATTTCCCTTCATTGGCTAGTCAAATTAAAATTAAAATTCCTACATATTTGTTGTGATCAAGTCAATACGGATCAAATACCGGCCACTATGGTCAAGATTATTAATAGTCAGGTTGGTTATTCATGATATTGCTAATACTCTGAAGTGGTGAGGAAAATAGCTACCTAATCCCTTATTGAAATCGCCCAACAGTCGTGAGGAAACAAAGGAAGGATATGAGTGGCATTACGACATGTAAAGCTCTCGTGGTATTAAACCACTGGAGGGAGACAAAGGGTACAAAATATAATTCATTGCACCCTTTTTTTCTTAAAGTTAAATTGAATCGACTCTCGTTATAGAGTAATGAATCACTTTCCCTGACAAGGCACGACACCACATGACTGAGTACCAGATCAAGGCACGAAATATTTTCGCAGCAACTTTAATCTGTTATAAATGCGCTATTCATAATACAAAGTATATGTGTAAAAATAGCAAGAAACTAAAGATCAGTACTGTTTATATCGAATAAAATATATTTAGCAGGTGGATATGTATCCATTTACCTGGTAAATATAAGTAGAAGTACTCTCCCTGACACCAAGAGTGGACACGTCACAGGAAGAGTCAGTCAAACAGTTAGTGTTCACCCGACTAAATTAAAACTCAGCCGTAGGAAGGTCCGGTTTCTCTGTCATCTAGTGGAGTAAAAATGAAGCGTCATAATTGACATCCAGACAGCGTAGATGGCGTCACACACCGTATATGAGGCTATGCGATTATTATTATTATTATTATTATTATTATTATTATTATTATTATTATTATTATTATTATTATTATTATTTACAAGTTGTTTTACGTCGCACCTACACAGATAGGTTTTATGCCGACGATCGGACAAGAAAGGGCTAGGAGTGGGAAGGAAGCGGCTGTTACCTTAATTACGGTACAGCCCCAGCATTTGCCCGGTGTGGAAATGGGATACCACGGAAAACCATCTTCAGGGCTACCGACAGTGGGGTTCGAAACTGCTATATCCCGAATACTGGATATTGGCCGCAATTAAGCTATTATTATTATTATTATTATTATTATTATTATTATTATTATTATTATCTGGTGGGTTGGCCGTGCGGTTAGGGGTCCACAACTGTAAGCTTGCATTCGAGAGATCGTGGGTTCGAACTCCGCGGTTGACAGACCTGATGATGGTTTTACGTGGTTTCCCACTTTCACACCAGGCAAATGCTGGGGTTGTATTTTAATGAAGGCAACGGCTACATCCTTCCCACTCCTAACGTTTTATTCTCCTATCGTTGCCATAAGACCTGTCTTGTCGGTGCGACTATGGCCAATTGTAAAATATATATAATTATAGTCCCAATTGTTTTGTTTACTTCTTCCAGTGCTATACATTTTTCTTCTTCTCAATCTTCTCAATCTGTTTACCCGCCAGGGTTGGGTTTTCCCTCGTACTCAGCGAGGGATCCCACCTCTACCGCCTCAAGGGCAGTGTCCTGGAGCTTCAGACTCTTGGTCGGGGGATACAACTGGGGAGTATGACCAGTACCTCGCCCAGGCGGCCTCACCTGATATGCTGAACAGGGGCCTTGTGGAGGGATGGGAAGATTGGAAGGGATAGACAAGGAAGAGGGAAGGAAGCGTCCGTGGCCTTAAGTTAGGTATCATCCCGACATTTGCCTGGAGGAGAAGTGGGAAACCACGGAAAGCCACTTCCAGGATGACTGAGGTGGGAATCGAACCCACCTCTACTCAGTTGACCTCCCGAGGCTGAGTGGTCCCATTTCAAGCCCTCGTACCACTTTTCAAATTTCGTGGCAGAGCCGGGAATCGAACCGAGGCCTCCGGGGGTGGCATCTAATCACACTAACCATTACAACACAGAGGCGGACGCTATAAGCTTTTACAATAATATATTTCTGTAACTTTTTAATGAGAGTTATGACTGAAATTAGGAACTTCTACGATTTACCACTCTTACAATCAAATTTAAAAACGCAAGCATGTATTAATAAGATAGAGCACCACACACAATTTGAGGCTGATTGTTATTTTGTTGGAAAATTATATTTGTTATGTTGCAAGAAATGCTCATTGAAGCATAGTTTTCATTATTTTAGGATTATAATTTGACGTATTTTTCAAAGATACTCACATATATAATATTAACTTTGGGTTTTGCAGTTTGGTAATAACTATAGGAGATATAAGGTTTTCAGCCTTTTGTTATTCATACAAAAGGAAAAAATTCTAGTTTGTTGCTATTTTAGGAACAAAAGTGTGAAGGTAATATTCAAATAAAATGTCGTATGGCTTTTAGTGCCGGGAGTGTCTGAGAACAAGTTCGGCTTGCCAGATGCAGGTCTTTTGATGTGACCCCCATAGGCTACCTGCGCGTCCGATGAGGATGAAATGACGATGAAGACACATACACCCAGACCCGTGACAGCGAAATTTACCAATGATGGTAAAAATTCCCAACCCTGCCGGGAATCGAACCCGGGACCCTTGAGACCAAAGGTCAGCACGCTAACCATTTAGCCACGGAGCCCGACAATATTCATCTGATAATAAAATGGAGAACTACTTCTAATTCCTGTACATATTGAAACTTAATCAGAAAATTACAGGTCAATCTGATAAGATCTCTGCCGTAATGAGAATTTTATGCTTGGCAATGAGCTGATAATGTTATAAGATCGAAAAATGCAACTGAAAATTTTAAGAAATATACTTACTTTAAAACTGCTCTGGACCGTAAGTTACTCTCTCAGAATTCTGTCTCCTCTTATGCACAGCCCACTACCAGGTAAATATATTCCAGCGAGATTATTGAAATAATCTTTGAAGCCAATATTGTCTGACAACGTGGGAGAAATGGGCGTGAGCTTGCCGAGTATACACTGTGATGCTATGCTTAAAATCCAGCTAGGTCAGAGGTGATGACGGGATTTAAAAGATATATTTGAGAATATCATCATCATCATCTGTTTACCCTCCAGGTTCGGCTTTTTCCCTCGGATTCAGCGAGGTATCCCACCTCTACCGCCTCAAGGGCAGTGTCCCGGAGCTTCAGACTCTTGGTCGGGGGAAGCAACTGGGAAGAATGACCAGTACCTCGACCGGCGGCCTCACCTGCTATGCTGAACAGGGGCCTTGTGGAGGGATGGGAAGATTGGAAGGGATAGGCAAGGAAGACGGAAGGAAACGGCCGTGGCCTTAAGTTAGGTACCATCCCGGCATTCGCCTGGAGGAGGAGTAGGAAACCACGGTAAACCACTTCCAGGATGGCTGAGGTGGGAATCGAACCCACCTCTACTCAATTGACCTCCCGAGGCTGAGTGGACCCCGTTCCAGCCTTTGTACCACTTTTCAAATTTCGTGGCAGAGCCGGGAATCGAACCCGGACCTCCGGGGGTGGCAGCTAATCACGCTAACCACTACACCACAGAGGTGGCATTTGAGAATATTTTAGGTTAAAATGGAAAATTCTATGTTTTGTTAAAAAAATAACATAATTTCAGTTATGACTTCTCTATATTCGTCCAATGCCTACTTTGTTAAACAACTTGCAGAATTATGTTATATTGGAGTTTAGGAGACACTCTATAGAGAATGTTGTTATTTAAATGTGTTCTAAACACATAGAAGCGCATGACTTTAATAGCAAAGTGTTGACAAATCATTGTGTGTTAAGTAGTCAAGTATCCCTTTGATAGTGTGCCTCCTTTCTTTCGGTTATTCTGATACTCGGGAACTTACACATTTGTAAGGAATAATTAATTAAGTCAACGGCTGCTTCCTTCTCAATCATAGCCTTTTCATATGTCATTATCACCACTAAGAGGTACGAACAAACAAAATCAACACAATGACACAAACACACGAACAATTTCAAACAATACGCTAAATTAGCAGCAGAGATGGTGCTACGAATTTTATATAAATAACATATAATAATGTATGAGAATGTATTCTTTACTAGCAAATGTACCCGTGCTTCGCTACGGTATTCTACATTGTATACGGATATCGACGTAAATACTGTGCGTGCAGCAAATGAGATTGTTTTAGAATTGCATGTCTCTTAGCCTTATCCGAGAAATAGCATGGGGAGGTCCACATACGTTGTTTCCAATGTAAAGTGAGGGTTGCGGAGTTGTGATGATAACGCCAGGCTCACTTGCCTACTGCCATTCACAATCGAGTTGGCAAGTTTACAATATAATTGCAGGCCCCAATGCCTACTGCGCGGTCACAATCGATTTGGGGAGTTTTAGTTACAATGGCAGACCCATTTCCTACTTTCAGACAGGTTACAGTTGAGGAGTTTTTATTATAATACCAGGCAACTTCCCTACCACCAGTCAAAATTGAGTTGTGCAGTTATCATTATAATGACAGTCCCTTTTTACTGCTGCTAGCCAGCTTACTGCCACTCACACAGAATTAGTGAGTTTCCATGAAAATAGCAGGCCACTATGCCTAATGCTAGTCAAATTTTAGATTGGAACATTTGTTTATAATGGCGGGCACCCTGGCCTAGAACCAAACACAATAGAGTAGGGGACTTTCGAACAAAACTGCATGATCCCTTGCCTTCTGCAAGACAAATCGAAAAGTGAATTATTCATTAAAATGGTAGGCCCTCCTTACTAATGCCAGTTACACAGGAGTTGGAGAAGGACCCCATTCCTACTGCCAGCAGTCAAAGTCGGTGTAGGGAGTACTGATTACAATAGCAGACACATCCTTTCTCGATCGCTACAAATCGACATCAATGAATATATACAGATGGACATACGAAAGTATATGAATGTTTACAATATTGCAGACCTTCATTTACAGATTAACTGCTGCTAAACGGTACGTCATATCGACAAATGATTGCACCGTAAGGCGCAGTATTTAGCGATCTAAATGGCTGGTCCTATGATATTTTCTCGCATCTAATCTATTCATGGGTCAGATTGAATCAGAAACGTTGAATAGGTTGAAATTTGTGTAAGAATATCTTACATTGCATTACTTTTCGGATAATTATGTGACATAGCATTTGGCTCACATATGGGAACTGGGTGGGCCAATGTTCGTGTAGAGTTTGATCATACTATCTTTCCTGTAAGTGATTGAAATGATGCACATGAGAAGAAAAGGTTTAGAAATTAATTTCCATTAAGGCAGGTAGACTTCCATTAAGTGTGGTTGTGTGTATTTTGAGGGAGTGCAAAATCACGGTTTCGGTTTCGTATAAACCCCCAATTAGTTCATGGATTTAGAAACAATATTTGCCCTAAAACCTCCCCAAACGACAGGTGGATTCTAAATATGAAGTTCGGTGGAAATATATCCAGTAGTTTTCAAGTTAGAGAAAGACAAACAGACCAACAAACAAACAAAAACAAACAAACAAACAAACAAAGAAACAAACTAACTAACTAACTAACAGACACCAAGGAAACCTACCCTTGGACAGATGGATGCTATATATAAAATTTGGTTCAAATATCTTGTTAGTTTTCAAGTTGTAACAAGTACGCTTTACACGCACCCGCTATTGCGTTAAGTCCGCTGGGACTTGAAATGATTCACATGAGGAAAAAAAAAGGTTTAGAAATTAATTTTCATTAAGGCAGGTTGATTTCCATTAAGTTCGGTTGTGTATACTTTGAGGGAGTGCAAAATCACGGTTTCGGTTTCGTAAAAATCCCCACTCAGTTCAGGGAATTAGAAACGATATTTGCGCTACAACCTACCCAAGGAGAGGTGGATTCTAAATATGAAGTTTGGTGGAAATATATATTTAGTAGTTTTCAAGTTATAGAAGGACAGACAAACAGACAAACAGACAAACAGACAAAGAAACAAACAGACACCTAAGTTAAAAATGATGCAGATGGTCATTATTACACCTGAAACGGATAATACGGAAATTTCGCCAAAATAATCAATGTACAGACACACGGTCGTTACGATTTTGTTTTTTGCGCTAAAACCTACCCAAGGACAAGTGGATTCTAAGTATGAATTTTGGTGGAAATATATCCAGTAGTTTTCAAGTTATAGAAGGACAGACAAACAGACAAACAGACAAACAAACAGACAAACAGACACCAAAGCTAAAAATGATGCAGATGGTCATTATTACACCTGAAACGGATAACTGTACGGAAATTTCGCCAAAATAATCAATGTACAGACACACGGTCGTTGCGATTTTATTTATATAGATAGATGACGGATAAGCATGAGCATGTTGAAAAGTGCAGACTTCCACTTCGAGATTCATATCTCCTAAACGGTTTATGATATTAAGAAACGGTTTGCGCCATCAGACGCCTCCTTTATTTCTCTACATGTTTGTTTCTAAACCATATCCTCGTATCTCCCATATTAAGTGGGTAAATTAAGATCAAATTTTGAATAGGGTGAAATTTGGGGGGATTTTTAACATTTTACATTACTTCATGCCTACTTATGTATAAGCTAGAATCATGAAATTTGGTACACATATGTCCCTTTATCGTGCCAATGTGCGCACACAACGTGATGATCCTATCATTCTTATAAGTGTGTCAAACAATGAAATATACTTGTAAAAATCACCAAATTTACGAACAATCCAGATACACGGCCAAATTTAACGTATAACGGAGAGAGATACGACAAAATGTCACACAACCAAAGTTGTAGATCACTCCGAATTGAAGCGACATTATGCCATCGGTTTTGTGATACGACTTACCGTTCAGCCAAAAATAGCTCAAAAGGAATATCTGCAAAGTCATTAAAATTGCCTCCATATTTCATATCTTTCGGGGTAAAAAGTGAAAAATTTGAACACCTTGGAATTTTCCAGTCGGTTAGGGACCAAAAGCTATAATTTCACCAAATTTCAATTGTCTACCTCGTCTGGCAGGTTGTGCCGCAATCTTGATTTGGGGGGATAGGGGATAAAAATGAGGAAATTCCCGAAAATTTTTAAGCCCACGAAACATATAGGTTATCGTTGTGGATATACTATACGACTGTGTTCTTATGCTGAGCCCAAAATTTAAGCCCCCTAGCGTGCCCCCTTTAGGGAATTTTGAGAATTTCCGATTTTTCTAGGGATCCTGGGGTCATCAGTTTCCCTCGTACCAAATTTCAAATTTCTGAGATTTCTGGAAGTACCTCATTAATTCACGTCTTTTTTCATTTTTAAATATTTATATATACATCGCTCCAGCCCGACTTGCTTTTATATATATAGATGACGGATAAGGATGAGCACGTTGAAAAGTGCAGACTACCACTTCGAGATTCATATCTCCTAAACGGTTTATGATATTACGAAACGGTTTGCGCCATCAGACGCCTCATTTAACGCTCTACATTTTCGTTTCTAAACCATATCCTCGTACCTCCCATATTAAGGGGGTAAATTGAGATCACATTTTGAATAGGGTGAAATTTGGGGGGATTTTTAACATTTTACATTACTTTTTGCCTACTTATGTATAAGCTAGAATCATGAAATTTGGTACACATATGTCCCTTAATCGTGCCAATGTGCGCAGACAACGTGATGATCCTATCATTCTTATAAGTGTGTCAAACAATGAAATATACTTGTAAAAATCACCAAATTTACGAACAATCCAGATACACGGCCAAATTTAACGTATAACGGAGAGAGATAGACAAAATGTCACAGGACCGAAGTTGTAGATCACTCCGAATTGAAGCGACATTGTGCCATCCGTTTTGTGATACGACTTACCGTTTAGCCAAAAAATAGCTCAAAAGGAATGTCTGGACAGTCATTAAAATTGCCTCCATATTTCGATATCTTTCGGGGTAAAAAGTGAAAAATTTGAACATCTTGGAATTTTCTCGTTGGTTAGGGACCAAAAGCTATAATTTCACCAAATTACAATTGTCTACCTCGTCTGGCAGATTGTGCCGCCATCTTGATTTGGGGGGATAGGGAATAAAAATGTGGAAATTCCCGAAAATTTTTAAGCCCACGAAACCTATAGGTTATCGTTTTGGATATACTATACGACTGTGTTCTCATGCTAAGCCCAAAATTTGAGCCCCCCACCAGCGTGCCCCCTTCGGGGAATTTTGAGAATTACCGATTTTTCTAGGGATCCTGGGGTAATCAGTTTCCCCCGTACCAAGTTTAAAATCTCTGAGATTTCTGGAAGTGCCTCATTAATTCACGTCTTTTTTCATTTTTAAATATTTATATATACATCGCTCCAGCCCGACTTGCTTTTATATACTGTATATAGATGACGGATAAGCACGAGCACGTTGAAAAGTGCAGACTTCCACTTCGAGATTCATATCTCCTAAACGGTTTATGATATTAAGAAACGGTTTACGCCATCGGACGCCTCATTTAACGCTCTACATGTTCGTTTCTAAACCATATCCTCGTACCTCCCATATGAAGGGGGTAAATTGAGATCAAATTTTGAATAGGGTGAAATTTGGGGGGATTGTTAACATTTTACATTACTTTTTGCCTACTTATGTATAAGCTAGAATCATGAAATTTGGTACACATATGTCCCTTAATCGTGCCAATGTGCGCACACAACATGATGATCCTATCATTCTTATAAGCGTGTCAAACAATGAAATATACTTGTAAAAATCACCAAATTTACGAACAATCCAGATATACGGCCAAATTTAACGTATAAGGGAGAGAGATACGACAATATGTCACACAACCAAAGTTGTAGATCACTCCGAATTGAAGTGACATTGTGCCATCGGTTTTGTGATACGACTTACCGTTCAGCCAAAAATAGCTCAAAAGGAATATCTGCAAAGTCATTAAAATTGCCTCCATATTTCATATCTTTCGGGGTAAAAAGTGAAAAATTTGAACACCTTGGAATTTTCCAGTCGGTTAGGGACCAAAAGCTATAATTTCACCAAATTTCAATTGTCTACCTCGTCTGGCAGGTTGTGCCGCCATCTTGATTTGGGGGGATAGGGGATAAAAAATGAGGAAATTCCCGAATATTGTTAAGCCCACGAAACATATAGGTTATCGTTGTGGATATACTATACGACTGTGTTCTTATGCTGAGCCCAAAATTTAAGCCCCCCAGCGTGCCCCCTTTAGGGAATTTTGAGAATTTCCGATTTTTCTAGGGATCCTGGGGTCATCAGTTTCCCTCGTACCAAATTTCAAATTTCTGAGATTTCTGGAAGTACCTCATTAATTCACGTCTTTTTTCATTTTTAAATATTTATATATACATCGCTCCAGCCCGACTTGCTTTTATATATATAGATGACGGATAAGGATGAGCACGTTGAAAAGTGCAGACTACCACTTCGAGATTCATATCTCCTAAACGGTTTATGATATTACGAAACGGTTTGCGCCATCAGACGCCTCATTTAACGCTCTACATTTTCGTTTCTAAACCATATCCTCGTACCTCCCATATTAAGGGGGTAAATTGAGATCACATTTTGAATAGGGTGAAATTTGGGGGGATTTTTAACATTTTACATTACTTTTTGCCTACTTATGTATAAGCTAGAATCATGAAATTTGGTACACATATGTCCCTTAATCGTGCCAATGTGCGCAGACAACGTGATGATCCTATCATTCTTATAAGTGTGTCAAACAATGAAATATACTTGTAAAAATCACCAAATTTACGAACAATCCAGATACACGGCCAAATTTAACGTATAACGGAGAGAGATAGACAAAATGTCACAGGACCGAAGTTGTAGATCACTCCGAATTGAAGCGACATTGTGTCATCCGTTTTGTGATACGACTTACCGTTTAGCCAAAAAATAGCTCAAAAGGAATGTCTGGACAGTCATTAAAATTGCCTCCATATTTCGATATCTTTGGGGGTAAAAAGTGAAAAATTTGAACATCTTGGAATTTTCTCGTTGGTTACGGACCAAAAGCTATAATTTCACCAAATTACAATTGTCTACCTCGTCTGGCAGGTTGTGCCGCCATCTTGATTTGGGGGGATAGGGAATAAAAATGTGGAAATTCCCGAAAATTTTTAAGCCCACGAAACCTATAGGTTATCGTTTTGGATATACTATACGACTGTGTTCTCATGCTAAGCCCAAAATTTGAGCCCCCCGCCAGCGTGCCCCCTTCGGGGAATTTTGAGAATTACCGATTTTTCTAGGGATCCTGGGGTAATCAGTTTCCCCCGTACCAAGTTTAAAATCTCTGAGATTTCTGGAAGTGCCTCATTAATTCACGTCTTTTTTCATTTTTAAATATTTATATATACATCGCTCCAGCCCGACTTGCTTTTATATACTGTATATAGATGACGGATAAGCACGAGCACGTTGAAAAGTGCAGACTTCCACTTCGAGATTCATATCTCCTAAACGGTTTATGATATTAAGAAACGGTTTACGCCATCGGACGCCTCATTTAACGCTCTACATGTTCGTTTCTAAACCATATCCTCGTACCTCCCATATGAAGGGGGTAAATTGAGATCAAATTTTGAATAGGGTGAAATTTGGGGGGATTGTTAACATTTTACATTACTTTTTGCCTACTTATGTATAAGCTAGAATCATGAAATTTGGTACACATATGTCCCTTAATCGTGCCAATGTGCGCACACAACATGATGATCCTATCATTCTTATAAGCGTGTCAAACAATGAAATATACTTGTAAAAATCACCAAATTTACGAACAATCCAGATATACGGCCAAATTTAACGTATAAGGGAGAGAGATACGACAATATGTCACACAACCAAAGTTGTAGATCACTCCGAATTGAAGCGACATTGTGCCATCGGTTTTGTGATACGACTTACCGTTCAGCCAAAAATAGCTCAAAAGGAATATCTGCAAAGTCATTAAAATTGCCTCCATATTTCATATCTTTCGGGGTAAAAAGTGAAAAATTTGAACACCTTGGAATTTTCCAGTCGGTTAGGGACCAAAAGCTATAATTTCACCAAATTTCAATTGTCTACCTCGTCTGGCAGGTTGTGCCGCCATCTTGATTTGGGGGGATAGGGGATAAAAAATGAGGAAATTCCCGAATATTGTTAAGCCCACGAAACATATAGGTTATCGTTTTGGATATACTATACGACTGTGTTCTGATGCTGAGCCCAAAATTTGAGCCCCCCGAGCGTGCCCCCTTCAGGGAATTTTGAGAATTTCCGATTTTTCTAGGGATCCTGTGGTCATCAGTTTCCCTCGTACCAAGTTTCAAATTTCTGAGATTTCTGGAAGTGCCTCATTAATTCACGTCTTTTTTCATTTTTAAATATTTATATATACATCGCTCCAGCCCGACTTGCTTTTATATATATAGATTTATTCCTATTAATTAAAATCCTTTCCTTAATCATAGTTATCCGGTCGATTAGATGAGTAGTTCGCCATTCTCTAACACTACGAGCGCTAATGTGAGTCTGTACATTGTTTCACTTATGCACCACTACGAGCGCTACAGTGTGTCAGTGCATTGTTTCACTTAAGCACCACTAGGAGCGCTAAAGTGTGCCAGTGCATTGTTTCACTTAAGCACCACTACGAGCGCTAAAGTGAGTCAGTACAGAGTTTCACTTAAGCACCACTACGAGCGCTAAAGTGAATCAGTGCATTGTTTCAATTAAGCAGCACTACGAGCGCTAAAGTGAATCAGTGCATTGTTTCACTTAAGCACCTCTACAAGCGCTAAAGTGAGTTAGTGCATTGTTTCACTTAAGCACCACTACAAGCGCTAAAGTGAGTCAGTGCTTTGTTTCACTTAAGCACCGCTACGAGCGCTAAAGTGAGTCAGTGCATTATTTCACTTAAGCCCTTATAACTAAATTAGGTGAGGACAATTTCCAAAAAATTAAGACACGCCCGGGGGTATTAAACCAACGATTTACTGTTTAAAATCATCCAAATTATTTTCTGGATGAAAGTTCAAACAGAGTACAAATACCATATGCAGGAACTAAAGCAAAGCTGAGAATCTATCTTTCATTTACTCGTAACATACCGGAGATACGAACATACAAAATCAACACAATGACACAAACAATTTCAAAGAATACGCCAAATCAGCAGCCGGAATTCCATCCTACAATATGCCGGCACCACATCATTCGAAAATGCATTTTCCCTTGCAATAAACAGAGTTCACGACATTAAGTGCTTTCATAGTAGTGTGTGTTCCAACAAGGTCGAGTTAACCTATAAAGAACGCAGTCATACCAGCGTGACTTTATATACTTCGTACTGAATGATAACATTTTAAAATTTACATTCCCTGTTACCGAGCGAGATGGACATGCGGTCAGGGTCGCGTAACTCTGAGTTTGCATTCGGGAGATTATGAGTTCTAATCCCACCGTCATCTCCCTTAAGACAGCTTTTGGTGGTTTTTCCATTTTCACACCAGGAAAATTCTGGGGTTGTACTTTAATTAAGATCAAGGCCACTCCATTCCCAGTTCTAGCATATTTCCATCCTTCCGTCGCCGAAATTATTTGATGTGTTAGTGCGACGTTATTGCCTGCAGCCATTTCTTGATGGATACAGTACTTTTGAATCCATCTCTTAGCACAGGCCAGAGTAAAGTGCAGCTTCCACCGAAGTCCCAGTCTCATCCATGGCTGTGACAATATGGAAGCTGCTGGGGTATTGGTGGTGCTGAGTAATGCCATTCAGAGCACAACTAGTGCTTCTGAGTGTTATGAAAGATGTTGCTCATAGGGTCAGTTGTGCTGCAATAGCACTTTATGACCCAGTGAGGAAAGCAATGGCAAACTACCTCACTCCTAGTCTTGCCTAGTACGTCTCATTTTGGTGCTGCCATTGGTTTTTGCGGTTTCCTTATAACCGCATAACGTTTGGCGGTGCTGTTTGAGGATCCAACCAGCCTCTGGGCTGATGACACAGACAGTGCGACGTTAAATCACTAGTAAAAAAATTGCACAGTTCTAGCCCTTCAGGCAAGCAACTCAATGTTGAAAACATCCTAGAGATATGAGCTACGAATTGTTGATAAATAAAATATAATAATATATGAGAATTTACCCTTCATCTATTCCTAAAAATTAAAATCCTTTTCTTAATCATCGTTATCCAATCGATTAGATTAGCAGTTTGCCTGTTTTCTAACACTACGAGTGCTAATGTTAGTCAATGCATTGTTTCACTTAAGACCTTATAACTGCAATAGGTATAGACAATTTTTAAAACATCAAGAAATGCGTGAGGGTATTGAACCAAAGAACACATTACAGGCGGAATTATGTAAATAAGTTAAATTGGCTAGGCCTTGAATAAAAAAGAAAACGAGTGAAGGAAACAAGCTATTTCAGATTGTCTTTCCGGTACTACATTAGGCCTGAAGTGATTACCTATTTATTTTCAGTTTCATAGATCTATTCAAGACTCACAATTCAAAACCGTTTCGGGCCATTCAGACCTTCAAACTTCCGCACAATTCAGGAAATTACTTCACTTTACGTTTTTCTTAGTATGAAGACTCCTACTTTGCTAAGAAATGTTTTTAACATTAAAAAACAAAACATACTCTTTCCATTTTTGTAGCTTTTTTACGCACACCAAGAACACAACAGTTTTAGACTTTCTAAGTTCCTTGATATAAACTTGTGCATAAATACAGTATATATTATATACTACTACAACAAAAAATAAATGTTTTTTCTCAAGAGTTTTCGTTAGAAAAGTATTGAATCAAAGTGATTTTACCACATGCTCCAAGGAGTCTCGGATTTAATTCCGCACATGTGCGGTAAACTTTACCGCACACTTTGTGACCTTTAGATAAATAGTTAGCGCGTTAACCTTTGGTCCACTGAGTCTCGGATTTGATTCCAGGGCGGGTCGGAGACAGTTTTTACTAGATTATTATAATAATTATTATTAGTAGTAGTAGTAGTAACAAATACATCGAAATTGGGAAATCTCCCGATGGCAATGATAGTAGTGTGATAACAAAGTAAAGTTAAAACACAATTGCCTAAACAAGATCAACAATTACTACTACTACTACAACAACAAGAGTACAAGAAGTAATTCCATAAGGAGAAAATATTACAAGAAATACTACTAGATTAACATTCTGAACCCAGGATCATCGTACACAAGCTCACACACAACTTAAGTATTTCCAGGCATTAACACTACGGCTTACAATACTACTAGCTTAACATTACAACACCGTCATATACAAATTCACACGTGCCATAATTATTTCTAAACTTTACACTATGAATTACAGTGAATTGACCTCTGCAATTACTAACTATTACCTTAGCATTGTGTAAGCAACTCTGGAACAAATTTTCATATACTATAATAATATGATCAACCACTGTATACTGTATGTCAAGTGAGATGGAAAAACAGTCAAAAACACGGCGGAAGACTTCTCATTTCTGTTATGAGTGAAAATATGTTATGTCTATTGGAATGGACATGGGGTCTTAAAGGGCGTTTGTGTTCCTTTTTAATACATATTTTCATTTACGTGAAACACAGGAAGATGTAATAGTGAATATACGTGGGGTTATCTTAAGGAAAATCATTCGGTCCTAAATACAGCATAAATTTAAATAAATCAGAAAGATGAATTAACATGAAGTTTTCTTTTATTTTCAATTTTCTTCACATCACAAATTGACTATATCCCGGCAGTGGTGGCGCGGGGTATTTTGTGACCTTGTGCAAATTTATTGTGTTCTATTGAGCTTATTTCTAAAATTAGAGACCTTGGTTGGCACATACCTCCCCCTACATTCCTTGCCTTTTGTCTCAGATCAGTGGTATTGCAGTGAAGGGTGTTGATTCTTAGACAGAGGGAGTACTGTCAAGCGGTGTGATAAATTGTCTCGTTAGACCCCGCGCCACCAGCGCCCCGTTCGTCGGACCACCAGCAACAATGTTGAATGTATGCAGTGAGTTACCTGTGTAATCATGTTAGAAAATCATTCACCGAGCTCGATAGCTGCATTCGCTTAAGTGCGGCCAGTATCGAGTATTCGGAAGATAGTAGGTTCGAACCCCACTGTCGGCAGCCCTGAAGATGATTTTCCTTGATTTCCTATTTTCACACCAGGCAAATGCTGGGGCTGTACCTTAATTAAGGCCACGGCTGCTTCTTTCCCACTCCTAGCTCTTTCCTGTTCCATCGTCGCCGTAAGACCTATCTGTGTCGGTGCGACGTAAAGCAAAATAGCAAAAAGAAAATCATTCAGTCAATCTTTTATCTCTGAAATGAGTTATGAAGCGTATGAGGCAAGGGTTTTATGTCTTTTACAGTCTGTGGAGGAGAAAGAAGTTTTAGCGAGAGTGGGGATTAATTAGAAGTAGTAGACTCAGCAGTGATACACGACAGAGCGCTAATGAACAAGTATTACCTATGTGATGACGATTTACCTTTATCAACGGTTTTGGTCCATAACAGGAAAGGATAATGTAACAAATTTGACAAAAATTCCTCCTCCTAAAAACTCACGTATTCGAACCCACAACATTATCACTCATTTACCGGGAGTGATACTCGTAGAATCATAGACGAATTATAATGTGCTGCAAGTCAATGTAAACTGTAGGAACCTGGAAATTGAAAGAGTCAGGGGAAATTATACTCGCAGACGAATTACGTACCACGATGTGGATTGTCACGAAGAATATAATTATTTACAGTGGTGTAATTATTTTAGAGGAACTCCTCCCCACAACCCACGGATATAGCGCAAAAATAGCATTACATATTCAGCTGACTTATCCAAGATAATATCTCTTTATCTTAATCTGTTTTCCCTCCAGGGTTGGATTTTCCCTCGGACTCAGCGAGGGATCCCACCTCTACCGCCCCAAGGGCAGTGTCCTGGAGCTTCAGACTTTGGGTCGCTGGATACAACTTGGGAGAATGACCAGTACCTCGCCCAGGCGGCCTCACCTGCTATGCTGAGCAGGGGCCTTGCGGGGGGATGGGAAGATTGGAAGGGATAGACAAGGAAGAGGGAAGGAAGCGGCCGTGGCCTTAAGTGAGGTACCATCCCGGCATTCGCCTGGAGGAGAAGTGGGAAACCACGGAAAACCACTTCCAGGATGGCTGAGGTGGGAATCGAACCCACCTCTACTCAGTTGACTTCCCGAAGCTGAGTGGACCCCGTTCCAGCCCTCGTACCACTTTTCAAATTTCGTAGCAGAACCGGGAATCGAACCCGGGCCTCCGGGGGTGGCAGGTAATCACGCTAACCACTACACCACAGAGGCGGGCTCCACGATAATATGATTAATAAAAATGATTCCCAAGCATGATAAGTTTTTACTGTTATACGCTGTGAAGCTGATTAGTATTGGGCATATATATTTTTTTCGATAAAACATTATGCTATTGAGTTAATGAATCTAATATGTCAATATATGACGAACAAAATCAGTAATTTTGTTATTATAGCTAGTTTAGTCATAGTGGTCAGAAGGTACACCACGTCAAATCTCACGTTGCACCGACGAGCGCTACTTGTCGAGGGATATGACAGGAAAGAGCTAGGGTCCGTAAGGAACTGGCCGTCGCTTTATTAGGATATATTCCCACCATTCGTCTGATGTGAAAACGGGAAATCACGGAAAACCACCTTCAGGCTGCTGGCAGTGGTGTTCGAACCCACCATCTATCGAATGCAAATTTTTAGCTTCGTGACCCGAACCTCATAACCACTCACTAGGTAAACCAGGAAGTCATTGTAGGCATGTGTGGCTCCACATAAATGCGGACAAAGAATTAAAAAATGAAAATGCACGTCCCATTTACTCAAACTCAAATTAACACTGCGGCTCTGATCACAATATTTACTGTACCGTCAAGAGATGTTCCTTCGCTTACACGTCGCACTTGGCAAATGAGGTAAATAATATACAACCTGTGAGAATAAAGTACGGTGAATAGTCCTGTACTATCAACATAGATGAACAATGCACGACAGTGACCTTACTGTCGTTCAAAATAGTCCCCTCCCATTACTATGCACTAATGAGATCGGCGGTACATGTCTTGGAAACTTTGCAAGAAGGCTTCGTTTGGGATGGTGCTTAAAATGTCGTTCCCTCAAGTAGAAATTCTTGTGGATAATGCCTTGACTATCGAAAAAAGTGAGGAGCACCGTTTTGATGCGTGACTTTTCGGCTCTGATCTTTTACCTACGAGGGGATCCCGGAGAACACCATTCCAAGCTTTTCCATTTCGTTTCAGGGTCGTACCTGAGACACCAGGTTTCATTCTCAGTGGCGATACAGTTCAAGAAATTTGATGTCGCATCCGCCATTTTGACAAAATCCTGTGAAGCCTCTAAACGGGCCTGCTTCTGATCGTCAGTGGAGTGATGAGGCACAAGACGAGAACACGTTTTCCTCTTCCCTAGCTTCTGGGTAACGATTTGTCGCACGGATTCACGGTTAATCTGCAGTTCATCCGCTAGAATGCGTACAGTTAATCGCCGATCGTTTGTGCTTAATGTCCTCACCTTCTCAATGTTTTCGTCACTGACGGCGGTAGCCGGTCTTCCGCTACGAAGGTTGTCAGAAACACTTACCCGGCCTCCTCCAAAACGGGCGAGCCACTCGTACACACACACTTCAAGGACAGTGCTTGATCTTCATAAACACGTACCAGCATCGCATGTGTTTCTTTCGGTGTCTTGCCAAGCTTAAAACTGTACATTGATCTTTCGGTCGTTCGTATTCCTGTTCGCAGTTCAGAACCAACGCACTAAACACGCACTGTGTCAAACAGGTCTTACACGGCACACACGCGATGGTCAACTGAACAACGTTGGGAGCAGGTGGTCAAAACTTGCTTCTATGCAGCTGCAGCGTTGCGTGTCGCCAGTGTTGCCAGATCGACCGTTCTGACTTCATTCACCAAACTTTATTGTCACAGGTTGTAAATCTAGGTGAAGTTTTGCCTTAACTCAGTGGCAGTAAGCTGAATACTCTGACAACGAAACGGAACTAACTTATATTCCATTGTAGTATTGATTTGCAGTCATACTTTTATGAGAATTATACTGTAAGCTTTTCTAACCTCACAGTTTATTTACTGACGGAACTGTTACTATAGGGTCGATGCATTAGTTCGTGCGCTATTCATTTCGGTTGGCAACAATGCGGCGTTACGGGATTGCTTACCGTTATTCCGTTGTTTTAACTGAGCTTGGACTTTGTGTGTTGTGAAACACAGGTTTTCTTGATTGTGAACGTATTGTTTGTGTATATTTCAGACAAAAGGGTATGGAATGTCAAGTTGAGAAGAATGAGCATTTCGGACACATTCTACTCCGTGTTTAACTGAGGATCCTGTGCAGCAGGAGCTGCGAGAAGAATTTGTGAAGTGTACGGGAATGAAGCAATCGCTGAAGGAACAGCACAAAAATGTTTTTTCCGCTTTCGAGCATGACAGTTTGAATTGTCTGATGATCCACGTTCTGGAAGACCTTTAGATTTTGACGAAAATCGCTTGAACGAGTTGCTTCACGAGAATCCTCGGCGAACAACGCGGAAAGTGGCGCAAGTTTTTGAATGTGATCAGGCAACTATTGTACGCCATTTTCATTCGATGGGTAGGGTACAGAAATTGGGTATATGAGTACCACATGTGCTAAGTGACAGTAACAAAAATTAACGAGTAAACATCTGTTCGTCATTGCTTGTCCGGCACCGATTAGCTTGTGATAGGCACGAAGCATTCCTTTCGAATATAGTCACAGGTGACGAGTAACGGTGCCATTATGTCAAAATGAAGAAGAGGAAAGAGTGGCTCAGCCCATCAAGAAAGCAACTCCCCGTGCCAAGGATAGTGCCCGTCCAGAGCAAATAATGTTGTGATTTGGTGGAACAAAGGTTGCATTCTTCACCACGAACTTCTTACGAAAAGCGTAACGATTACCTCTGCTAGGATTTGACTAGGAATTGAATAAAAAATAAAACGCGTAAAAACAAGCTACTTTAGACTTTTTCCAGAACTGCATTTAGGCCGGAAGAGATTTTCGAATTTTTTAAAGTTTCACAGATCTATCCAAGACTCACAGTTTGAAACATTTTCAGGCCCTTCAGACCTTCAAATTTCGGCATGATTCAGGAAATTGCTTAACATTACGTCTTTCTCTGTATGAGGACCCCTACTTCCACTGCTAAGAAATGTGCAGTGACCAGCTAAGACGGCTTGTCGGTTCTATTGACAACAAAAGACAAAGACAACAACCAGTCTTATTGCTCTATGATAACGCTCGTCCGCATACAGCGCAATTGACCAAAGGTGTGATTGCTCAACATGGCTGCAAACCTCTTCCTTATCCTCCGTATTTTCCTGACCTTGCTCCCTCAGATTTCCATCTTTTACGCTCTCTTTCTAACCACATTCAGCGGCAAGTGTTTCCTGACGAAGCTTCTCTTGACCAATGGCTAACAGACTTATTTCAGTCAAAACCAAAACAGTTCTACAAGCGAGGCAATCAACTGCTACCTGAACGTTGGCAGAAGGCTGTAGAGAGTGGAGGCGAATACATCACCGAGTGATTGTGATTGTGAGTTACAGTGAGTGACAGTGACTGTAAAATAAAATAAAATGAAATGAAATAAAATAAAATGAAATGAAATAAAATATAAAATATATGAACCACACGAACTTACGCATCGACCCAATAGTTAAACTTGACGAGTGTCCATGAGTCATATTATCATCGTATTAACCTCAAAAGTTATGTTAATGACTCAATCATTCCTATACCAATAGGTGTTTGCCAAAAGACACGAAATAGCTCACAAGTTCTCTGAAAATAAGTGAATTATTTGTTCCGTAAAGGAAAAATCAATGAACTTAAGAATGTGAACAACGTTTTCTTCTTTCATGATGCTGGGAGGGAACTAAACTCACATTCACGCTTCCAGATAGTTCAACAACTTTCAGATACGCCACCAATGGAGGTGGTTTGCATGTACTTTTTTAGCACACAACAGAACGAAGAATTGTCTACAATCTGTATAAAAATCAGTCTGCAGTGATAAAAATAGGGAGATTTTACAAAGAAGCAGGAGTCCAGAAAGGAGTGAGGCAAAGTTGCATTTTCCCCCGTCTTTTAAAGTGTTTTATAGAGAAACCCGTAAAGGAAATTAAGGGAAATTTTGGAAAAGCTACCGCAATCCAAAGGGAGGGAATGATATCCCTGAGATTTTCCGATGATAGTGTTATTTTATCTGAGACGGCAGAAGACCTGGAGAAACTTGATGAATGGTATGGACAGAGTCTAGGAGAATGAATACAAGATGAAAATAAAGAAGTCCGAAACAAAAGTAATGGAGTACAGTCGAACGAAGTCAGGTGACGTAGGTAATATTAGATAAGGAAATGCAGTCTTAAAGGAAGGAAATGGATATTATTACTTGGGTAGTAAAATAACTAATGACGGAGAAGTAGGAAGAATATAAAATGAAGATTAGCACAAGAAAGGAGGTCTTTCTTAAAAAAGAAGAAATTTTCTCACTTCGAACATTGATATAAGAATTAGAAAGATGTTTCTTTAATACTTTCGTATTGCATGGAAGTGAAACATGGACGATAACTACCTCAGAAAGAAAGAGAATGGAAGCTTTAAAAATGCTGGGTAACGAAAGAATGCTGAAGGTGAGATGGACAAATCGAATCACGAATGAAGATATACTGAATCGAATTGGTGAGAGGAGATCGATTTGGCTAAATTTGACGAGAAGAAGAGATGGAGTAATACGACACATCTGAAGACACCCAGGACTCGTTCAGTTGGTTTTCGTGGGACGTATAGGTGGTAAGAACGGACGGGGTAGACCAAGGTATGAATATGACAAGCAGATTATAGGAGGTGTAAGATGCAGCAGTTATGTGAGAAATGAAAATGTTAGCACGGAATAAGGTGGCATGGAGGGCTGCATCAAACCAGTCCATGGATTAATGGCTCAAACAACAACAACAAAAACAACAACAGGAACAAAACAACCCGTCTTCCTGCCGATCGTCATACTTTGGCAGTACCGGTAATCGAGCCTGGGTCTCCGAAGACCGCAGCTAACAACTTTAACCATTACGCAACTAAGGCGCAGTATGTTATCATCGTTTAAACTACTCTTTCATTAATAACTTTAAACAGAATATGGTTCACTTTTATGTGAGCACAGAAGACTGTAATCGCACACTATTACACACGACCATAGAACGTCATGTAGTAATTTATATTTTCAAAGGAGTAGTTCCTTGTTTACAGTGGAGAAAGGCATCTATTATGTACACACTAATTTATCATTTTGAAAGATTTCCTTGGGTGACTTGTGAGGTATCAGATTTTCTTCTTATCTGTTATGATTGATGATCGTACCTTAAAGAGGAGAACGTCCGAAGACAATCCATCTTATCCAAAGAGAACAGGAACTAGATGTATTTTGCTTATAATTTAGCAGTTTCTTGAATATCGTTGTTTTTAGATGTATTTTGCTTATAATTTAGCAGTTTCTTGAATATCGTTGATAAATAATATTTACTCGTTGTTCTAGGAAGAATTTATATAGTTTAACCCTAGAACTGGCAATGATAAATCTTGTGGCTGCAGCCATATTTGGCAGTTAATATTTGTATAGGTAAAATGCAAAAATACGCAGGATACGAAATAAATCTACGACGTTTTAAATATCT
Source organism: Anabrus simplex (assembly GCF_040414725.1). NCBI lineage: Eukaryota > Metazoa > Arthropoda > Insecta > Orthoptera > Tettigoniidae > Anabrus > Anabrus simplex. Next base: position 1,752,977,578 of record NC_090265.1, read on the forward strand.
GCGTAAACCTAATATAATGAGGATTGTCGTGACACGAAATTGCATAAATGTTTTCACTAGAAAAATGTACAGTCTGTTCAAAATGTATAATTCCTAAATTCAAAATTAAAATTAAATTTTCGATGACATGTATACGAAATTGGAAGATGTTACAAACAAACCGATATATGCAGATAATCAATAATTTACCTGTAATGTGCCAGCAAGAGTCTTATCACTAAAGCCTGGATTTTTATGCAGTGACAGGTTAGACTGCAAACTAATTTGGTTGGTAGGAAGTGCCGGCCACCCGCTCTTCAATAATGTAGCAAGAGTAACATAAATTATGGGGGTTGTGATTTGCAGTACCCCTAAAGTTTATGCAAACCCCATAGCATCATCGTTGTGAAGGTAGACTATATTTGTTACTCGTTTAACTAAGTTTGCATTCTAACCTATTAATGCATAAATATCCGGGCTCTACTTATCACTATGACAGGTATATTCTTAAAAATAGCTGGGAAAATGTATTGGTATGTAGTTCATTTGGAGGCGTGTCCTTATACCACATTGTTATAGCAGGTTGCTTTATGGGAGGTTTGTCATCACTTTTACTTCCCGATATTTGAAGCTAAAAGACAGCTTATAATTCCAAATTTGAATCTGTCGGTTCATTCTCAACAAGCTCAAAATCAGATCCGCCACTTTCATCTTCCTACAAAAATTTCGTACCACTTCATTTCTAATTTTCCGCAAGGAAGTGAAGATGCTATATTTAGACACTCGCTTTACTGAAAATGCATATAATCAATCAATAACAATACTATTATTTGCTTTACGTCCCACTAACTACTTTTTCGGTTTTGGAGACCTCGAGTTGCCGGAAGTTTGTCCCGCAGGAGTTCTTTTACGTGCCAGTAAATCTGCGGATACGAGGCTGACGTATTTGAGCACCGGACTGAGCCAGGATCGAACCTGGTAAATTGGAGTCAGAAGGTCAGCGCCTCAGCCATCTGAGCCATTCAGCCCGGCATATAATCAAACAAATAATAATATATCCACAGAAATAAATAACTCGCAGCCAACGTAAAACCATAAAATAAAATGTAATAGAATAGGAAAGCAGACCCCGTGAAGGTTTGACAAAAACTACAAAAATGGCGCCCAAACAGATCGCCGGAAAATTGTACTGACTTATTTCTGTGAAATTGCACCCAAAGAAGTTGTAAATGTGAATAAAAATGAACTCACGGCTGATGTGGACATCGAGAACGACAAGAAGTAGACTGTCATGACATCTGTTGAAGAAATGAGGAAATTACGAGAAGAATATTCGACAGTGCCACTACAGCAGAGGCCAAACTGTCGAATAATCGACAGTTGCCAGTTCTAGGGTTAATCCAATGATATTATTGCAATATTAAAATTGAAATTACTCATTTAGTGTGGGAAATCATTTAATATTTTAAGTTAACAATATCTTCTTTTTTGGTTATGGGCTTTTCCTAGTAACTTGGGACCAGCACTACGTATGTGCCTTGTATTAAGCCGCAATTTACCGCCAGATGGATTTAGTAACGCCAGTATGTGGTGGGATGCTGTCACTATTGTATGCTTTTGTAGTGATTGGTTGTGTTGTATTGTGTTTTGTAGTGTGTGAATGATGATTTGTATCAAGACAAACAGAAGCACTCATCTTCCGAGTTGGCCTATGTTGGTATGGAATGGAGACAAAGCAGGACTTCTTTAAGATACGTTGGGCAGAAATAAATATAAATATTTCCAAATACTGAATGTGACTTCATAGAATCTGATAACGTTCTTTTAAGAACGAAGCATGCCATTCTGTGTTTAATTGTGTGTATTCCATTCCTTGATCAAATGTGTGTTTGTTATAATGTAGTACAGTGGAACCTGGATATATCGACTCACCTCTGGAGCTAAATTTTATTTCGAGTCATCTAGATATAGAGAATACCGTGTTTGAGCATGTATAGCAGATAATTGAATCATATCTATCTACAGGCTTATACTGAATACATTATTTTAGGGGTATTTACAAGTATAAAAACAAACTCTGTTTTACTGCATCATTTTAATTATAACCCTTTTTAGAGTAACTTTCTAGAATACAGGACACAGTACATACAGTAGTGAAACAAGAAGCATGCCTCCGTAAACACCTTTGGAAACAGAAGCCCTTTGTCTCTTCTGTTTGTTACTGTTAGCCTTTCTCCCTTTACGCTGAAACATTTCGTCAATATCACCCAGCCGAGATTCGTAAACGGAGCTTGTCATCCGCGACTTCGGGGGTTACTTTCGTCATGACAGTTAATCGATTACCGAGTTCGATAGCTGCAGTCGCTTAAGTGCGGCCAGTAGGTTCAAACCCCACTGTCGGCATCCCTGAAAATGGTTTTCCGTGGTTTCCCATTTTCACACCGGGAAAATGCTGGGGATGTACCTTAATTAAGGCCACGGCCGCTTCCTTCCCACTCCTAGCCCTTCCCTGTCCCATCGTTGCCATAAGACCTATCTGTGTCGGTGCGACGTAAAGCAACTGGCAAAAAAAAAAAAGTTAATCGATTCACACCCGAGGAACAGCGAGGATTTGCTGATTTTCCGATCACTAGAAGTTTTAGTTTTTCGGTTTCCGTTATATTAGCTTCCAACATCATTAAAACCTCTTCCTAACTTGTTAACTGTTCCTCACAAACCACAAATGCCGTATTGCACAGTTAATGCTGTACAAAATTCGAGTTACAGAGTATTTTTTACTTCAACGGAGGACATGTTTGCTTCGGGAAATCGAGAAATTCGTGTAACTGAATTTAGAGTAATGGAGAAAGAAGTACACGTGAAAAGTAGGAGAAACAGCAGGAAATTGGAGTTACTTCGAGATACTGAAAATTCGATTAATGGATGATCGAGACTGTATTTAATTTGTTTTTCTAGACTGAAACGCTTTTATGTTTGATTCAAACGTACTTCAATTGTGTGCACTTGATAACAAAATGGACATAAATTTACGGAAATGCCTTATCGTAAGAATAGGGAAGAATCAAGAGCAAAAGTGCTGTCACTTTTGTCATGGATCAGACTCATTGCCATGTAAAAATATTAAAAGAAAGGGGGAAGTTCACGTGGGGAAGTAATATTTTAGCGTTACATGTTGCTTTACGTCGCACCGACACATACAGTTATTACAGCGATGAAGGGACAGGAAAGAGCTAGGAGTGGGAAGGAAGGAACATAATTACTAAAGCGTAAAAGTCCATACATTTCATGATGAGAATGCAAATGGTTGGCAGTTCCCAAGCGGAGGAGCTAGGATATCTATCATCAAGGACAATCCTAGAATATGGAACAGCCATATCGGACAGGTTTCAAACGGGAATCATTAATGAACTAAAGGTTTTACAGCGTACTTTATATTCTGTGAAAAAAATACAGGAAAACGCAGATTGGAGACCCTAGAGGATATAAGGTAAAGAGCACAATTATTTGCCATTACAGAGCCTGTTTGCCTTTCCTGGCGGGGCTTAGTGTTTACAGTGCAGTATATCTTCTGATATAGGCTAGAGCACTTTTGTTACTTTCATTGACCTCAGTCTTAACCTTGGCTTTGACAATATGAAAGTGACTGAGGTATGAGCGATGCTTGTAATGCTATTCCTTATGCAGTCAGTCCCTGTTATGAATGGTGTGAAAATGCAGCTCATAGGGTCAGTTGGTGCATGGAAATTCAGCGGGTTTGGCAGAACTATATGTAATAGCAAATACTGACTCGATGAGGAAAGCAACGGGAAACTACCTCACACCTCATTTCCCTAGTACGCCTCTTCAGTGATAGCTATGACATCTATGGCAGCTAATCGTGGAACTGTTGAGGATCCAATCAGCCTTAGGTCTGAGGGTTAAAAATACGCATACAGTGCCTATACGAATAAGCCAGCTTGGACAGAGTTTGACGGTGAAATCTTTTACATAAATTAGGCCGATAATTCACATAAAGTAATAGGTAAACTGCAGAAAAACGATGGTAATATTTTATTTGTAAATCCCCTCAAAAATACTCCAAAATCTCTACGTGACAGTGGTTAATTTACAGTGTGGTAGTAAGACATTTTACTGCTCAGTCCAGTGACAAAATATTGGAATAGAATATTTTTAAATTCTCTACGAATATTTGAGCGACCCCGTTATAATTATGTTATGTGATATGTGGAGGAACATTGTAAGTTATAAAGGGCTATCAAAATGTTGTGCGTTCGACGACCGTACAGTCCTGAATCAGGATGCTAATCAGGCAAAATCGCCGTGAGCATTGAGGCAATCATCCCACTGACGCACCAGGTTTTAGATCCCCGTATGGTATAAAACCGTGTCATGCTGCGTGAAGAATTTCGTAGCCGCCTGCTGCACATCGACGCTTCAAAGCCGTTTTGAGAAGACCGTAGGAGTGGGTTTAGATCAGGCCTATAGGGCGGGTGGTCGAGTGCCTCCCACTTGAGCTGTCCGTAATGCATGAGGCTGACCTACCAGATCGGCCGGCGTCTTGTATCGAAAAGCGACCAACACGGAACTTGGTACACCATTCCACAATGGTGGTTTTCGGCAGACATGCTGCCCCATACATAGTCCTCATTCTCCGATGGATGTCCACCGGTGTTTGTCCTTTGGCAACCAAGAACAGAATAACAGCACGTTGGTCCTGTTTGGACTCATTTGGTAATAACGTCACCAAAGTTCACGCACCTCGGCACGGCACGACTGCTACGCTATCCCTTTGCCTACATATCCTTGGTTACATACGTTGCATGTCCACAGCAGCAACGCCCTCAAACGGAAACGTTTTGATTCGCGAATTTCGTATTCATTTCATGATTATTTCCAATTATCGTGTTACACGATTGATATGGAATTTTTAACTATCACATATATTTGTTTCTTGTTTTAGTGTATTTATTTGTTATTCTTTTTGAAATTTATAGTTTTATGAAATATCTTGTTTTGATACAATTTCATGCATCGAGCTACTTTGTTTTCATGTAATTGTTTGTTGTATTTTTATTTTCATGTGATTTATGGTTTCAGTTTCATTGTCATACCACTGTAAGCAAGCAATGTCACCGACACAGCTTCCATTTGAAATCTATTTATCAATTATAAAATGTTGATTCCCATTGGAGTCCTAGCGTAGAAACAAGCTTCGAACGCCGTGTTCAATATTTGGCAGGCAACCTTCATATCACCTCTGTACGTCTGGCGTGTATAATTCATCCTTAAATTAACGAAAGCAAGAGGAAGAGATCGATATTAATTCTTCTTTCAATTGAGCCTCAAGTTGGCCAGTCAGAACTCTTTGGCTTTGTTGATCCCAAGCATCAAATCTTACAAAAATCGGTAGGATGAAGAGCCATGGTAGGTCATTGGTCGTATGGCACCCTCTCTCTATAAATTACGTTATCTTGAAGTTAAAATATACTGTTCAGAATGGAGGGGATGACTATAGGCATAAACCACACTTGGGATGGTGTCCAACAGCCTGTGGTATGAACCTCAATACATCGAAATAGCGCACCCAACGACATCTCAGCCCTACCTTTAAATAATGCAACCAAGAACTTATGTTTGATTGATTTACAATACGTTTAGATCGTAATTTATAGTATTTGATGTTTTCAATGAAATTTGTAACATTATCTCATATGGAGGGTACTAATGATATAAACATTTTCTATACTGAAAAGTATTATTGAACTAGAATGAAAGCAAGCATTCACTTAGACTCTATTATGAAATATTTTTCCCATTTTATCTAAATCGAGGGAGTATAAACCATCAGCGGACCTGAAGATAATATTCCGTGTCGTCCCTTACTCACGCTGGCACAATATCAGGGCACCTATCGTCCCAGTCCTTATCTCCCTTTTACGAACGTCGCCGAAAAACTTTCGATGTTATTGCGAAGTTAAATATGGAAGACAAAAAATATAGCCTACTTAAATTAAAAATTGTTAATTTCAACTTTAGCCGTCTATGTTTCAATGGTACTCTACATTCTGAAACTTTAAACGCAGCCTGTCTAACTGCCCTTAATGCAAATGCCTTTACCGCCACGTATAGTACATCACTGCCACAAATGCAGTGCAGAGAGAGATAGAGAGAGAGAGAGAGAAATTCCATCTCATGTAATTGGCAGCTGTCACCCTAATGGTTTACTGATTAACTCTCGACAATGTGCAGAGTCAAACACAAGCTGAAGGATTTGACTGCTATGAAGAAGAGAGGGCAGCGCGAGATCCTGTCGGTACAGAGACGTGGAGTATTTCCTAATATTTAGTCGAATACTCTCTTTATCGACGAGACCATACGTTTGTAAAATAATGATCCTCAACCATTCACTTACGCTGCATGGGAGAAACGAACATTATTTATGTAGAGAGTGAACATTTCCAAGAGGATAAATATTCTAAACTGAGCGGTTCCTTAAGTTTAAAATTTATCGTCTACCACTCGGATCACGAATATAAGTCTTCTCGCCCCAGTAAACAGTAACTTATATATATTTCTTAAAACGACTTAATCGATTGCATACAAGTTAATAGTCATCATGGTAGTTGAAAACCTTATAATGAGGTTAAGTTGCTAATTGCTTTATTACTTTTGAAGCTGTTACGTAACATAATTGAGCAGTAAGCTGTGTATTATCCGTAGCGTAACGGTTAGTGTTATTAGCTGCCGTCCTCGGGGGCCCGGGTTCGGTTACCGGTACTGCCAGAAATTTAAGAATGGCAGGAGGGCTGGTATGCGGTTGAAATGGTACGTGCAGCCCACCTCCAATGGGGGTGTGCCTGAAAAGAGCTGCACCACCTCGGGATGAGGACACGAGTTTACTTTTTTTTATCCTCACGTTCTTTTAATTATTTCTAATTCTTCTACTTGTTTAATTTAGCCAGTCCCATAATGTAGAGGTAGCGAGCCTGCCTCCTACAAGGAAGCCCATGGTTAGTCTTGACGAATTCAGAGTTTTATATTCTGAAACGAGCGCTGGAGTACGGTAATAATAATAATAATAATAATAATAATAATAATAATAATAATAATAATCATCATCATCATCATCATCATCATCATCATCATCATCATCATCATCATCTGTTTACCCTCGATGTTCGGCTTTTCCCTCGGACTCAGCGAGGGATACCACCTCTACCGCCTCAAGGGCAGTGTCCTGGAGCTTCAGACTCTTGGTCGGGGGGATACAACTGGGGAGTATGACCAGTACCTCGCCCAGGCGGCCTCACCTGCTATGCTGAACAGGGGCCTTGTGGAGGGATGGGAAGTTTGGAAGGGATAGGCAAGAAAGAGGGAAGGAAGCGGCCGTGGCCTTAAGTTAGGTACCATCCCGGCATTCGCCTGGAGGAGAAGTGGGAAACCACGGAAAACCACTTCCAGGATGGCTGAGGTGGGAATCGAACCCACCTCTACTCAGTTGACCTCGCGAGGCTGAGTGGACCCCGTTCCAGCCCTCGTACCACTTTTCAAATTTCGTGGCAGAGCCGGGAATCGAACCCGGACCTCCGGGGGTGGCAGCTAATCACGCTAACCACTACACCACAGGGGCGGACAATAATAATAATAATAATAATCATAATAATAATAATAATAATAATAATAATAATAATAATAATAATAATAATAATAATAACAATAATAAATTTACGTTCTAATAACTACTTTTGCGGTTTTCGGGGACGCTGAGGTGGCGGATTTTAGTCCCCCGAGAGTTGTTTTACGTGGAAATAAATCTACCGACACGGGGCTGACGTAATTTAGCACCTTCAAATACCACGGGACTGAGCCAGGATTGATCCAGTCAAGTAGGTGTCAGAAGACCAGCACCTCAACCGTCTGAGCCACTCAGACGGGCGTTATATTATTATTATTATTATTATTATTATTATTATTATTATTATTATTATTATTATTATTATTATTATTATTATTATTATTATTATTATTATTATTATGTGTCCCATTGACTACGTTTTAAGATTTCGTAGGTGCTGAGGATTCGTAATTTTATAACTCAGAGATTATTTTGTGCCACAGTACTTGTCGACACAAGGCTGGCGTGTTTGAGTAACTCCAAATAACATAGAACTGAGGCGGGATCCAACTTACCAACATGAGCTTAAAAGGCCAGCATTGTACCATTCGAACTACTCAGTCCAACTAGAACCTCCTGAGATTAAATTGGTGGGTTCAATCCCGGCTCAGTCCGGTGGTCTGTGAAGATGCTCAAATATGTCATTCTCGTGTTGGCAGATCTATCACGACGTTGAAAATTTCTCCGGTACAAAATTCCGGCACCTCGGCGTATTATAAAACCGTAAATGTAGTTGGTAGGACGATAAAGCAATAATATTTATTCGTTTAGTTCATTTTATTAAACATAATATTCGATATTCAGCATTTTTCTGCCTTTCCTACGGCAGTAAACAAAGCACTTTAGCCAGAACTTCAGAAACTGTGATGTTTTCTCATATTGTCTGTGCACTATTTTTGTCTATATTGCATGCAAACAATTATAACCCTCAAATTGATTGGCACACTCAGTGTTTAATATACTCGAATTACCTATATTACTGGTCCTATATGTCCACCTCTGTGGTGTAGTGGCTAGTGTGATTAGTTGCCACCCCCAGAGGCCCGGATTCGATTCCCGGCTCTGCCACGAAATTTGAAAACGTACGCGGGCTGGAACGGGGTCCACTCAACCTCGGGAGGTCATCTGAGTAGAGGTGGGTTCGATTCCCACCTCAGCCATACTGGAAGTGGTTTTCCGTAGTCTCCCACTTCTCCTCCAGGCAAATGCCGGGATGGTACCTAACTTAAGGCCACGGCCGCTTCCTTCCCTATTCCTTGCCTGTCCCATCCAATCTTCCCATCCCTCCACAAGGCCCCTGTTCAGCATAGCAGGTGAGGCCGCCTGGGCGAGGTACTGGTCATTCTCCCCAGTTGTATCCCCGACCCAGACTCTGAATCTCCAGGAAACTGCCCTTGAGGCGGTAGAGGTGGGATCCCTCGCTGAGTCCGAGGGAAAAACCGACCCTGGAGGATAAACAGATTACGAACGAACTGGTCCTCTATGCATTTTTTTCTCCATGATGTTATAAAGAAGGGTTATATATGCCATTGTACGGAGTAAGACGTTTCATGGATTAAACATTTTATCAGTAAATCTCAGTATGTCTCAGAACTTACAAAATATGGGTTGTCATTACACACACCCCGGAGTGTTCCATATCGATTTGTCAGTATTTGCTCCCGTTTCTATCATCAACTAAATAAGCAAACTACAGAAACATACAGAGAACTTGTTATGTAATTATATAAGACGGCCAGCATGACAGACTGACTCCTGAGAGTAACTTGCAGCATTTCAAAATGACACTTCCTCCTTCTTTACTAGCGTGAGGCGCTAGCTTGGCTGGTCTCACCATGTCACCTTTATTGTTGAAGTAACTTTGAAAGTTCGCCTGCTGCAAAGTAAACAGCTCTTCAAAACTAATGACTTTGATATACGCTGATGGAAATTTAAAAGGAACTCTATAAAAGACATTCTTGATAAGTACTTCAGGAGCAAGGTTATGATAAGCCCTTACATCTCATCATTAATAATGAAAGATAATCTTCTTATACAAGAAATGGAAGCAACGAGAAAAGGAGAGAAAGTTCATTCATCAAATGAGAACAGAAGATAAACTCGATGAAGTAAATCATGTGCTGCAATAGATAGACATCATCAACAGGTTGTCCGCCTCCGTAGTGTAACGGTTAGTGTTATTAGCTGCCGTCCTCGGGGGCCTGGGTTCGATTCCCGGTACTACCAGAAATTTAAGAATGGCAGGAGGGCTGGCAGGTGGTTGAAATGGTACATGCAGCTCACCTCCAATTGGGGTGTGCCTGAAAAGAGCTGCACCACCTCGGGATGAGGACACGAGTTTTTTTTATCAACAGGTTATTTACCTTATTACATATGATTCAATTATACATTATATTCAATAAATGCAAATCATTTCCTAAATTAATTACCAAATTTTAATTAAAACTAGAAAAAGCCATCTTCTTAAATAAATGTCAACGGTCATAGCCGTTTTGAAACATGGATCCACTGAGATCTCCGAAGTTAAGCAACTTTGGGCGTGGTCAAGATTTGGAAGGGTTGCCAAGCGCTGTTGGTGGGGGTAAGGAAATGGAGGAGCGGAAAGGAATTGTGCACCCTGCCGTACGTAAGCTCCGGCTCAGGCACACTTCCGTGGAGGTTCCGACCTGCCTTCGGACAGAATACACCCTTACCTTTACCTTAAATAAATGCCAGATTAAATTAAATCTAACAGCCATTTATATATATACACATTTTACAGAGAGGACCTTACATTCTTGAGTGCTTAGGACGTCTCATTTTAGACGCGTTTGAGTGAAAACGGTGCACTGATTCACCGAATTCATTCAGTGATTTACTGCCATCAGCAGCCATGAGTTTTCCCGAGCCACAGTTCTCACTTTTGGCAGATGTAAAGAAAACTTTAACTAGTATTATGGTGAGGAAACTCCAAATCCAACAATGTTGATCAATCCGTTCTATTCTTCATACACAAGAGAGGGCAATGGCACATCTGCGGCGCAAATGCAATGACCTCATACTCACAATCTCAGAATAAAGACTCGTATTCGGACGAAGAGAGAGGAACGCCTGATCAATTTCATGAGCAAGAGCGCCAATTCAGTCTCGCATTGCTTCAGACTAATTACACCATGGTGCACTTGTCATCATTTTAATCCGACCTTACTTGGTCAACAGTCTTGATTGTCCTTGATTACCTCGACATTCGTTTAATCTTCGTATCTCTTACTCTTCAACCTTAAATGTATAAGGGTGAGAAGATGATAAACTTATAGTTTCGTATCTGTAAACAGCAAACATTTCGACGAAGAGGACACTAGAGAAATCATAGTTCTCAGTACGTGTAATTTCTTAAAGTAATAGCATTAATCACTTTGTAGCCGCCTCTGTGGTGTAGTGGTTAGCGTGATTAGCTGCCACCCCCGGAGGTCCGGGTTCGATTCCCGGCTCTGCCACGAAATTTGAAAAGTGGTACGAGGGCTGGAACGGGGTCCACTCAGCCTCGGGAGGTCAACTGAGTAGAAGTGGGTTCGATTCCCACCTCAGCCATCCTGGAAGTGGTTTTCCGTGGTTTCCCACTTCTCCTCCAGGCGAATGCCGGGATGGTACCTAACTTAAGGCCACGGCCGCTTCCTTCCCTCTTCCTTGCCTATCCCTTCCAATCTTCCCATCCCTCCACAAGGCCCCTGTTCAGCATAGCAGGTGAGGCCGCCTGGGCGAGGTACTGGTCATACTCCCCAGTTGTATCCCCCGACCAAGAGTCTGAAGCTCCAGGACACTGCCCTTGAGGCGGTAGAGGTGGGATCCCTCGCTCAGTCCGAGGGAAAAACCGAACCTGGAGGGTAAACAGATGATGATGATGATGATTAATCACTTTGTAAAATGATATTAGTTCAGATAGGACGTCATCAAAGGACTGCAGTGGTCTCCATAAGACCTTTCAGCGTCGGTGCGACGTACAGAAAAATTTAAAAAAGAAAGAACTGGATAGCGGTAGGCAGGATGATCTTCCTCTATCGATGGGGACGGTAGTATTACATTCACGGTATCCTCTGGAAATCGTAAGAGGCGACTAAAAGGGCGACGTCCGGTTATCATCTTGTGACCGCGGTGCCCTACGTGGGTCTGGCTCTTCTCCTTCATCTATCCTCTCTTGGTCAACTCTTGTTCTATTCCGACCCCGACGGTATTTTTTTTTTGCTAGGGGCTTTACGTCGCACCGACACAGATAGGTCTTATGGCGACGATGGGATAGGAAAGGCTTAGGAGTTGGAAGGAAGCGGCCGTGGCGTTAATTAAGGTACAGCTCCAGCATTTGCCTGGTGTGAAAATGGGAAACCACGGAAAACCATCTTCAGGGCTGCCGATAGTGGGATTCGAACCTACTATCTCCCGGATGCAATCTCACAGCCGCGCGCCTCTACGCGCACGGCCAACTCGCCCGGTCCCGACGGTATTAGAGCACCCGAGGCCTAAGGAGTCTTTCATTTTCACGCTCTTCGTAGCCCTGTCTTTATTTGGTCGATATCTTCAATTTTGAAGTGTCCGATCCTTTCCATTTCTTCTCTCTGATTGGTGTTGTATAGAGGATGGTTGCCTAGTTGTACTTCCTCTTAAAACAATAATCACCGCCTCCCGAGTCGGAGTGGACCCCGTTCCAGTCCTCGTAAAACTTTTCAAATCAAATGGAAGACCTGGGAATTGAACTAGGGCCTTCGGGGATGGCAGCTAATCACACTAACCGCTATGTGACATAGGCGGACATTTCATACATTTAAAACGTTATAAGAACAACTGGAGAAATAATTCCCACAAAACTTAAAATATAACTAAGAGGATATTAACCCTGTTCGCATCTGTGGTGTAGTGTTTAGTGTGATTAGCTGCCATCCCTTGGGGCACGGGTTCGATTCCCGGCTCTGCCACGAAATTTGAAAACTTGTACGAGGGCTGGAACGGGTTCCACTCAGCCTCGCGAGGTCAACTGAGTAGCGGGGGTTCCATTCCTACCCCTACTATCCTTGAAATGGTTTTCCGTTGTTTTCCACTTCTCCTCCAGGCAAATGCCGGGGCGGTACTTAACTTAAGGCCACGGCCACTTCCTACCCTCTTCCTTGTCTATCCCTTCCAATCCGCCCTTCCCCCAACAAGGACCCTGTCTTATACTCCAGGGCACTGCCCTTGAGGGGATAAAGGTGGGATCCCTCGCTGAGTCCAAGAAAAACAACTGGAGGGTAAACGGATTAAGAAAACATAAAGAAAGTAATAAGGAAACAAAGAAGGAAGGAAGGAAGGAAGGAAGGAAGGAAGGAAGGAAGGAAGGAAGGAAGGAACATTAACCCTTCAAAATCACCCGATTTTAGGTGGACATCAGACATGTGTGCGTCTGACCAAAATTCCTCTAACGTATTCATATCTCCCTTGTAGTGCACTCCAGAAGTTGTGGTCAGCAATACAATATACTAAGCGCGAATGGAGTCTGTCTGGTGAGTCATAAACCGTGGCTCTATTTTTAAGGAAGCAGCCTATGACTTAATGTTCGGTATTATCCTACAATTCCTAGAGAGATGAGGTAAAACCATGGACAGGACTTGCAAAGCTGAAGGGATGTGTCAGCTGTCCATCAGTATTGACGAAATCTCTACCACTTCTTTCAAGTTTGGTCAGCGGTAACGTACGGTGAGGACTGCCTCTATTAAGAGTGTCCATTGCGCGCAGTTAACTCGTGAGATGGAGGGATGTGTCACCTGTGTAGACAACTCAACCATTTGACTTTCCTCTGGGCAGACTTGACGTAGGACGACTCTCCCTTATACGAATGTGCATCGTATGTATCGCAGAAATTAACCCACTTAATTTCTTGTGTGCTCCTGAGAGTAAGTGTACCGCATTTAAGACTAAAATCAACCTGAATTTGGAAAAGAGTCATGGAATGAAATCTGTAAGAATAAGACAGAAATATTGTGATAATATCCAGATTTCAGTAATACAGGGTGCCCCTTTCATTTATTATTTTTATATTTCTTCTTCTTTCTTCAATTGACTTCCTGGTTATACCCTTTTTCTTTTCCCAGAAAATTTTTATCACTTCGCTGTGGTTTTTATTCCTGTCCTCTGACCATATGTTCTTGTACTTTTCCCGAATCCCCTTGAATTTATCAATTTTAGCTCGCAACATGCCCCTCTGTTATGTATTTCCTTTGGATTGATGCCAACTTCCTCCATGTCCCTTCTTATTCTTTCTACCCATTTAGTACTTGCTATTTATTTATTTATTTATTCATTTATTTATTTATTTATTTATTTATATACTTATTTATTTATTAGTTTTTACGTCACACCGACACAGACTCGTCGTATGGCGATGCTGGGAGAGGACTGGACTACGAGTGGAACGAAAGTTACCGTAGTCTTATTGAACGTACGTCGCCAGCATTTGCCTGGTGCGAAAATGTGAAACGGCGGAAAAACATCTTCATGGCTGCCGACAGTGGAATTAGAGCCAGTATCTCCCGAGTGCAAGCTCACAGCCCCGTGACTCAAACCGCTTTGCCATTTCGCTCGGTAGATATGATACCGCAAGTGATCTAGAACTCTTTTCGCTAACATGTTACCCAGAACATATTCTAAGTGAACGCGATCACCCGTAACTATCAAGTTACTCAGGAGCTATTCCAAGTATACCAGAACTCCTGCTACTAAAATGTTACTCAGGAGCTGTTCCAATTGTACCACAACTCCTGATATTAACATGTTACTCAGGAGCTGTTCCAAGTGTACCACAACTCCTGCGACTAACATTTTACTCAGGATCTGTTCCAAGTTTACTACAAATCCTGCGACTAACATGTTACTCAGGAGCTGTTCCAAGTGTACCACAACTCCTGCGACTAACATTTTACCCAGCAGCTGTTCCAAGTACACCACAACTCCTGCGATTAACACGTTACTCAGAAGCTGTTCCAAGTTTACCACAAATGCTGTGACAATGATGTTACTCAAGAGCTGTTCCAAGTGTACCAGAACTCCTGTGGCTCTCATGTTACACTCGGGAGCTGTCTCAAACCCAGTGATTGAAGAATTCGACTGCACAGTATTCCGGATATTAACTCCCTTGAACAGTATTATCACAGAATTCTGTCCGAAAAAAATAATTCGTGATTGGATCTCTCACGCCATCAACAACATTCAATCAACCACGTCATTTTAATACAAAACTGCACAAAAATGCATTGTAGAAAGAAAACGACTTCTCCTTTCTCCATGTAACGTGACGTTGTATGTCTTCATAATTAAGCTTGTTTCTCATGTGTATAGAATGAATGGTAGCTTGCGTAGTTCCACCAACTTTATGACTCCATCTAGATGTAGAAAGTTTGAAGTTACTCTTTGTGTGAAACTTTGTTCTCCACTTATTCCCACTGTAACTTTAAAAGAATAATATTCTCGGCATGAACTCGTAAAGTAAGTATATAAAGAAAAATGGTTGTCATTATTACTGTTTTAGAAAAATAAGCATATTGATGACAAATACAAGCGTTCAATGGTTAGCAATATACAGTATCTTTTGAATATTTTAGGGAAAAGTAGATCGTGCTAGGACGATTGGGAAAGGAGGTGACTGTTTCAACTGAAAATGAGTGGTTTCAGTTATCGTCACGAAGGCGAGGAATTTAGAAACGAGACTTACATATTGTCCGCCTCTGTGGTGTAGTAGTTAGTGTGATTAGGTGCCAATCCCGGATGCCCGAGTTCGATTTCCGGCTCTGACACGAAATTTGAAAAGTGGTACGAGGGCTGGAAAGGGGTCCACTCAGCCTCGGGAGGTCAAGAGAGTAGAGAGGGATTGATTCCCACCTCAGCCACCCTCGAAGTGGTTTTCCGTGATTTCCCACTTCTCTTCCACGCAAATGCCGGGATGGTACCTCACTTAAAGCCACGGCCGATTCCTTTCCTCGTCCTTGTCTACCCCTTCCAATCTTCCCATCGCCCTAAAAGGCATCTGTTGAGTATCGCAGTTGAGGCCACCTGCGAGCGGTATTGGTCCCCCTTCGTATTTGTATCCCACGACCCTAAGTCTCACACTCCAGGACACTGCCCTTGAGGCGGTAGAGCTGGGATCCCTAGCTGAGTTTGTGGGAAAAACGAGCCCTGGAGGGTAAACAGATAAAGAAAGATCATTATTACAATTATTATTAGTATATTATTATCACATAACTTATTTAGGGATGGTGTTCAGCTGAACGTAATTTTGATTCAATCTAGCTAGAAGTAGTGATGATCCTACTAAAGTGCAAGTACTGGCGAAGCGTACCGTAATGCTTTCTTTTTGGGGGAGGCTGAAGATTAATGAATCTCGAAAGTAACAAACGGACCCAATTCCTCAAAAGTCAGTGTCTCATTCTACTCGAGGTTGCAACCTCTTATTTCCCTTCAAGAGGCTTAAGAGGTTACTCGTGGCAGGTATGAAAAAATTAAAATGGATTCATTATCTTTTGTATTTTCACTTACAAATTAATAAAAGAGCAGAAATGTTATTTTAAATTTAATAGAAAGAAACATTCACAGCTCCGTAAATACCTATGTAAGTACCTTAGTGATTCTTTAAAAAGTATTATATATTTCGTCTGGCAGTTGTTTGAAGTTTGAAAAAGCCGTAGTTTAAGACCAGTAAATGAGTATATAAGTACATTCGTAGTTTAAGACCAGTAAATGAGTATATAAGTACATTCGTAGTTTAAGACCAGTAAATGAGTATATAAGTACATTCGTAGTTTAAGACCAGTAAATGAGTATATAAGTACATTCCTAGTTTAAGACCAGTAAATGAGTATATAAGTACATTCGTAGTTTAAGACCAGTAAATGAGTATATAAGTACATTCGTAGTTTAAGACCAGTAAATGAGTATATAAGTACATTCGTAGTTTAAGACCAGTAAATGAGTATATAAGTACATTCGTAGTTTAAGACCAGTAAATGAGTATATAAGTACATTCCTAGTTTAAGACCAGTAAATGAGTATATAAGTACATTCGTAGTTTAAGACCAGTAAATGAGTATATAAGTACATTCGTAGTTTAAGACCAGTAAATGAGTATATAAGTACATTCGTAGTTTAAGACCAGTAAATGAGTATATAAGTACATTCGTAGTTTAAGACCAGTAAATGAGTATATAAGTACATTCGTAGTTTAAGACCAGTAAATGAGTATATAAGTACATTCGTAGTTTAAGACCAGTAAATGAGTATATAAGTACATTCGTAGTTTAAGACCAGTAAATGAGTATATAAGTACATTCGTAGTTTAAGACCAGTAAATGAGTATATAAGTACATTCGTAGTTTAAGACCAGTAAATGAGTATATAAGTACATTCGTAGTTTAAGACCAGTAAATGAGTATATAAGTACATTCGTAGTTTAAGACCAGTAAATGAGTATATAAGTACATTCGTAGTTTAAGACCAGTAAATGAGTATATAAGTACATTCGTAGTTTAAGACCAGTAAATGAGTATATAAGTACATTCGTAGTTTAAGACCAGTAAATGAGTATATAAGTACATTCGTAGTTTAAGACCAGTAAATGAGTATATAAGTACATTCGTAGTTTAAGACCAGTAAATGAGTATATAAGTACATTCGTAGTTTAAGACCAGTAAATGAGTATATAAGTACATTCGTAGTTTAAGACCAGTAAATGAGTATATAAGTACATTCGTAGTTTAAGACCAGTAAATGAGTATATAAGTACATTCCTAGTTTAAGACCAGTAAATGAGTATATAAGTACATTCGTAGTTTAAGACCAGTGAACACGCGCACATTATCGAAGGATTCCTCCCTTGATTTTGTGAGCAGGATGATCTTTTTTTACGTAAGCCCAACATTGAGTTATGTACTATAGTAAGCTCACCAGACAAAATATTATTCACCCCTGAAGAAATCATTACGGGCATCATTTATTACCGTGGAACTCCGCCTGAATTCGGTTAGGAAGTGACTCCACAAGTTTCTACAAGTTAAGCCGCTCACTGAGGATTTGATCTCGTAATTCCAACGAATTGCTGAGATGCTGATGTCGGCGTTTTACCCGCTGTTCCTATATGTCCCACATATTTTCAATGGGATTCAAATAAAACCAATCGTGATGTAATAGGGTGGCGGGAGGTGTTAATAAAAAGGTCATATATACGTCCAGCCGGATGAACATTGCTGTTGTCATCTTGATAAATCGGGGTATCAATAGCATACTCATCATTCAGATGATGGCTGATCATTCAATATGATTAAATAATCATCCTAGTTCATGTCAGTTGTCACCTCAGTGAGCAAGCCCAATCCGTGATAAGAATAACAGCAGTAAAACATCACTGGCTTGAACCTGACCTTGCACATTTTGTCCTTGGGTACACTCGACGACGTGCGTCATTTGAGTACAGGCAGAAACGTGATTCGTCAGACCACATTATGTTCCCTCAATCAGTTACTGTACTCGTCGAATTATTTACCGCCCATTGCAGGCGCGCAGGCTTTGTAAGCAAAGGCCTCTTGGGAATTGACCGACACCAAAGGTTCATCGCATGCAGTTTCTGCCGCAATGTTCTCACGCGAAAAGTTTGGGATGGACATTCATTCACTGACTGCAGCAATTCCTGTCGGGTTTGGAAGCGATTTTCATTCACAAGTCTTAATACGCTTCTCCGGTCCCTCTCAGTCTGGATCTTTTTCCTACCGCAATTCTGACGTCATATTTTTGTGGTCACGTGTGGTACACCACTGCTTGTAGACACATTGAACACCAACACATCCAGCACTGTATGGTCATGGGAACGGCCGAACACGATTTCCGCTTTTTGGCAATCTGTCACATCCTTACTACTCATGTTGACGTCACTCTGTCACATCCTTGCTACTCATGTTGACGTCACTCTGTCACATCCTTGCTACTCATGTTGACGTCACTCTGTCACATCCTTACTACTCATGCTGACGTCACTCTGTCACATCCTTGCTACTCATGTTGACGTCACTCTGTCACATCGTTGCTACTCATGTTTACGTCACTCTGTCACATCCTTGCTACTCATGTTGACGTCACTCTGTCACATCCTTGCTACTCATGTTGACGTCACTCTGTCACATCCTTACTACTCATGTTGACGTCACTCTGTCACATCCTTGCTACTCATGTTGACGTCACTCTGTCACATCCTTGCTACTCATGTTGACGTCACTCTGTCACATCCTTACTACTCATGCTGACGTCACTCTGTCACATCCTTGCTACTCATGTTGACGTCACTCTGTCACATCGTTGCTACTCATGTTTACGTCACTCTGTCACATCCTTGCTACTCATGTTGACGTCACTCTGTCACATCCTTACTACTCATGTTGACGCCACTCTGTCACATCCTTGCTACTCATGTTGACGTCACTCTGTCACATCCTTGCTACTCATGTTGACGTCACTCTGTCACATCCTTACTACTCATGTTGACGTCACTCTGTCACATCGTTGCTACTCATGTTGACGCCACTCTGTCACACCGTTGCTACTCATGTTGACGTCACTCTGTCACATCCTTGCTACTCATGTTGACGTCACTCTGTCACATCGTTGGTACTCATGTTGACGTCACTCTGACACGTCGTTGCTATTCATGTTGACGTCACTCTGTCACATCCTTGCTACTCATGTTGACGTCACTCTGTCACATCCTTACTACTCATGTTGACGTCACTCTGTCACATCCTTGCTACTCATGTTGACGTCACTCTGTCACATCCTTGCTACTCATGTTGACGTCACTCTGTCACATCCTTGCTACTCATGTTGACGTCACTCTGTCACATCCTTGCTACTCATGTTGACGTCACTCTGTCACATCCTTGCTACTCATGTTGACGTCACTCTGTCACATCCTTACTACTCATGTTGACGTCACTCTGTCACATCCTTGCTACTCATGTTGACGTCACTCTGTCACATCCTTGCTACTCATGTTGACGTCACTCTTTCACATCCTTGTTACTCATGTTGACGTCACTCTGTCACATCGTTGCTACTCATGTTGACGTCACTCTGCCACATCCTTGCTACTCATGTTGACGTCACTCTGTCACATCGTTGCTACTCATATTGACGCCACTCTGTCACATCCTTGCTACTCATGTTGACGTCACTCTGTCACATCGTTGCTACTCATGTTGACGTCACTCTGTCACATCCTTACTACTCATGTTGACGTCACTCTGTCACATCCTTACTACTCATGTTGACGTCACTCTGTCACATCCTTGCTACTAATGGTGACGTCACTCTGTCACATCGTTGCTACTCATGTTGACGCCACTCTGTCACATCGTTGCTACTCATGTTGACGTCACTCTGTCACATCGTTGCTACTCATGTTGACGCCACTCTGTCACATCCTTGCTACTCATGTTTACGTCTCTCTGTCACATCCTTGCTACTCATGTTGACGTCACTCTGTCACATCCTTGCTACTCATGTTGACGTCACTCTGTCACATCCTTACTACTCATGTTGACGTCACTCTGTCACATCGTTGCTACTCATGTTTACGTCACTCTGTCACATCCTTGCTACTCATGTTGACGTCACTCTGTCACATCCTTACTACTCATGTTGACGCCACTCTGTCACATCCTTGCTACTCATGTTGACGTCACTCTGTCACATCCTTGCTACTCATGTTGACGTCACTCTGTCACATCCTTACTACTCATGTTGACGTCACTCTGTCACATCGTTGCTACTCATGTTGACGCCACTCTGTCACACCGTTGCTACTCATGTTGACGTCACTCTGTCACATCCTTGCTACTCATGTTGACGTCACTCTGTCACATCGTTGGTACTCATGTTGACGTCACTCTGACACGTCGTTGCTATTCATGTTGACGTCACTCTGTCACATCCTTGCTACTCATGTTGACGTCACTCTGTCACATCCTTACTACTCATGTTGACGTCACTCTGTCACATCCTTGCTACTCATGTTGACGTCACTCTGTCACATCCTTGCTACTCATGTTGACGTCACTCTGTCACATCGTTGCTACTCATGTTGACGTCACTCTGTCACATCCTTGCTACTCATGTTGACGTCACTCTGTCACATCGTTGCTACTCATGTTGACGTCACTCTGTCACATCCTTGTTACTCATGTTGACGTCACTCTGTCACATCGTTGCTACTCATGTTGACGTCACTCTGTCACATCCTTGCTACTCATGTTGACGTCACTCTGTCACATCGTTGCTACTCATGCTGACGTCTCTCTGTCACATCCTTGCTACTCATGTTGACGTCACTCTGTCACATCGTTGCTACTCATGTTGACGCCACTCTGTCACATCCTTGCTACTCATGTTGACGTCACTCTGTCACATCCTTACTACTCATGTTGACGTCACTCTGTCACATCGTTGCTACTCATGTTTACGTCACTCTGTCACATCCTTGCTACTCATGTTGACGTCACTCTGTCACATCCTTACTACTCATGTTGACGCCACTCTGTCACATCCTTGCTACTCATGTTGACGTCACTCTGTCACATCGTTGCTACTCATGTTGACGTCACTCTGTCACATCCTTGCTACTCATGTTGACGTCACTCTGTCACATCCTTGCTACTCATGTTGACGTCACTCTGTCACATCCTTACTACTCATGTTGACGTCACTCTGTCTCATCGTTGCTACTCATGTTGACGCCACTCTGTCACATCGTTGCTACTCATGTTGACGTCACTCTGTCACATCGTTGCTACTCATGTTGATGCCACTCTGTCACATCCTTGCTACTCATGTTTACGTCTCTCTGTCACATCCTTGCTACTCATGTTGACGTCACTCTGTCACATCCTTGCTACTCATGTTGACGTCACTCTGTCACATCCTTACTACTCATGTTGACGTCACTCTGTCACATCGTTGCTACTCATGTTTACGTCACTCTGTCACATCCTTGCTACTCATGTTGACGTCACTCTGTCACATCCTTACTACTCATGTTGACGCCACTCTGTCACATCCTTGCTACTCATGTTGACGTCACTCTGTCACATCCTTGCTACTCATGTTGACGTCACTCTGTCACATCCTTACTACTCATGTTGACGTCACTCTGTCACATCGTTGCTACTCATGTTGACGCCACTCTGTCACACCGTTGCTACTCATGTTGACGTCACTCTGTCACATCCTTGCTACTCATGTTGACGTCACTCTGTCACATCCTTACTACTCATGTTGACGTCACTCTGTCACATCGTTGCTACTCATGTTTACGTCACTCTGTCACATCCTTGCTACTCATGTTGACGTCACTCTGTCACATCCTTACTACTCATGTTGACGCCACTCTGTCACATCCTTGCTACTCATGTTGACGTCACTCTGTCACATCGTTGCTACTCATGTTGACGTCACTCTGTCACATCCTTGCTACTCATGTTGACGTCACTCTGTCACATCCTTGCTACTCATGTTGACGTCACTCTGTCACATCGTTGGTACTCATGTTGACGTCACTCTGACACGTCGTTGCTATTCATGTTGACGTCACTCTGTCACATCCTTGCTACTCATGTTGACGTCACTCTGTCACATCCTTACTACTCATGTTGACGTCACTCTGTCACATCCTTGCTACTCATGTTGACGTCACTCTGTCACATCCTTGCTACTCATGTTGACGTCACTCTGTCACATCGTTGCTACTCATGTTGACGTCACTCTGTCACATCCTTGCTACTCATGTTGACGTCACTCTGTCACATCGTTGCTACTCATGTTGACGTCACTCTGTCACATCCTTGCTACTCATGTTGACGTCACTCTGTCACATCGTTGCTACTCATGTTGACGTCACTCTGTCACATCCTTGCTACTCATGTTGACGTCACTCTGTCACATCGTTGCTACTCATGCTGACGTCTCTCTGTCACATCCTTGCTACTCATGTTGACGTCACTCTGTCACATCGTTGCTACTCATGTTGACGCCACTCTGTCACATCCTTGCTACTCATGTTGACGTCACTCTGTCACATCCTTACTACTCATGTTGACGTCACTCTGTCACATCGTTGCTACTCATGTTTACGTCACTCTGTCACATCCTTGCTACTCATGTTGACGTCACTCTGTCACATCCTTACTACTCATGTTGACGCCACTCTGTCACATCCTTGCTACTCATGTTGACGTCACTCTGTCACATCGTTGCTACTCATGTTGACGTCACTCTGTCACATCCTTGCTACTCATGTTGACGTCACTCTGTCACATCCTTGCTACTCATGTTGACGTCACTCTGTCACATCCTTACTACTCATGTTGACGTCACTCTGTCACATCGTTGCTACTCATGTTTACGTCACTCTGTCACATCCTTGCTACTCATGTTGACGTCACTCTGTCACATCCTTACTACTCATGTTGACGCCACTCTGTCACATCCTTGCTACTCATGTTGACGTCACTCTGTCACATCGTTGCTACTCATGCTGACGTCTCTCTGTCACATCCTTGCTACTCATGTTGACGTCACTCTGTCACATCGTTGCTACTCATGTTGACGCCACTCTGTCACATCCTTGCTACTCATGTTCACGTCACTCTGTCACATCGTTGCTACTCATGTTGACGTCACTCTGTCACATCCTTACTACTCATGTTGACGTCACTCTGTCACATCCTTACTACTCATGTTGACGTCACTCTGTCACATCCTTGCTACTCATGTTGACGTCACTCTGTCACATCGTTGCTACTCATGTTGACGCCACTCTGTCACATCGTTGCTACTCATGTTGACGTCACTCTGTCACATCGTTGCTACTCATGTTGACGCCACTCTGTCACATCGTTGCTACTCATGTTTACGTCTCTCTGTCACATCCTTGCTACTCATGTTGACGTCACTCTGTCACATCCCTGCTACCCATGTTGACGTCACTCTGTCACATCCTTACTACTCATGTTGTCGTCACTCTGTCACATCCTTGCTACTCATGTTGACGTCACTCTGTCACATCCTTGCTACTCATGTTGACGTCACTCTGACACATCCTTACTACTCATGTTGACGTCACTGTGTCACATCCCTACTACTCATGTTGACGTCACTCTGTCACATCCTTACTACCCATGTTGACGTCACTCTGTCACATCCTTACTACTCATGTTGACGTCACTCTGTCACATCCTTGCTACTCATGTTGACGTCACTCTGTCACATCTTTCCTACTCATGTTGACGTCACTCTGTCACATCCTTACTACCCATGTTGACGTCACTCTGTCACATCCTTACTACTCATGTTGACGTCACTCTGTCACATCCTTGCTACTCATGTTGACGTCACTCTGTCACATCCTTGCTACTCATGTTGACGTCACTCTGTCACATCCTTGCTACTCATGTTGACGTCACTCTGTCACATCCTTGCTACTCATGTTGACGTCACTCTGACACATCCTTACTACTCATGTTGACGTCACTCTGTCACATCGTTGCTACTCATGTTGACGTCACTCTGTCACATCCTTGCTACTCATGTTGACGTCACTCTGTCACATCCTTACTACTCATGTTGACGTCACTCTGTCACATCCTTGCTACTCATGTTGACGTCACTCTTTCACATCCTTGTTACTCATGTTGACGTCACTCTGTCACATCCTTGCTACTCATGTTGACGTCACTCTGCCACATCCTTGCTACTCATGTTGACGTCACTCTGTCACATCGTTGCTACTCATGTTGACGCCACTCTGTCACATCCTTGCTACTCATGTTGACGTCACTCTGTCACATCGTTGCTACTCATGTTGACGTCACTCTGTCACATCCTTACTACTCATGTTGACGTCACTCTGTCACATCCTTACTACTCATGTTGACGTCACTCTGTCACATCCTTGCTACTCATGTTGACGTCACTCTGTCACATCGTTTCTACTCATGTTGACGCCACTCTGTCACATCGTTGCTACTCATGTTGACGTCACTCTGTCACATCGTTGCTACTCATGTTGACGCCACTCTGTCACATCGTTGCTACTCATGTTTACGTCTCTCTGTCACATCCTTGCTACTCAT
Source organism: Anabrus simplex (assembly GCF_040414725.1). Classification (NCBI taxonomy): domain Eukaryota; kingdom Metazoa; phylum Arthropoda; class Insecta; order Orthoptera; family Tettigoniidae; genus Anabrus; species Anabrus simplex. Next base: position 1,753,002,394 of record NC_090265.1, read on the forward strand.
GTTGACGTCACTCTGTCACATCCCTGCTACCCATGTTGACGTCACTCTGTCACATCCTTGCTACTCATGTTGACGTCACTCTGTCACATCGTTGCTACTCATGTTTACGTCTCTCTGTCACATCCTTGTTACTCATGTTGACGTCACTTTGTCACATCCTTGCTACTCATGTTGACGTCACTCTGTCACATCCTTACTACTCATGTTGACGTCACTCTGTCACATCCTTGTTACTCATGTTGACGTCACTCTGTCACATCCTTGCTACTCATGTTGACGTCACTCTGTCACATCCTTACTACTCATGTTGACGTCACTCTGTCACACCCTTGCTACTCATGTTGACGTCACTCTGTCACATCCTTGTTACTCATGTTGACGTCACTCTGTCACATCCTTACTACTCATGTTGACGTCACTCTGTCACATCCTTGCTACTCATGTTGACGTCACTCTGTCACATCCTTACTACTCATGTTGACGTCACTCTGTCACATCCTTGCTACTCATGTTGACGTCACTCTGTGACATCCTTACTACTCATGTTGATGTACACAGTCTGTCCCACTGATCGCTACTGCCTTATGGTCTCGTAGAAGCAGTGCGCGTGCCGTTGAGCACGGGACTCGTCCGCTGCTCCCCCTGTGGGTGGGCGCGATAGAATTAACACCCACGGTATCCCCTGCGTGTCGTCAGAGGAGACTAAAATGGGCCTCAGGGACTCTGAACTTTGGAGCGTGGGTTTGCGAACACGGGGCTCTCAGCTGAGTCCTGGCATTGCTTCCATTTACTTGTGCCAGGCTCCCCACTTTCACCCATCCTGTCCGACCTCCCTTGGTCAATTCTTGTTCTTTTCAGACCACGACGGTATTACGTATGGAGGCCTAGGGAGTCTTTCATTTTAACGCCTTTCGTGGCCCGTGTCTTCCGTTGGCCGATACCTTCATTTTTCGAAGTGTCGGAAGTGTTATACAGAGGATGGTTGCCCAGTTGTACTTCCTCTTAAAACAATAATAACCACCACCACTACCACCACCACTCGTTCGCTGCTCCATCTGTAGAGGCTTAATGATCCGCCTGTAAGTGCGCACTGGGGTGACTATATTTTGTCCCGTGAGCTTAATAAGAAAGCCGTATTATTCAATTCCGCGCTCACAATATATACTTTATTAACTTTCATGCTGTAGCAGTCCCGTTATAAACAACACAAATGCTAAAATTTGCCTCCTAAAATTACAACCAATGTGTCGAAGGAGCACCTTTTTAATTATTCTTAATAATGTTAATGGTTTATGTCCCGCTAACTACTTTCACACAGTTTTCGGAGACGCCGAGTCACCGGAATTTTGTTCCGTAGTAATTTTTTTATGTGCCACTAAATCTATTGCGCGAGGCTGACATATTTCAGCACCTTCAAATGCCTCCGGACTGAGCCAGGATCGAACCTGCCATAAAGACTTGCTCTTCTCAGCCCGGATTTAAAACTTCTCATTCTAGAAATGAAGTTATGTAGGCACTGTAAAGTAACAGACAATGAGACCATTATCCTAATTAATGTTTTGCGGGCGTCTGGGTCCTTTTAATATGTATGTCACATGTTCAGAAAACAGTGCTATCTTGTATTAAACGCATCGTTGACAGCACCGTGTCGCTTTTACTTAATTACTCGCTGATGTACTCGTGCTTCGCTACGGAAATCTCAGAAGAACTGTCTTTCTGGTTTTCCCAACTGAAGTCAACATAGGTGATTATACAACAATGTCGGTAAGAAAGTCGCGATTAAACGTAATGTTATCATATAAAATACTCAATCAAATGAAAAATCGGAATTTTTCTCACTTTTAACGAACAGTACTACGGTGCCGATCTAACAGTCCAAATTTCCAGAGCTGGAATGACCAGGCCTCAGACAGCTGCGAAAACTCCTCTGTCATTATTCCGTTAAATGTGCACACGAACATTCCAATGAGTGCCACAGAGTAGGTATCGAATAGCTGGAATACTATCGTGAACCATTGTGTTACACACCAGTATTCAGGCAGGCTGTTATACTCGGTACACAGCAGTAATTCCATCTATCGGAGATGAGTGGCGGCAGAAGACACGAGGAAAGTCTACTCAATGTCATAGGAATGTTGACTTGTGGAAAATCTCTGGCGTTTCCCAGAGAGAAAAGTTAAAGTTCAGCCATACGGCGCTCGAAAGAATCCCGGTCTTTCTGCTATGTGGAAGAGTAAAATGTAACGTCAAAATTGACATGTATGAAGCCTAAGTGGTATAAATTAGAAATACCTGCACACAGCGGCTTAAGTAAAACAAGGCCATCACAAATAGACACCTGAAGAAATGGAAGGTAGAAGCTATCGTTATTCATAAGCTGGGATGTCTGCGAGTTCAGTTTCATTCATATTTACAACCTCTTTGGGCGCAATTTCACAGAAATTAATCAGAGCAGTTTTCCGACGATCTGTGTCTTTGTGTCTAGTTGCCTTAGTCACCAGGAACTTAAATACCATCCTATTTTGGTGTATGCTAAATGAACATCTGTCTATAGGTCTCTTCTCTTGTTGAAGGTCCGTTTCAAACTTCCTGAATTACTTGACGGAAAATCGAACCTGAACGATTTACTTAATGCGCAATATTAACAAAAGCGTTGATCTTTGAATTTTGTATATTGTTCTTGCCGCAAGTATAGTTCCTTCTCTTACTCGATAAGAATAATGTTATCGGGAGGAAAGTAGTGCCCAGTGGCATATACTGCAGACCCAATATTGAGATATTTCTTCATTGTGCTCCAAGACAGAGCCGCAGAGTATGACATTGGTCGCTGTCAATATTAGTTTAATACACTAAGAATCTTGTGATAGTGTTCTATGCAGATTGTATTGGCTCCGACTGTTGCAGAGATTTATTGATGCTTGTTGTTTTAAGGGGCCTAACATAGAAGGTCATCGGCCCAAGAGATTTATTGAAAGCAGCTTGATTTAAATACATTTACTTAATATGTCAACAGCTGGATCTTATTAAAAACTGAAGCGAGCTGTATTCATCGATACAGCCGTAGGATTTTGGCAATCAGGTGAGTTTAAAGAGAGTGAAAGCCACTGCTAACGCTACTTAACATACAGTAGTATCACAGTTAAATAAGCAATAGACCAATAGACCAATGTGTGTATATGTGTTGAATCAAACAAAACCCTTTGGCGCTGCAGCCATGTAGGGCTTGGCTATTGCTCACTTTACAAGTTGGAGCATGGCCAGCGTGACGAACCCTCTCGGTAAACATTCTTGGTTTTCTAGAACGAGGCCGTTAATAAGCACGTCTGTTGTTCTCATATAGGCTGAATGTCCCTCGAACAAGAGTAATATTCGATACATTTTGCAGTCTGCAAAGTAATTGTAATATTTCTTATTAGGCACATACGTGAAACAATGAAAATATTAAAAAACGGGAACATTATTATTATTATTATTATTATTATTATTATTATTATTATTATTATTATTATTATTATTATTATTATTATTATTATTATTATTATTATTGTTGTTGTTACGGAGTTATCCGTGGAAGACAGAGGTGAAAGAAGGTACGGGCTGGAATGGGTCTAACTACAAGGCCGAAAGATTAATTAAAATTTAAATAAAGGTTATATTTTCAATAGACAACAAGATTTAACAAATTTTCACTAGGTGAAATAACAATGAAAAATAAGGTACAATTATAACTTTACAAACGAAAGCACAAGTTAAGGGGTCTTTACAAATTCTGGGCTTCGAGCCCCAATTTCACAATCCTTGAGCAACTAGCCCAAATTTACCAAGGCACACATTTTATCCAAAGGGCAGAAAACCCCTTCATTAAAGGAGCCTTTGCTCCAAAACCTTATCAGGCCTCCTATAGGCACTTTTACCATATGTGAAAGAGCTGACCCGTTCTCAATCTTTCAAGCCTATTAAAGACAATACAATGCTTTACAATCACTTGCCATCGAGGCGCAACTTACAAGAATTAAACAGGGGGATCTCGTATCCAGCCTACAGGGCCTTAAAAGAAAAATAATAGGTTAATTAAATGGCCTAAAATACCAAGATGAATGGAGGCGTTGCTTGCGCTCCTACATGAAACTTTATAAAACCTAAGCGGCACTAGGCCGATGACACAGGAGCTATTCCCAAGCTAGGGAGGTGACTCGTATAAGAAAATTTTAATACATTAAGAGTAGAAAATCGTTCATGAAAACGTAGTCACCTCAACTCAAAATGAAGGGGAGCTCGAGAGGGTAAAGCACTCTCTATCCCCGATTTACAGTTAAAGTAATAAGAAAATTTTATATAAGCCGGCACTAAGTTACATTTTTAGAGAGGTAAGTTATATTGAAAAGGTTTCGGACCTTCCCCGAGGGCTAAACTGCTGAGCTAGCAAGAAATTAAGATGTTAAAAGGCCATTACCTTTATTGAGGAGCTGCTGCCCGAAGGAAGAGGCGCTACCCGCCCCCTGCTATACTTCCATACACTAAGCTAGATGTTGTTGAAGTGGCCGAGAGACAAGAAAATCAGCAGTTTTTATACCCTCCGGGAAGATTCTAGACCTTTCATGAATAATTAAGACACAGCCACAGGCATTTATTGGCTAATTAAAATTTACACATGGGGGAAGAAAGACACAATTGGCTCAAAATTAAAGACAGAAATTATTGATTGGCTAATTTCAAAACTGGCGGAAGTTAAAGATTTATATTGCCAACCCACAAATGAAAGAACGAAATTTAGTTATAGGAAAACTTATGAGTATAAAATATCTTCAAGAGAAGTTCCATCACTTCGCACCAGGGTGCATGCTCATAGTTTTTTGTAGAGACATCTGTGAGAGAATGTCCACACTTCTTGATAATTAGTCATCAAAAACAATTCGAAATGAACACAGTGACATCTTCTGATAAACGGTTGAATTAATTCAGTTTTAAAGTTCAGAGTTTCAGCTGTAGAGGAGTACTTTAAGGCGGAAAATTCAAATGTGCGGCGTATAGGTGTACCAACCGGTACAATTATTATTATTATTATTATTATTATTATTATTATTATTATTATTATTATTATTATTATTATTATTATTATTATTATTATCAAATGAATCGCAACAGGGAAATATTCCGGTGACAATGGTCATTTACAGTAGCATGATAATAAAGTAAAATTAAAACATAATTACCCAACAACAACAACAAAACTACTACTACAACAAGAGTACAACAAGCATTTCCATGAAAGGAAAATATTACAAGAAATACTACCAGTTTAACATTCTAAATCCAGCATCATCATATACAACTTCACACACAGCTTAAATATTTGCAGTGCTTAATATTACGGCTTACAGTACGGTAGGTTGAGCTTACTACTAGCTTAGCACTACAAATGGTAATAAAATTAAAACCTAACTATCCAACAACACGAACTACAACAACAACAGTACAACAAGCAATTCCATGAAAAGAAAATACTACCAGTTTAACATTATAAATCCAGCATCTTCATATCGTCGTTGCCGGGACGAAACCTCCTATGCGATAATATTTTTGGTGATATACTGAGCCGCAGCACATACATTATGAAGAGCGAGAATGCCTTGACAATATTCACACAATATTGCACCTTTGATGACAGAAACATACCGGGCAAAGTTCTAAGCTAAAATATTTCACATAGGAGGTTTTGTCCCGGCAACGGCGATATACAGTTTCACACACAACTTTAAGTATATCCAGTGCTTAACACTACGGCTTACAATACTATAGGTTGAGCTTACTACTAACTTAACATCACAAGTGATAATAAAGTGAAGTTGAAACATAACACAACATGGATACAAAGCGTGTAAACGTGTCTAGATCTCACTTTCTGCTTAGTGATCACATGTCCTATGAAGGGCCAAGTTAAAACAGAAAGAAACGGACATATTTATAACGTCATTATCATTATTACAGTACTGTATATGGTGTATATATTCACTTCGTAGTAGTGATAGCGTCGCTCTAGTTCGAAATTGTAAACATCTCATTTTCACAGTGAAAAAACCACTGGCGTTGTATTTTATATATCAGGTTTATTCCTAATTAGTTTATACCAATGCAAGGCTAGTCATGGTGAAAACCTTTATTTCAGATCATATTTTCAGTTTATAGAATTAATAGTTAATTTGTGAATCTGCTATCTGTTTCTCGTTTTCAATTCATCATGAAACAGCTAATTGAAACACAGTGGAGTTTTCAAATAGTTTGTTTATTGTAGCTATATGCAACGTAATGGCTTTCAATCAAAAGTATATCTCGCTGAATGTTAGTCACCTGTAATGAAAATGTGTTTCAGTTAAATACAAATATTGGTGCAAAATTGTTTGCTTTATGCGTAATGAAACGACTTATTGTGCAGTGGGAAACCCCCATTACTTTCAGTCTTCAAATGCATCAGACACTGATACGAGATCACGGATATTAGAAAATGACGTTAAGTTTTAGTGGGAATCTGTGCAATACTTCATCAGACACTTTCCTCGCAACATTGATGTATAATATCGTCGCTGCCGGGACAAAACCTCCTATTTGAAATATTTTAGCTCAGAACTTTGACCGGTAAGGTTCTGTCATGTAAGGTGCAATGTTGTGTGAATATTGTCAAGGCATTCTCGCTCTTTTTAATGTATGTGCTGCGGGTCAGTATATCTCCAAAAATATTATCACATAGGAGGTTTTGTCCCGACAACTACGATATGCTGGATAATGAATCTGTAGTTAATTATCGTGGACAATTCCTTCTTCTCACAAGTATCAGTTCTTTAAAACTGCGAACAGTGTGGTCAGTTTTTATGAAAACCGTTTCTTCCTTTTGGTACTGTAAAAACCTGCATCAAGGAAATCTTCTAACTAGCTTGAATGTGACGAATTATTTGGTTGAATATATTTCTTAGTCCCTTTGAGGCCTTGAAAGTCTTCTTGGAGAAGGATTGTCACCACACAAGGACCAAAATTAGCACTAGCTGTTTCTCATTACTTGCGTTCATCCATTTGTAGTATAAATATGGGGAGCTTTGGGATGGATGAAGTAGTATTCCACTTGACTGTAGCCAAGTTCAAAAAGTGCATGGCCAATCACTTGTATGACAACAGCTACAACGCAAATTATATTAAAAATGTGAGGCAGGGTTTATTCGTTGATACAGCCGTAATGTTTTTAACGCGTGCTGACTATTAGCTGAGTGTAGAGAGATTGCATACCACTAAAAGACAAAGAAAAAGTCACCTCTTACAGGCCATGAAGGCCCTTGGAGGAGTGGAATGTAAAGGCTTCTACCATTGTTAACCGCGGCACGTGATGCGGTAGAGTGGTTAGCTGTAACTCTGGCCATCTTTTCCCCCAGGAATTAACCTGGTACTCATTTTTGGTGTAGGCTGAGTGAACCGCAGGGAAATATGCACCTCCGGAAGTGGAAATTTTGTTTCTTAAATTTTACGACTTCCTAACGGGGATTCGAACCCACGTCATTCCGGGCGAACCGAGCACGCCTTTACCGCCTCGGCCAGGCAATTGCAGACCACTGCTTATTTAAATCTACTGCCGCTACCTTAACAACTCATTATGCTTCGATAAGTTCGAGATTTATTGCAACATGAATGTACATTCTAGCAAAAGTGGCAGTATTTGCTGACAATTTCTTCTCCCAGAATGACAATTAGAAAACAATTTCCTGCTTGAATTAGTGAAGAAACCTGGACAGGATGAATTATCACGTTATATAAAATTCATTACTGGGAGCCTCCGTGGCTCAGACGGCAGCGCGTCGGCCTCTCACTGCTGGATATCGCGGTTCAAATCCCGGTCACACCATGTGAGATTTGTGCTGGACAAAGCGGAGGTGAGACAGGTTTTTCTCCGGGTACTCCGGTTTTCCCTGTCATATTTCATTCCGGCAATAATCTCCATTCTCATTTCATAGCATCTATCATCCATTAATAAATCACTTTGGGAGTGGCGACCCCGTCGAACTAACAGATTATATCCGCTTCATTCATTACATCCCTGACCCGGTCAACGACTGGAAAACAGGTTGTAGGTTTTCGTTTTTCAAGAAATTCATTACTATCGTATTGCGCATTACTATGAACTATGAAAATTAAACTTTTGAAACTTTACTATGGTCACTTTGAGTAACTTCGCCTAAAACGTCTGTGGTAAAGATACGACGTAACTGATGACTGTTCGCACATTTACTATGTTTGAAGTTACTTTTCCTCACAGTTTCATGAAATTAATATATCTGTCTCTAGATATAGTCATTCAAATTCACTTTAGTAAGCACAACGTGGCTTGATTGATAATCATGGAACTCGCGTAATAAGTAAATCTTCCTTAAAATTTACCAACTTTACCATTAGAACTACGATATGTATCCAACTCTATAGTGAACAATTTCTATTGTCATCTTCTTAGCTAACAGTCATTTGGATAAAAGCTATGTATATCAACGTACTTTCCTCAAGTGTTATATCAATATTAACAACGGTAATCTTCACAAGTTGTTAATTATCAGGCTAATTTGAGCAGTCAACTTTGAATAAATTTTGTTGTACCTTTCTAATATAATCCTTGGCCTAGGCGATGTCATTTTCCACAAATACTAATTCTGATAGTGTCCTCTTACAGAAAACCGAACTAAAGTGTAATAACGCACTTTGTCAAGGGATTTATTGCAGGCAACATTATGATCTACTTTGTCTTTGTCTTTCTAGACGTAACGAAGCTGACCCGCAGTTAGAAAATTATGACCTCCTTTAATGTGAATATTATACTATTTCAAATAAAAAATTAATATTGTCCTCATATATCACAGAGAAATTTGAATATTTACATATAATATTTGTTGAACTTCTGGCTTAATGGCTAATAGCGTGAGTGTGAGTACGTACAGGGTCTTTGCCGTTGTGCCTGAGGTTCAATATTGATAGTCAGTAAATGTGAAACTTTGAGTCTGTGGGAATGAACCTCACGTAAAACTGTGAGTTTGCCTAGTTAGAACCGAAAGATTAGGGTTAAGGGGATTTGAAACGCTTGAACTTTGAACATTGACATTCTTAGATTTCATCTCAAAAACATCATTTTAGATTTTTCTTTATAAATTAGGTGTTATCTGGTAAAACAGTATTGTGAAAAATAATTTTCAGTTTGCGAACAAGAGTAGTAACCCAATTGGAACACTCTGACCCAGGAAACACGTATTTACAATTTGCTCAACGTCACACCGACACAGATAGGTCTTACGGCGACAACGGGATAGAAAAGGCCTAGGAGAGGGAAGGAAGCTGCCGTGGGCCTTTATTAAGGTACAGCTCCATCATTTTTCTCGTGTGAAAATAGGAAACCACGGGAAACCACCCTCCTGGCTGCCGATAGCTGGGTTCGAACTCACAATCTCCTGGATGTAAGCTCACTGCCGCGTGGTCCTAACCGCACGCCCAATTCCCCGCTCGTTGAACATTCAAAGCCTTCTCTGGTAGGATCGCATGACAGTGACGTGATCCTATTCCAGCGCGTCTTCCGATGTCATGTATGGATTCCACATTAGCAGAAAAATTTACCCTTTTCTCCAAAACTGAAGAGTAAATTCAGCAATGAAGTGTCACACACACTAGAAGAAATACGTCTGTATACATTTGTGTGGAGTGAAATGTCGGAAATTTACGGAAACACACATAAGGTATTTTCTAACTTTTGTCCTTAGTAAAAGATTTTACAGTAAGATAAGCTTCTTACCGCCTCTGTTGTGTAGTGATTAGTGTGATTAGCTGCCACCCCTGGAGTCCCGGGTTCGATTCCCGGCTCTGCCACGAAATTTGAAAAGTGGTACGAGGGCTGGAATGGGGTCCACTCAGCCTCGGGAGGTCAACTGATTAGAGGCGGGTTTGATTCCCACCTCAGCCATTCTGGAAATGGTTTTCCGTAGTTTCCTACTTCTCCTCCAGGCAAATGCCGGGATGGTACCTAACTTAAGGCCACGGCCGCTTCCTTCCCTCTTCCTTGTATATCCCTTCCAATCTTCCCATCCCCCCCGCAAGGCCCTGTTCATCATAGCAGGTGAGGCCGCCTGGGCGAGGTACTAGTCATCCTCCCCAGATGTATCCCCGACCCAGAATCTGAAGCTCCAGGACACTGCCCATGAGGCGGTATAGGTGGTATCCCTCGCTGAATCCGAGGTAAAAACCAACCCTGGAGGGTAAACAGATAAATAATAAGAAAATGAACTTCTTTGTTATGAGTCAAGCTTAAAACATTAAATCACACCATTTAGGTTTGCTTTCCCAATATAATTATTGTACTCAAAATATTGTCGCCAAAGACAAATATTTCCAACTTCTTTAACTGTATAGGCCCTACGCACTTCCTTAGGCCATATCAACTGTATTATTTTGTTAGGTCTCCGATGCAACAAACCACAAGCCAAGTCGGGTGATAGGTATTTTGTTCAAAATTATTCTATTATCTACATTTCCTACTCTAACGTACAGACCACTCTTTCAATAACCTTGACAATGCTATATCAACCTTTAATAACGTAATTAATGCACTAAGGTACTGGTCTGTTTCAGTGTGAAAGTGGTAAGCATGAAGGAGAATGCATTAATTCATCTATTGTTAGCTCTACATATCGTTCACTGTTTTCATCAAGGAAGGAATGACTTAATTTCAATAGTCCAAGTTGGTTAATACACAAATGTTGATTAAAACACGATTAAAGATACATGTTTCGGTCCTACTGGGCCATCTTCAATATTAAAAAAAGAATATAAAGTTTATAGAAATGCTCTATAAAAAAAATATCACACTAAAAGTTTATAAGAAAAATTTGAGCTTGAGGCGTTTAAAATTTTCGTAACGTAAAAACCACAAACAAGAGGGAAAATCATATAGAACAACATATCGTCTCTCCTAAGCAAAAACTGTGAACGTGACAATGATCTCCCTCATCATTAATTCCCTTAAGACTGGTCACGCCTCCCAGCCACATATTAACATGCAGTCCATTATAACTTATTTTGTTGAGTTCACTTTCATATGCGGGTGTGTAAAAGAAAATGCAGCTTACGTACATCATAATCTAGGGGTGGATGTGAATATTATTAGGCTTGCTACAAAATAATAAAGCCTTAGTTTTAGGTTTCGCCCTCAGTTGCCTTTCCAATTCGCGCCATACGACTTCGTGCCTTTCAGTCAAATGTTAGACTAAAGAAGATTTGTGAGAAAGAAAATTACCCTGAATTTTGTAAACATTATGTTTAGATTATATCGTCTTATTTGGCCAATGGACATTCATTGATACCAGCTTCCAAGATTTTGTTTAGTGCAGTAAATACAGTTAATTATATTAATGCTGAAATAAAACAAAATATCACAAAACCAGTTCATGTAACTATTTTATCTACTTACTCGCAAAACATAAAATAAAAAAAACATTACAAATGAACTTAAATATTGACATAAGAGTCTAAGTGAGCTGCAGTGGAATTACTGAAGTAATTTAAAGAAACTGTAAGTTCTGTTCTGAAATTCACTTCACTGACTCGTCGAAGGGTTCCAGTGCAATACAATGAGATACTTACGATCATTTGTATGCGGAGGTAGTAGAAAAATAATGTGATAACGGAAATAATCGAAACTCGTGTTGTGTCTAATAACTTTCACACCTCTGTATGTCATGCGAACTTACATTACTACTGTACGGTACCATAAGGTTCATTTTCCATTACATATTAGTATCGGAAAATTAACTCAACAACTGCACATCAATATGTGTCTGGGAGGCGTGACCGGTCCTAAGGGAAATAACGGACAGGAAGACCAATGTCACATTCGCGGTTTTCGTATAGGAGCGACAATAAAATACTACTTGTCCTTGAAGTCTTGTAGAAAATTGCCAATCACATCAGACATATTTTGTTGAGAAAAGATTTTTCTAGAGAATTTCTATAAACTTTATATTCTTTTTCAAGAGTAAAGAATTCTTAATAGGGCCGAAATCTTTAATTGTGTTTTTAATTAACATTTGTGTATTGGCCAAGGTGTACTATTGAAATCACACCATGTCTTTTCTGTAAATTCACTATGGAACAACTATGAGATTCTTAAATTGCAACGTTTTTATCATGCTGTAGACAATTAATTCTTGATGACTGAACAGTTGTACAACATCGTTTCACATCAGCATCACAAGTAAGATATTTGTTCTTGATAACTTATCTGTTAATTAAAAAATAAGCAAGCGTCCTTGCAGATTTACGTGACTTTTGATGTAATGATCATTGCCACGAGACCTTCAGTTTCACATGGAATAAGAACCACAAGATCATGACAATATTTTCAAATTTTCACATGTATTGTTCGTAATGCGAACCGTGGACGTGTCTGTCTATGAATTGAGCAACTCGATAATCCTTCATTTATGGCTACCTCAGTGTTATTTCAACCGGATAATTCAGACAAATAAGAAACAAACATTTAGAAAAAAAACAACCACTTAGCGTGCTTTTTGGTTATAGTACTGTGTAAATTCCTCAGTGTACAACAGAATTAAGTCATTAGTTGCTGAGAGCTAGAGCCCTGTTCTTGGAGATAGAAGTTGGATATTTCAAGCGGTGAACCTCAAGGATGTCATTCCCTTTTCCGTGGCATGTAGCTGCCTTTGGCCTGTCATAAAAGCCTCAACTATTCGCTCTGGAATGCCCAGGCTGAACAGCAAACATCTCTTTCTTCTTTAGCAGATTGTGCGAATATCTTGCAAAATTAGCATTCAGTTTTGGATTGCATGTATTTAAAATTCCACAGTTCTATCTCTTTGGGTAAGGAACTCAGTGTTGAAAACATTCTAGAGATATGAGCTACGATCTTTTTTCACCTCCGTACAGGCCATGAAGACCCTTGGAGAAGTGGAAGGTAAAGGCCTTGTTAACCGCGGCATGTGATGGGATAGAGTGGTTAGCTCTACACCCGGAGACAAAGACACCTCCATACAGGCTATGAAGGCCCTTGGAGGAGTGGAAGGTAAAGGCTTCCACCATTGTTAACCGCGGCACGTGATGGGGCCCGGCCGCCTTTGCCCACGGGAATTAACGTGGTCCTCATTTTTTGCGTAGGCTGAGTGAACCTCAGGGCCATATGCACCTCCGAAAGTGGAAATCTCGTTTCTTAAATTTTACGACTTACTGACGGGGGTTCGAACCCACGTCAATCCGGGCGAACCGAGCACGCCTTTACCGCCTCGGCCAGGCAGCCCCTTGCTACACCCGAATTTTAGAAAAAATATAATAAAGTATGCCAATATATTCTTTATTTGTCCCTACAAATTACAGTGCTTTTCTTAATCATCGTTATCCGGTCGATTAGTTTGGTAATTTGCCTTATTTCTACCACTACGAGCGCTAATGTGACTCAATGCAGAGTTTCACTTAAAGCCTTATAACAACATTCGGTGCAGACATCTTTCAAAAATATTAAAAAGTTACCTGAGAGTATTGAACTAAGGGAGAAAGAATTGTGTGAATAAGTTAATCTGGCTAAGATTGAATAAGAAAGAAAACGAGTAAAGAAACAAGCGATTGTAGGCTGTTTTTCCGGAACTGCTTTTAGGTCGGGAGTAATTTTCGAAATTTATTTAGTTTGATAGAGCTATCCAAGACTCATTTGAAATATTTCCGGGCCCTTTAGCCCTTCAACTTTCAACACAATTGAGAAAATTGCCTAATTTCACGATTTTAGTAGTATGGGAATCGCCCCCGCGTTCGATTCCCGGCCGGGTCAGGGTTTTCCTTGTAAAGGATTAATATCCCTAGCTTGGGGACTGGGTGTTTGTGCCGTGCTTAACGTTCCTTTCCTCACATTCAACACTCTACATTCCCGCAATTCCAATTACACGAAGGTTCATAACATATGGTGCAAGTACGGGCAAAAGATCTCTATAGGTCGACGCCACTAAGTAATAGCATTTTAATAAATAAAAAAATGGGAACCCCTACTTCGTCTCCTAGAAATGTGTTTAGCATTAAAATTAAATCTAAATGCTCAAGATAAAAATACAGTTTGCTTGCCTGGTATGGATTTATGTCTCTTTCTCATCATTTCGCCCACAACTCTCAAGTAGATGAGTGGCTCAGATGGGAGAGCGCTAGTATTCTTAAATCAAGCTCTGAATAAGGAAATTCGTCAATGAGAGCTGATTTCTTGCACAAATTTCACGGTAATCTATATATATAAAAGCAAGTCGGGCTGGAGCGATGTATATATAAATATTTAAAAATGAAAAAAGACGTGAATTAATGAGGCACTTCCAGAAATCTCAGAACTTTGAAACTTGGTACGAGGGAAACTGATGACCCCAGGATCCCTAGAAAAATCGCAAATTCTCAAAATTCCCTGAAGGGGGCACGCTGGGGGGGCTCAAATTTTGGGCTCAGCATAAGAACACAGTCGTATAGTATATCCAAAACGATAACCTATAGGTTTCGTGGGCTTAAAAATTTTCGGGAATTTCCTCATTTTTATCCCCCATCCCCCCAAATCAAGATGGCGGCACAACCTGCGAGACGAGGTAGACAATTGAAATTTGGTGAAATTATAGCTTTTGGTCCCTAACCGACGGGAAAATTCCAAGATGTTCAAATTTTTCACTTTTTACCCCCAAAGATATCGAAATATTGAGGCAATTTTAATGACTGTGCAGACATTCTTTCTGAGCTATTTTTTGGCTAAACGGTAAGTCGTATCACAAAACGGATGGCACAATGTCCCTTCAATTCGGAGTGATCTACAACTTTGGTCCTGTGACATTTTGTCGTATGTCTCTCCCTTATACGTTAAATTTGGCTGTATTTCTGGATTGTTCGTAAATTTGGTGATTTTTACAAGTATAGTTTATTGTTTGACACACCTATAAGAATGATAGGATCATCACGTTGTGTGCGCACATTGGCACGATTAAGGGACATATGTGTACCAAATTTCATGATTCTAGCTTATACATAAGTAGGCAAAATGTAATGTAAAATGTTAAAAATGCACCCAAATTTCACCCTATTCAAACTTTGAACTCAATTTACCCCCTTAATATGGGAGATATGGGGAAATGGTTTAGAAACAAACATGTAGAGCAATAAATGAGGCGTCTGATGGCGCAAACCGTTTCTTAATATCATAAACCGTTTAGGAGATATGAATCTCGAAGTGGAAGTCAGCACTTTTCAACGTGCTCATGCTTATCCGTCATCTATATATATAAAAGCAAGTCGGGCTGGAGCGATGTATATATAAATATTTAAAAATGAAAAAAGACGTGAATTAATGAGGCACTTCCAGAAATCTCAGAACTTTGAAACTTGGTACGAGGGAAACTGATGACCCCAGGATCCCTAGAAAAATCGCAAATTCTCAAAATTCCCTGAAGGGGGCACGCTGGGGGGGCTCAAATTTTGGGCTCAGCATAAGAACACAGTCGTATAGTATATCCAAAACGATAACCTATAGGTTTCGTGGGCTTAAAAATTTTCGGGAATTTCCTCATTTTTATCCCCCATCCCCCCAAATCAAGATGGCGGCACAACCTGCGAGACGAGGTAGACAATTGAAATTTGGTGAAATTATAGCTTTTGGTCCCTAACCGACGGGAAAATTCCAAGATGTTCAAATTTTTCACTTTTTACCCCCAAAGATATCGAAATATTGAGGCAATTTTAATGACTGTGCAGACATTCTTTCTGAGCTATTTTTTGGCTAAACGGTAAGTCGTATCACAAAACGGATGGCACAATGTCCCTTCAATTCGGAGTGATCTACAACTTTGGTCCTGTGACATTTTGTCGTATGTCTCTCCCTTATACGTTAAATTTGGCTGTATTTCTGCATTGTTCGTAAATTTGGTGATTTTTACAAGTATAGTTTATTGTTTGACACACCTATAAGAATGATAGGATCATCACGTTGTGTGCGCACATTGGCACGATTAAGGGACATATGTGTACCAAGTTTCATGATTCTAGCTTATACATAAGTAGGCAAAATGTAATGTAAAATGTTAAAAATGCACCCAAATTTCACCCTATTCAAACTTTGAACTCAATTTACCCCCTTAATATGGGAGATATGGGGAAATGGTTTAGAAACAAACATGTAGAGCAATAAATGAGGCGTCTGATGGCGCAAACCGTTTCTTAATATCATAAACCGTTTAGGAGATATGAATCTCGAAGTGGAAGTCAGCACTTTTCAACGTGCTCATGCTTATCCGTCATCTATCTATATATATAAAAGCAAGTCGGGCTGGAGCGATGTATATATAAATATTTAAAAATGAAAAAAAGACGTGAATTAATGAGGCACTTCCAGAAATCTCAGAACTTTGAAACTTGGTACGAGGGAAACTGATGACCCCAGGATCCCTAGAAAAATCGCAAATTCTCAAAATTCCCTGAAGGGGGCACGCTGGGGGGGCTCAAATTTTGGGCTCAGCATAAGAACACAGTCGTATAGTATATCCAAAACGATAACCTATAGGTTTCGTGGGCTTAAAAATTTTCGGGAATTTCCTCATTTTTATCCCCCATCCCCCCAAATCAAGATGGCGGCACAACCTGCGAGACGAGGTAGACAATTGAAATTTGGTGAAATTATAGCTTTTGGTCCCTAACCGACGGGAAAATTCCAAGATGTTCAAATTTTTCACTTTTTACCCCCAAAGATATCGAAATATTGAGGCAATTTTAATGACTGTGCAGACATTCCTTCTGAGCTATTTTTTGGCTAAACGGTAAGTCGTATCACAAAACGGATGGCACAATGTCCCTTCAATTCGGAGTGATCTACAACTTTGGTCCTGTGACATTTTGTCGTATCTCTCTCCCTTATACGTTAAATTTGGCTGTATTTCTGGATTGTTCGTAAATTTGGTGATTTTTACAAGTATATTTTATTGTTTGACACACCTATAAGAATGATAGGATCATCACGTTGTGTGCGCACATTGGCACGATCAAGGGTCATATGTGTACCAAATTTCATGATTCTAGCTTATACATAAGTAGGCAAAATGTAATGTAAAATGTTAAAAATGCACCCAAATTTCACCCTATTCAAACTTTGAACTCAATTTACCCCCTTAATATGGGAGATATGGGGAAATGGTTTAGAAACAAACATGTAGAGCGATAAATGAGGCGTCTGATGGCGCAAACCGTTTCTTAATATCATAAACCATTTAGGAGATATGAATCTCGAAGTGGAAGTCTGCACTTTTCAACGTGCTCATGCTTATCCGTCATCTATATATATAAAAGCAAGTCGGGCTGGAGCGATGTATATATAAATATTTAAAAATGAAAAAAGACGTGAATTAATGAGGCACTTCCAGAAATCTCAGAACTTTGAAACTTGGTACGAGGGAAACTGATGACCCCAGGATCCCTAGAAAAATCGCAAATTCTCAAAATTCCCTGAAGGGGGCACGCTGGGGGGGCTCAAATTTTGGGCTCAGCATAAGAACACAGTCGTATAGTATATCCAAAACGATAACCTATAGGTTTCGTGGGCTTAAAAATTTTCGGGAATTTCCTCATTTTTATCCCCCATCCCCCCAAATCAAGATGGCGGCACAACCTGCGAGACGAGGTAGACAATTGAAATTTGGTGAAATTATAGCTTTTGGTCCCTAACCGACGGGAAAATTCCAAGATGTTCAAATTTTTCACTTTTTACCCCCAAAGATATCGAAATATTGAGGCAATTTAAATGACTGTGCAGACATTCCTTCTGAGCTATTTTTTGGCTAAACGGTAAGTCGTATCACAGAACGGATGGCACAATGTCCCTTCAATTCGGAGTGATCTACAACTTTGGTCCTGTGACATTTTGTCGTATCTCTCTCCCTTATACGTTAAATTTGGCTGTATTTCTGGATTGTCGTATAGTATATCCAAAACGATAACCTATAGGTTTCGTGGGCTTAAAAATTTTCGGGAATTTCCTCATTTTTATCCCCCATCCCCCCAAATCAAGATGGCGGCACAACCTGCGAGACGAGGTAGACAATTGAAATTTGGTGAAATTATAGCTTTTGGTCCCTAACCGACGGGAAAATTCCAAGATGTTCAAATTTTTCACTTTTTACCCCCAAAGATATCGAAATATTGAGGCAATTTTAATGACTGTGCAGACATTCCTTCTGAGCTATTTTTTGGCTAAACGGTAAGTCGTATCACAAAACGGATGGCACAATGTCCCTTCAATTCGGAGTGATCTACAACTTTGGTCCTGTGACATTTTGTCGTATCTCTCTCCCTTATACGTTAAATTTGGCTGTATTTCTGGATTGTTCGTAAATTTGGTGATTTTTACAAGTATATTTTATTGTTTGACACACCTATAAGAATGATAGGATCATCACGTTGTGTGCGCACATTGGCACGATTAAGGGACATATGTGTACCAAATTTCATGATGCTAGCTTATACATATGTAGGCAAAATGTAATGTAAAATGTTAAAAATGCACCCAAATTTCACCCTATTCAAACTTTGAAATCAATTTACCCCCTTAATATGGGAGATACCAGGAAATGGTTTAGAAACAAACATGTAGAGCGATAAATGAGGCGTCTGATGGGGCAAACCGTTTCTTAATATCGTAAACTGTTTAGGAGATATGAATCTCGAAGTGGAAGTCTGCACTTTTCAACGTGCTCATGCTTATCTGTCATCTATATAAATAAAATCGTAACGACCGTGTGTCTGTACATTGATTATTTTGGCGAAATTTCCGTACTGTTATCCGTTTCAGGTGTAATAATGACCATCTGCATCATTTTTAG
This sequence comes from Anabrus simplex, assembly GCF_040414725.1. Taxonomy (NCBI): domain Eukaryota; kingdom Metazoa; phylum Arthropoda; class Insecta; order Orthoptera; family Tettigoniidae; genus Anabrus; species Anabrus simplex. Next base: position 1,753,021,293 of record NC_090265.1, read on the forward strand.
CTTTGGTGTCTGTTTGTATGTTTGTTTGTCTGTTTGTCTGTTTGTCTGTCCTATAACTTGAAAACTACTGGATATATTTCCACCAAACTTCATATTTAGAATCCACCTGTCCTTGGGTAGGTTTTAGCGCTAAAAATAAAATCGTAACGACTGTGTGTCTGTACATTGATAATTTTGGCGAAATTTCCGTACAGTTATCCTTTCAAGGTGTAATAATGACCATCTGCATCATTTTTAGCTTTGGTGTCTGTTTGTCTGTTTGTTTGTCTGTTAGTGTCTTTGTCTGTTTATCTGTTTGTCTGTCCTTCTATAACTTGAAAACTACTAAATATATATTTCCACCAAACTTCACATTTAGAATCCACCTCTCCTTGGGTAGGTTTTAGCGCAAATATCGTTTCTAAATCCCTGAACTGAGTGGGGATTTTTATGAAACCGAAACCGTGATTTTGCACTCCCTCAAAGTGTACACAACCGAACTTAATGGAAATCAACCTGCCTTGATGAAAATTAATTTCTAAACCTTTTTTCTCATGTGCATCATTTCGATAACAGGATTTAGTAAGGGAGATATCATTAACGGACCGTTTTTCGGTACAAATCCCAGCGGACTTAACGCAAGAGCGGGTGCGTGTAAAGCGTACTTCTTACAAATTTGAAAACTAACAAGATATTTGAACCAAATTTTATATATAGCATCCATCTGTCCAAGGGTAGGTTTCCTTGGTGTCTGTTAGTTAGTTAGTTAGTTAGTTAGTTAGTTAGTTAGTTAGTTAGTTAGTTTGTTTGTTTGTTTGTTTGTTTGTTTGTTTGTTTGTTTGTTTGTTTGTTTGTTTGTTTGTTTGGTCTGTTTGTCTTTCTCTAACTTGAAAACTACTGGATATATTTCCACCAAACTTCATATTTAGAATCCACCTATCCTTTGGGAAGGTTTTAGGGCAAATATTGTTTCTAAATCCCTGAACTAATTGGGGGTTTATACGAAACCGAAACCGTGATTTTGCACTCCCTCAAAATACACACAACCAAACTTAATGCAAATCTACCTGCCTTAATGGAAATTAATTTCTAAACCTTTTCTTCTCATGTGCATCATTTCAATCACTTACAGGAAAGATAGTATGATCAAACTCTACACGAACATTGGCCCACCCAGTACCCATATGTGAGCCAAATGCTATGTCACATAATTATCCGAAAAGTAATGCAATGTAAGATAATCTTACACAAATTTCAACCTATTCAACTTTTCTGATTCAATCTGACCCATGAATAGATTAGATGCGAGAAAATGTCATAGGACCAGCCATTTAGATCGCTAAATACTGCGCCTTACGGTACAATCCTTTGTCGATATGGCGTACCGTTTAGCAGCAGTTAATTTGTAAATGAAGGTCTGCAATATTGTAAACATTCATATAATTTCGTATGCCCATCTGTATATATTCATTGATGTCGATTTGTAGCGATCGAGAAAGGATGTGTCTGCTATTGTAATCAGTACTCCCTACACCGACTTTGACTGCTGGCAGTAGGAATGGGGTCCTCCTCCAACTCCTGTGTAACTGGCATTAGTAAGGAGGGCCTACCATTTTAATGAATAATTCACTTTTCGATTTGTCATGCAGAAGGCAAGGGATCATGCAGTTTTGTTCGAAAGTCCCCTACTCTATTGTGTTTGGCTCTAGGCCAGGGTGCTCGCCATTATAAACAAATGTTCCAATCTAAAATTTGACTAGCATTAGGCATAGTGGCCTGCTATTTTCATGGAAACTCACTAATTCTGTGTGACTGGCAGTAAGCTGGCTAGCAGCAGTAAAAAGGGACTGTCGTTATAATGATAACTGCACAACTCAATTTTGACTGGTGGTAGGGAAGTTGCCTGGTATTATAATAAAAACTCCTCAACTGTAACCTGTCTGAAAGTAGGATCTGCCATTGTAACTAAAACTCCCCAAATCGATTGTGACCGCGCAGTAGGCATTGGGGCCTGCAATTATAATGTAAACGTGCCAACTCGATTGTGAATGGCAGTAGGCAAGTGAGCCTGGCGTTATCATCACAACTCCGCAACCCTCACTTTACATTGGAAACAACGTATGTGGACCTCCAATTGCTATTTCTCGGATAAGGCTAAGAGACATGCAATTTTAAAACAATCTCATTTGCTGCACGCACAGTATTTACGTCGATATCCGTATACAATGTAGAATACCGTAGCGAAGCACGGGTACATTTGCTAGTCTATGTTATATTGGTACACTAAGTCAATACGTATGTGTGACAACAAATTGTTATATATGTTTTGTTTAGTTCAGGCCATGTTTCTGGAATCTCTTGTAATCCCTTCATCAGCCTTCTTAAAAAATACTCTTAGCATATTAAAACCATTCATTCTTTTGCTATTACATATTTCCTAAAATATTTGAAATACATGCCCTTTAAAATAGAGGTTTCCGGTACACTGTTAAAATATTATTATATTACATGTGGTATAAGGTAAATGTTCGCTACTGGAACCTTAATGTTCACCATTAAAAATTGTTAAATAGTCTATCACTACTCTATTGTACATCCCTCGTTTTGTTCTTATATCACCCCATTAAAATATTCTTCTATTGGTGTACTAATGTCGAAGGTGAATCCATATTAGTTACATTTACTATTATTGGTCAGCCAGCCTTCTCACCAATGTCTATTGACTGCGAATATACAGTGAGTTCCTCTTGTCGGTTGGCCGGCAGGAGCATCAAGCTTATCTACCTCGCGTTGACTCATCACTTCCCCTTACACAGCGCAGCGACAGCACGAGGATGCCCGCACTTCACAGTTTATGTCCGTGCTTAGAACGTGTATTAAGTGTTGATCTGTCGCTCCAACTCTTCTCGAGTTGTGAACAGCATTTCATTACCTTCTGTACTTTACTAATATCGCATTATTTACCATGCCATTGAACAGCACCTGAGGTGACTGTAGATCGTCGCGATAAGACGGAAGATTGGCAAAGCATATCTTTCTAACTTATCTTTGATTCGAGTTATCTCTGATCGGCGGACATTAATAGCTTTTAATGAAAGAATGGTCCGACTCGTTGGCTGAATGGTCAGCGTACTGGCCTTCGGTTCAGAGGGTCCCGGGTTCGATTCCCGGCCGGGTCGGGGATTTTAACCTTCATTGGTTAATTCCAGTGGCCTGGGGGCTGGGTGTTTGTGCTGTCCCCAACATCGTGCAACTCACACACCACACACAACACTATCCTCCACCACAATAACACGCAGTTACCTACACACGGCAGATGCCGCCCACCCTCATCGGAGGGTCTGCCTTACAAGGGTTGCACTCGGCTAGAAATAGCCACACGAAATTATTATTATTAATGAAAGAATGGAGAAGTTGGTGTACGATATGACTTTCAACTCGTACACATGGTTCTACAAGAAGTTTCAAACTTTATCTTGCATGGCTCTCTTAGTTTAGGGTCAAAGAATATGACTACTTACAGTCAATGGATATGATTTCTTCTATCTCAAGATATTTATCCTATTTATCATTTCTTGGCTTTACTTTATCTGAGCTGAACAGAGCAATAAATCAGTGTAAGAATGGTAAGGCTGCCGGCCTAGATGAAATATGTGTTGAGCAAATTAAGCAATTTGGACCTGTTGCTAAACAATGGTTACTGGAACTGTACAACAATTGTATAAACACCTGCAAATTACCACGTGTGTGGAGGAAATCCAGAGTAATCGCAATTCTCAAACCAGGAAAAGACCCAAATGATCCAAAAAATTACAGACCTATCTCACTGTTGTGTCATCTGTACAAGATCTTAGAACGGATGATCCTGGAAAGACTTACTGTAATCATTGAACCACTTCTTATTCCAGAGCAAGCAGGATTCCGTAAAGGAAAAAGTTGTACTTCACAGGTCCTCCATCTGACACAGTATATCGAAGATGGATATGAAAATCATAAAATCACAGGGGTGGCTTTTATCGACTTATCTGTTGCATATGATACAGTTAATCATCGTATACTGTTGCGCAAATTATACAACATGACAAAAGATTACAAGATGACTCAAGTAATTTGCAATCTTCTCCAAAATCGTAGGTTCTTCGTTGAATTTCAGGATCAGAAAAGTCGATGGAGGAAACAAAAGAATGGTCTGCCACAAGGCAGTGTTCTCGCCCCTATGCTCTTTAATATCTATACGAATGACCAACCTCTTCCAGTTGGCACCAGAAGTTTCATATATGCGGATGATCGAGCTATTGCTACTCAAGCAAACTGCTTTGAGGTTGTAGAAGAAAAGTTATCAGAGGCTCTTTCTGAACTATCCTACTACTACAGAGGAAATCAATTGAAGCCTAACCCATCTAAAACTCAGGTATGTGCCTTCCATTTAAAGAACAGACAGGCGTCAAGGAAATTGCAGGTAGTATGGGAAGATACTCAACTAGATCACTGCCCAACACCTAAATATCTAGGTGTAACATTGGATCGTGCTCTCACCTACAAACAACACTGCATGAACATCAAGCAGAAAGTGTCGGCTAGAAACAACATCCTTCGCAAGTTGTCTGGAACCAATTGGGGTACACATCCAAAGACGTTGAGAACTACAGCCCTGGCTCTGTGTTACTCCGCTGCAGAGTACGCTTGCCCTGTTTGGTACAGATCAAGTCATGCTAAACAAGTTGACATTTCTCTAAATGAAACATGTCGACTCATTACTGGCTGCTTGAGACCAACTCCACGAGATAGAATCTACTGTTTGGCTGGAATCGCCCCACCAGATATAAGAAGAGAAGTTGCATCCATGAATGAGAGAACTAAAGCACTTGCCTCATGTGCACACCCATTAAATGGATATGAACCTGCCCACCGAAGATTGAGGTCTAGGAGGAGTTTCCTGAATACAACCGAAGATTTAAACGAATCTGCCCAATCCACACGGTTGAGATTATGGAGAACTAGAAATCCTCAACTTGCTGATTGGATGCTACCAATTGAACATCTCCCCCCAGGACACGAGGAACATTGGTCTACGTGGAAATCGCTGAACAGGCTTCGCACTGGGGTTGGTAGATCAAGAACCAATATGGTAAAGTGGGGCTTTCCTGGCACATCCAGGCAATGCGAATGTGGTGAAGACCAAACCACAGCCCATTTCATGAACTGTAGTAAGTGTCCTTTAAGATGCACAATAGAGGACTTGATGGCTGCAACACCTAATGCCCGTGATTTGGCAAAATTTTGGGCAGACACTATTTGATATGTATGTCATTAAGTACCATTATGCAATGTAAAATGTATGCTTCTGATACGAATAAATAAATTTCTTGGCTTGCCAAAATTATGCTAGTTTATTTCTGAGAGATCCGTGTATTGTGCATTATTCTTTTATCATTTTGATTATTTCACTGTTCTTTCTTTCTCTTCATGTTTGCTTGTTACGTAATCATTCCTACATAGAGCGAAAGGTGGCACCGATCCGATCATACGTATGTGTGATGAGTTTGTTTGTGGTTTTCATTGGAGACCTTTTATTTGGTAATGCCTTCGACGTTTGGCTTGAGCTTATGTTCTGCTTTATGGTTTAACACTGATACTGTACGATTCACGTTCGCCCTGCTGCATGGGATATGAATACGTGCATGCGGCGTGTAAGTTATTTACGTTATGTGCTTTGACTGGGTGAGCCAGGCTTATTTGCGGAGACCCAGGTATCTGCTCTATGTTCTAAGGTCAAGCTCATGAGCCGTTGACTGATTCTTGTCATGCCGTTAAGATTCTTGTCGTAACGTGTCTTGATAATATATTTTTTATTCACTCTGCTTCGCATTTTGGTCTCTGAGTGTGTGTGGGTGTGGAATAGTTATCCGACCTGTGTTACTTTACAGTATCTTATGGATTTTGCCTTTGTCATTATCCTTATTTTGTACCGTTATTGTTTCCGGCTTCCTCAACCGATTAATAATTTTATTTCGGGACTTTGCTCTCATTTTGCTTGCTTTATAATTCATGTTAATTTTTTCGTAATTATGGCAAATCCTTTCTTACCTCCTTGTGTTCCATATCTGCTTTCTTTTCTGCCAGTCTTGGTTCTTTGGATTATTTCTGGGGATGCAGTCTCTATGGATATTGTTGGGAGCCATGTTTCTTTTTTTTTTTGACAAAAACCCTTGACTTTGTCTAGGGAGCCGTGATAATTTTATTGTGTGAGAGCTGTTTCTTTCTCCTCATGATTCCAAATAGTCCCTAGGACAGAAATACGTTGGATCGCGTTTTAATTGCCACTGTCTGGTAATAAATAAAAATACTTGTATCACAGTTCGTGATACCTCTGTTGCGACGGTTTAAGATTCTATAAATGATACAGATTGATAAGTCAAAATATTTGATTGCGATTGAATTATCTTTATAAACCATGTATGTGAGTATTTGCCTCCCCTGTATTCCCCATTTATTTGTTTTATGCCTATCTCCAAACGTTTTTTCTCTTGTTCATGTTAATAAACCTAATTCATTTAAATTGAACTCCGCTCTAGGTTATTGTCTCTCTGCTTTCGGGACATGCCTTTTATACTTTGGTTCTCTAGTCTAAGAGGCTCAGATTCACCTCCTGGCAGGTTTTAGCCAGTTTTGACCGACCCAGAATAGGTAGGTGGTGTAGTTGTGAAGTGTTACTTCGAGGTATAATTCTCATAATGCCTTCACATGTGTAATCGATCGAGGATAGGGTATATATGTACGATTATTATCTGAAAACAGAATCTTGCAGGGAAGTCATTAGGGGATTTGTAACACAATTTACAGGTGTATGCCCTCCACACAGAGAGACCGTTTCGGAAACAAACTGAGAGGAAGTGGTTCCTTACTCGATAAGAAGCGAAGTGTTAAAAACGTGTAATTATCGAGATAGAAGAAAACTAATCGCAGGAAGATTAGAACCTACGCCTACAAAATCCCTAAGACGATTTGGGCAAGAAGCCGAGGTTTCTAGGAGGTCAGCATGGCGCGCTACGAAAATGTTAAAATTCAAACCATCCTAAGACGATGCCAGAAATGTCTGGATACAGGAGAACATTTCCAACGTCTCCTATCTTCATAACTTCTAATTACCGAGCTCGATAGCTGCAGTCGCTTAAATGCGGCCAGTATCCAGTAACCGGGAGATAGTAGGTTCGAGCCATACTGTCGGCAGCCCTGAAAATGGTTTCCCGCGGTTTCCCATTTTCACACCAGGAAAATGCCGGGGCTGTACTTTAATTATGGCCACGGCCTCTTCCTTCCCATTCCTAGGCCTTTCCTATCCCATCGTCGCCATAAGACATATCTGTGTCGGTGCGACGTAAAGCAAATAGCAAAAAAAAATACCTTCTAATTTTTTAAATTCTTATTTTCATACTTCCTATTTTCTTGATTTTAGTTGTTATCTCATATAATGCACGGATAAAGTGAGCGAAGTGCTGTCCTTGTTGCGGGAAGTGATGAGTCAACGGAAGGCAGGTAAGCTGGGTGCGCCTGCCGGCCAACAGATGGGGGAAACTCACTGTATATGAAGGTCATCTGAACGTCTACCGGCGGCAGCGAACGAGTGTGCGGGGCCTTGCTTCTGCGAGAGAGGAGAAGGGATTACAACAGAATCCCGAAACAAGTCCTGAACTGAATAAAGTATAGATAAGAATTTGTTGCCACAAAGAAGTATCGACTAGGCGGACCCGTGTATCATAGATTATTGAATTTCGTCATTACGGACCAATCGGCCTATAAAAATGGTCAAGATTATAGATTCAAAATTTCACGACTTCTTTCAGCGGAAGTATCAAGCTAGCCACCCAATATTCCCACTTTTATAAAATCAAGTTGTTGCTGCTCCCCAGTATCATTTTCTACGACTGCCATATTGCTTGCATACTTCTATTGCTCTTTGTGTTATGAAACCCACATAATCTCTTGTGCTTTCCAGTATCGTTGATAATTTACCAACCACACCATTCCAATTTTCTGTGGAATGTTCCTGAAGTACCTGCCCAAACGAGGAAAGTAGAAGCCGCAACAGTTAATGTATTTAAACAAGTTTCTCTAGTGCACTCAAAAACTTGCTATAACCAGTACATGAAGTTTAAATATTTGAAAAACCTATATTTAGAACTTTGTAAAAGTTTCCATTTTAATATTAGATTAACTACAGTAAAAGTTTGTGCAACAGTCTCTGAGGGTTATCTCCATTATTTCGTTATAAATGCAAGTATTGTCGCCATAGCAACAGTGAATGCGTGGGCTCCATTGAACAGCTAACTGACGTCAGCTATCGCGTCGTAAATAATTGTTAAGTTGATCGGTGTAGCAAATAATAATAATAATAATAATAATAATAATAATAATAATAATAATAATAATAATAATAATAATAATAATAATAATGACAGTTTGTCTGGTTTCGCGTATTTGTAGGATAGTTTTAAGATTAAGGATTTGTTCCATAAAAGATAATCCTTTTTGGAAACCTGCCTGGTATTCACCAATTAGATGGTCTGTTTGTTTCTCAAGTGTAGTGAGCAGGGCTTTGTAAATTCAGAACCAAAATAGACAATCATCAGTCTGAAGACAAACCCAGCACCACAGCCACTATAACTTGGACGGAAGAACGAGGGAAGAAGCTCAGCGAGAGAAAGAAGAGATTTTGGAAGGATAAGAAAGCCAACACCTCAGCAAAGATGGTTCAATCGAGCTCCTAAGTACGACGTAACATTGTAAAATAATAATAATAATAATAATAATAATAATAATAATAATAATAATAATAATAATAATAATTACAAACAACAGCAATCCTGGCCACTTGCCAAATAGTAAGAAAGTTTACTGGCATGAACCATCCATCTTATACAGATGACTAATGAAAATTTTCTACTAATAATTTTGGTTCACAACTCGCTAGAAGAGAGATCCTCACTTGGAATATGTGTAAGTAGGGTAGCATCCTGATTCATGAATTTACCAAGCTCAGAACATTTTAAGCAAGCCTCGGACCTGTGGGAGTAACGGAGTCACACTCCCATTTGACAGGCGAGGGACTCCTTGGAAACAACTTGGCGAACGAAATAGAATTCGATGGGGAGCTATCAATATAAGTGGGGCTTATGGAAGAAAGAAAGTAAAACTGGCTGAGTCAGCTAAGAGGATGCATCTGGATGTGCTAGGAGTAAGTGGTATTCGGGTAAGGGGAGATAACGAGGAAGAGATACAAGATTATAAAGTGTACTTGACGGGTGTTAGAAAGGGAAGGCAGAGAATGGGATAGGACTGTTTATAAGGAATACCATTGCACGCAACATAATTTCGGTTAGACACGTAAATGCGCGAATGATGTGGGTAGATTTGTCAGTTGGAGGAATTAGGACGAGAATTGTCTCAGTGTATTCAACATGTGAGGGTACAGATGAGGATGAAGTTGACAAGTTTTATGAAGCATTGAGTGACATCGTGGCCAGGGTCAATAGCAAGGATAGAATAGTGCTACAGGGCGATTTCAATGCGAGAGTTGGGAATAGAACTGCAGGATATGAAAGGGTGATTGGTAAATGTGGGGAAGATATGGAAGCTAATAGGAATGGGAAGCGTTTGCTGGACTTCTGTGCTAGTATGGGTTTAGCTGTTACAAATACATTCTTCAAGCATAAGGCTATTCACCGCTACACATGGGAGGCTAGGCGTACTAGATCCATAATAGACTATATCTTAACCGACATAGAATTCAGGAAATCTGTTAGGAATGTACAAGTTTTCCGGGGAGTTTTCGATGATATAGACCACTATCTGATCTGTAGTGAACTATGTATCTCCAGGCCTAGGATAGAGAAAGCGACATCTGTCTGAAAACGAATAAGGGTAGAAAATCTCCAGGACGAGGAAATTAGACGAAAGTACATGGATATGATTAGTGATAAGTTTAGAACAGTAGACTATAAGCAGGTTCAGGATATAGAAAGTGAATGGGTGGCATACAAGGATGCTGTAGTAGAAACAGCAAGGGAATGCCTAGGAACAACTGTGTGTAAAGATGGGAAAAGGCGAACATCTTGGTTGAATTATGAAGTGAGAGTAGCTTGTAAATGAAAAAAGAAGGCTTATCAGAAATGGCTCCAAACAAGGGCGAGGCAGACAGGGATTTGTACGTAAATGAAAGAAACAGAGTGAAACAAATAGTTGTTGAATCTAAAAAGAAGTCTCGGGATGATTTTGGTAATAACCTGAAAAGGCTAGATCAAGCAGCGGGGAAAACTTTCTGGACAGTAATAAAGAATCTTAGGAAGGGAGGGAAAAAGGAAATGAACAGTGTTTCGAGTAATTCAGGTGAACTCATAATAGATCCCAGGGAGTCACTGGAACGGTGGAGGGAATATTTTTAACATCTTCTCAACATATAAGGAAATCTTCCTGGTGGAGTTGTGAACAGTCAAGCTCATGAAGATCTTTCCTTATATTAACACCTAGATACTTACAGTGATCCCCATAAGGAACTTTCACCCCATCAACGCAATAATTAAAACTGAGAGAAATTTTCCTATTAGAGACTCACAACCTGACTTTTAAATCAGTTTATCATTGTACCGTTGCATGCTGTCAATCTCAGAACATTATCGAGATCAGTTTCCACTTGCTCAGAATCTTGTAACGTATTTATTACTCTGTACAGTATAACGTAATCCAGGAAAAGCCTTATCTGTATCACACAGAAAAGTGGCCAATGGAAATCATCTTGTGAAGGATTTCGGATATTTTGGTTCTCGTTTGTCAGGCGATGGTGGCACGCTCCGGGATGTTCGAGCTCGAGTAAAAACTGTCTAACTTAAAGGGGCCAGTCACAGTCATCCTGCGTGATACGAAGATATCTCTGCATGTATCCTGCTTGGTTGTCTCTATGGGACGGAGTGTTGGCCTTCGACTATAAGACACCAACAGATGCTTCATACCTTGGAAATGAAGATGCTGAGATGGTCACTAGGAGTCACCCTGCTCGATCATCTCAGGAATGAAGCCATCCATATACCTTTCAAAGTCACCCAGTTACAGGAAAATGTGCGACAGACAAGGCACGTGGCCTGAGCTAATGAAACATGCATTGCTCTTGACCCTGATGGACAGAGATACAGAGGATGTGTTGTGTATGTAAGGACATGCAGCTTGTGGGCATACGACGTGCTGATGCCACAGACCGGACCCTGTGGACGGTCCGGAGAAGACTGAAGGCAAGGTTGAAAGACTCCAAGGTAGAAGATGGTTATATAAATTATTCCTGAATCATCTTACTGTATGCTAAATTGAAAAGACATAGCAAAACTGACCTGCCCAGTCGGAACACTTTGAATGAAATAAAAATCAAAAATCAAAGTCTCTTTATTTGCAAATGAGGTGTCTAACTCTGTGGCAAATGGTACACTAAAATACATTATTGTCAAGCACCAAATATTAAATTAACAAGAGAAGAAAACTTTCCTATAATACAATATTATATAATTTACGCTAACAATTTTTTCTATTAAACACACAGCTCATCCTTAATAAATTTACATTGTTTACAAAATTCTACTTATAATGTCTCCTGTACAATTATAGCCAACTAATATACAGTATGTGGAATTACTTCAAATGGTACTGTACAACTGGTATAACATTAAAATTTACATTGCATTTATTTACTTTTTCTTTTCTTTACCCATTCTGGAACCTAAGTAGCATAACGACCTGCTGCGTCTTAACCAGAGTCCCTTTTACCACCACTTTTCAGAGTTCCTGAAGGGCCTTCACAGCTACCGTAGCGGTCCCAGGGCCCTCGAAGTCCCCACTGTACTTCACCCCTACAGGCAGTCCCCTACTTCGGCTGTCCAAACTCCTTAGACCAGGGGATGGAATTAATTTATTCACACACATTTTTTATTTACATTAACCTGCACTGGTCGAATGCCCTCTATAGCTCCTTCATTTCGTTTTAGGAATTCAATTTCACAAAGCAATCTCTGTGTTTACAACCTATCATTAGATCAGTCAACAGAGTACGTCTGGAGCGTGTCACATAGACCGTCAAGATAAACTAGAATCACGAGACGAAGTAATGGATAAATTTGGTTTGGAAAGGACTATTAAAGCAAATTATGTACTGTATCTCGTGTCATCATCGTCCGATCAAATGGACGGACCAGGCGATGAACCAACAAGTTAGTTTCCTAGGTACTAAAGATTAGTAAATAACATTAATTATACAAGATCTGGGACTTCAGGTACTCAGGGAATGAAGAGAATTAATTCATGCTACTTTTGCTTGATTCAACTTCTTGGATTTAATGGATACGTCTTACCGGTTCATTCAAGGATTTACTGTAAATTCGGGAAACAGGCGCATGAGTTAAACTGAGGAGGTGTATCGTATGAGAGACAGTGTATCTGGCCAACATGGCTGAGAATATCCTCATACTCACGATGTCACATTCTACATTATACTCTGGACGGGCAGCATATATCTTGGAAGACCAAGTTTCATATCGAGCTCTATGTACCAAATAGTTTGTGTTTGTTTGTAATATGCTATGCTTCCGGTAGACATTGAGTTCGATTCTGAATCTGTCATGAATATATATAGAGAGAGAGTTCTTCCCTATTGGGTAGATGCAGCGAAGTACAGCGGTTGTGTCCCCTGCTTATCGTAAGAGGGTCGAGCGAGTGGTTGTGCGCTTTCCCTCACCTAGCTGTCACCTTGCATTCGGGAGATAGTGGGTTCGAACCCGACTGTCGACAATCCTGAGGATGGTTTTCATTAGTTTTCCGTTTTAACACCTGGAAAATTGAGGCCACGGGCACTTAATCTCAACACCTAACCCTTAACATCTTCAACTGTGCAATGAATGAATCTAAATGGAACAACAGTTCATAAGCTGTTTTTAATACCATCTAATTGGGGGCGTGATGGGAGATATCTTATGGAGCAGGCTGCGTTTCGAATCCCAGCCGATTCACATGGTATTTTTGAATAAAATGCCAAATCTTTGTGGTTCAGATTCCAAGTAAAACTAGAGGGACCGTGGGTATGATTACGATGTCAACAGTCACGTTAAACTATAAGCTAGTTTGCTTTCTTGCACTTAATCAATCACCTTTCCCGTCCCATCGTCGCGATAAAACCAAGCCAATTACAAAATTTATCGTAATTGGTGTTTGAAAGAGAGACCCCACGAGCTTTCAATATGGGAGCTTGGAGTAGTTATCACGGGGACCACAACTGACTCTGGCATTCCTTCCACTTACATTGCCAGGCTCTTTACTTTCATAACTTCACTTGGTTAACTCTTGTTCCCTACTGAACCCACTGTTGTTCGGTTTGCGATACTTAGGAATTCCACAGGGCATAGTAGCCTAGGTCAAGTATACGGTTTCGGTCACGGTTCAGTCTAGTGGTATTTCAGTGTGATAAAATATGCCAGCTTGATAGATTACAGCTCGTAAAAATGCTTGCAGGTCAAAATTTCGACATCTCAGCATCTCCAAAAAATGTAAAATAATATTGATGATGATGCTTGTTGTTTAAAGGCCTAACATCGAAGGTCATCGGCCCTAAAATAATATTTACTTGGACGTAAGACAAATAACATTATTTTTAATCTGGGGACTCCATCCTTTAGGATATGAGAATGGAGTAGACTAGCAAATGTACCCGTGCTTCACTACGGTATTCTACATTGTATTCGAATATCGAAGTAAATACTGTACATGCAGTAAATAAGATTGTTTTAAAACAGCATGTCTCTTAGCGTTATCCGAGAAACAGCTTGGGAAGGTCCCCATACGCTGTTTCCAATGTAAATTGTTTGTTACGGATTTGTGATATAACGGCAGGCTCACTTGCCTACTGCCATTCACAATCGAGTTGGGAAGTTTATATTATAACTGCAGGCCCCATTGCCTACTGTGCGGTCACAATCGATTTGGGGAGGTTTCGTTTCAATGGCAGGCCCCCTTTCCTATTTCCAGACAGGTAACAGTTGAGGAGTTTCTATTATAATGGCAGGCAACTACCCTACTATCAGTCGAAATTGAGTTGTACAGTTATCATTATGTCAGGCCCCTTTTCCTACTGTCAGCCAGCTTACTGCCAGTCACACCAAGTTGGTGAGTTTCCATCAAAATAGCAGGCCACTATGCCTAATGCCAGTCACATTTTAGATGAGGACATTTGTTTATAATTGCGGACACCCTTGCCTACTGCCAAATAAAATCGTGTAGGGGAGTTTTAAACAAAATTGCATGCTCCCTTGCCTTCTGAAAGTCAAATCGAGAAGTGAACTATTCATTACAATGGTAGGCCTTCCTTACTACTGCCAATTACACAGGAGTTGGGGAAGGACCCCATTCCTATTGCCAGTCAAAGTCGGTGTGGGGAGTACTGATTACAATAGCAGACACACCCTTTCTTGATAGCTACAAATCGACATCAGTGAATATATACAGATCGACATACGACAGTATATGCGTGTTTACAATATTGCAGACCTTAAATTACAGATTAACTGCTGCTAAACGTACTTCATATCGACAAAGGATTGTACCATAAGACGCCGGATTTAGTGGCCTAAATGACTGGTCCTATGATATGTCATCTATTCCTGGGTCATGTTGAGTTAGAAACGTTGAACAGGGTAAAGTTTTTGTAAGATTATCTCGCATTGCATTACTTTTCGGATAATTATGTGACAGCTACATACATAGTAGCATTTGGCTCGCATATGGTTACTGGGTGGGCCAATTTTCGTGAAGACTTTGATGATTCTATATTTCCTATAAGTGATTGAAAGTGTGAATTATGCATTGCAAAGTCCAAATTTACTTAACATCGATTCATAGAGGAAAATAAAACATAAAAGGGATACAGATACGACAAAAAGTCATAAGACCAAGGGGGTAGATAATTCCAAATTGAACGGAGATTGTGCAATCCGTTATGTGATAGGACTTCACGAAGGTCTGCACCATCATTAAAATTGCCTCCATATTTCCATATTATTCCGGGATAAAAAGTGAAAAATTTAAAGTTCTTGGAAGTTTTCCGTCCGTTACAGGTTAAACGTATAATTTTGTGTCAAATTTCCATTTTCTTTTTCGTCTGGCAGATTATGCCGCAATCTGGATTTTGGGCGAGGAGGGTAGAAATTAGGACTTTCAGGAAACTAAATTTAAAAAAATATGCAGATGGTCATCATTACCCCTTGTCACGTTGGTGACGAGTTTTAGATTTCCCCAACCATATTTCGAATCTGCATTCGTGCTATAGAAATTGGTGTCATTCGGAAATTATTTCCGCCTTGTATTCTACTAGTACTTTCTACGTGGCTTTATTTATTTGATACCATCTTCGTCATTGTCACCATGAGATTATATTGCTTTAAAGTTTTCTCTTGGAATCCTTAAACTTGGTCTGGTAAAATTACATGCCCTAAGTTGTAGTGTCTTCTTGAGGGCGAGTCTCTGACTTTCTCTTTCCGCTCGGTGGGGCCATGCTGATTGTAGGTGTGCACCGCCCTGAGTTGTGCCTTGTGTAAGATGAAGGAAGGACGTGTGTTTGCTCCGCTCCGGGATATGGTTCCCATCTACGATATGGAGCCTGGATAGTTGTAATTTGTGTGAGGGCTTTGCCCTCGGAAATCTTCTTAACTTATTGAAACTGAACGTCCTTTTATTTTATTTTTAAACTTTTCTTCAGGATATGCTAAACTACTAGTGCCTCTACGTGAGTAGACTATGGTAACGTGTTTTTGCAGCTTGAACCAACATGTAAGTCTCTTCACAATTGTATTCCTTTTGGCCTCTGGATTCTATGGAAGACGATGTACAAAACTTCGTGTCTGAAGATTTCGGGTGTGTGAACTTCTAAAAGCGTCCATATTCGCATTCTTTTAATTTTAGTTAGGGTATTCATTAAATCGGGTTCCTTTATTGTATCTTGATAACATCGCCTAAATGTTTCTGAAAAGTAAGGGTAGTGAATTTTAAGAGGGTTACCTCCAAATAAGTATTATGATTTCGCATTTCTTCTTGTTTTGAAAAGGCAAATTGGTTTTTACTTATCTAACGTTTTCGGTATGCGTAATTGGAAAGATAACTACTCTGTTTATAAATTATATAGTACAAGAGGTTTCACCTGTATTTCAGTGAAATGTTTTTCTGCCACATTCTAATTCCGGTTAATTAATTTTATCTTGTATTGTTCATTTTTCATTATGTTTTTGGGGTTTGTTTTACTCATGTGTTTGTACCATTGTTGTACTTGTTTTGATATTGGTGGTTGCTATGGACGCTCGATGTGTTGACGTTACCATAGTGACCGGTTGGGTTGATTATTATTATTATTATTATTATTATTATTATTATTATTATTATTATTATTATTATTATTATTATTATTATTATTATTATGGGGTGTTTCACAATCTTTGAGTTGGATTTTAATTATATGGGTTTGGTGGTCGGTGGTGTATTAACTTGTTTTCCTTGCCTTTTCCTTCTTAATTTCCCTTCGTTATTTTTCTGGGGTTGGATTTTCTGCCCTCCTGTTGGGTTGTACGTTTAACTACGTTTTCCAGCAGTAAGATGCGAACTGAATTCTGGTGGAATCTCTGTGATGGCTGTTGGTGCTGTTCAAGTATAACAATGATAATAATAATAATAATAATAATAATAATAATAATAATAATAATAATAATAATAATAATAATAATAATAGTAATGAAACAAAATTAAATTGCTTTAAACGATGGAAGAGAATAACTTGAGCAACAGGATGGTTTCAGGTTGATTGTAAAACGGGTTACTAAGTGCTCAAGTTTCTTGGAGGTGTTTAAAAATATAGAAAATCTATTATTTCTCCTTCTCCTTTTCGTTCGGCCGAACACTTTAAATTAATACATCACTGCTTTATTGGTTTTAATTGGTTTACAGTTTCATCTTGAGGACGTTTTTTCTTTAATTCTATACTAATTATGTCTCCGTTTTAACCCTTATTTATTGAATAAAGTAATATGTACCTTGTTCTCAATGAACCTCCTGTTTTCTTTGGTAGTGTTAACACAACGTATTGCCATACCAGGGGTTATTTTGGTTCATGGTCTCTGGATAACGGTTGGTCTTAACTAAAGTAACGGTAAGTGTTTGATGTTAATGTGTTATTTTTGGTGTTGCCTTTAAATTTCTTGCCTATGTTTAACTTCTGCAGCTGATAGTCAGTAAGGCGGCAGACCCTTAAACGGGTAGCTGTGCGAAAATTTCGCCAAAATTGTCAATGTAGAGACACACAGTCGTTACGATTTTATTTATATAGATAGATAAGGAATCTGCTCCACGTACAACACATTTTGGGCTATATCCGTTAGACTTAACCTGCAGAAATGACCATATCTCCCTTATTAATCCTCCTGACGAAAAAATGCACATGAAAAAAGTTTTAGAGATGGAATTCCATCACGTTTGTTCGATTTCCAGTCAGGTTCGTTTTGTTCTGTATATATTGTGGAAGAGTAAAATCACCATTTCGGTTCCCTATAAACCACCAGTCCATTCCGGGAACATGAAATGTTATTGACCTTTAAAACCTACCTTTGGACAGGTGGATGCTAAATATAAAGTTTTGCTCGAATATCATCAGTAGTTTTCAAGTTGTAAGAAATACGCTTTACACGCACCCGCTCTTGAGTTAAGTCCGATGGGACTGAAGATAGATGGAAATATATGCAGTAGATGCTAGCAGTCGTGTACATGATATCTCCTTTATTAATCCTCGTATCGAAATGATGCACATGTGAAAAAAGGTTTAGAATTTAATTTCCATTAAGGCAGGTAGATATAAATTAAGTTTGGTTGTGTATATTTTGTGGGAGTGCAGAATCACGGTTTCGGTTTCGTATAAACTCCCAGTCATTTCAGGGGGTTAGAAACAATATTTGCCCTAAATCCTACAAAAGGACAGGTGGATTCTAAATCTGAAGATAGATGGAAATATATGCAGTAGATGCTAGCAGTCGTGTACATACGGACTAATTAAGTAAAAAAATAATGTGAGTTATGGATATAATAAAGCCGTAACAGAGGAGAAATTTAGGCGCAGTGATTCTTAAGTAAACAGATAAGAAAATGACTAATGGTGTTATTATTAATCTATTCGAGAGCGGTTAAAACCTCCAACGATATTCCACCAATAACCCGCTGATAGGCCGATTGACGCCTCTCTTGCCTTCTACCCAAGGAAGAACCACGAATTTAAAAGCATGATGAGGAAAATGGCAATACGTTACGTCCATGCTGGCAAGCAGAGACGTTGCCATGGTAACCGTAGGTTCGTTGTCGGTCTGTCGATCACTCAATGCAGAGCATGATACCCGCAGAAAATAGTAAATTTCTCCGTCATGTGAAGAGTAAGGTAAATTATGAACACAATAAAAGTTGTTTATAATGAAGAGACGTTTCACGTACGGTACACGGAGTTTACAGAAAATTAATAGTACAAGAGAAAATGGAGGAAAAGATTTTAAAATGATATGCACATCGAATCCTTCCCCGGGATGAGTATACTATAAATATGAAGTTTAGTTGAGATCTATCCAGCCGTTTCGATGTGATGGTTGAACAGACAAACAGACAAACAGACAAACAAACAAACAGACACGAAGAGTAAAAACCAACGATTCTGTCTTGAATTGACCTAAAACGGATAAAAATCTGAAAACTTGGCAAAACAAAAGAAATTACAGACAGCGGACCCCCTACAACTTTATTTATACAGATACACGGTATCGACAGCCTGTTTTTAGACATAGGTGTTGGCGACCAAGGCAGGCCATGCTTTCACTTTATTGTGCAAATCCCCCCCTTCTATTCTATTCCTTCCCATCAGATTGGTGGAATCACTTGCTGTTTCTCTTCTGATTAAGAGAATTTACCATTCTAATTCTTCTTCCTCTTAAAATTCTGGTCGCTAATTCACAACCTTGAAAAGTAATTGAAGGCAAACAAGGAGCTTCACCCATTTTCTCGAGGACAGCTCCGAAGATGTCGAAATTTACAACGTGACCAAAGATTGCCTTAAATTACCAATCTTCACAAGAACATATCGATGGCTTACTTCTAAAACCTCGTATCTCCCAACGCACTTCCTATCCATTTTCTTCCTTAAGACTGGTCACGCCTGCCAGCCACATATGGATGTACAGTCCATCAGATCAGTTTTCGTTGGGTTCATTTTCCTATGGTGGAGTGTAAAGGAAAATGAACCATAAATACATTCAACCGTAGGAGTGCTTAGATTTGCCATGAAAACAACATCCCTACAATACGGTGTGGCAAGGTCCATTTTCCTTTACACGCTCGCATAGGAAAATGAACACTATGTAAAAGGTTCTGATGGATTGCATATTCGTATGTGGCTGGGAGGCGTGAGCAGTCTTAAGGAATATAATGGGTAGGAAGAACATTGTAACATACGAGGTTTTAGAAGTAAGCCGATGATATGGGGCCTGTCAGTCGTTGTGCGTTGAGGAATAATAATAATAATAATAATAATAATAATAATAATAATAATAATAATAATAATAATAATAATAAAATGAAGAATGAAATGATATGGCATATGGATTTTAGTACCGGGAATGTCCAAGAACAGGTTCGGCTCGCCAAGTGCAGGTCCTTTGATTTCACCCCTGTAGGTGAACTGCGCGCCATGATGAGGATGAAATGATGTAGACTACACATACATCCAGCCCCCGTGCCAGCGGAATTAACCAATGATGGTTAAAATTCCCGATCCTACCGGGAATCGAACGCGGAACCATTTTGACCAAACGCAAGCATGCTAACATTTTAGAAATTGATTCGGAAATAATAATATAGTATTAATAATAATACACCAAATATGAAACAATAAACCGTATGCATAGGATCCAATCAAACGGACTATATACAGAGAACTGAACAGCAAGAGAAAAAAAAATGGAGGTAGCTTTCCAAACCACACAGGACGCGTATAAAAAATCAAGATGTTTTCTTATTATTATTATTCTTCTTTCATCTGTCTTTAGACAGGTAGACTATCAACTGGACAGCCTCCATGATTCTCTGTCCTGAGCATCTTGCTTCAGTTGTTCATAGCTTCTCCCTTGTTTGACATCTGTTAACATTCCAAACCTTCTTCTTCCTCTTCCTTTTCTTCCATCTATTTTTCCCTCCATCACCCTCTATTGAAGAAAGTTTCTACGTAGTAGGTATGTGAACTAACCAGGATATTTTCCTCTTTCTTATCGTTTTCATCAGGTGCCTCTGTTCTGCTACTTTTCTTAGCACCTCATCATTTCTCACTTTATCTGTCCACTTCATTCTTCTCCACAACCATATTTGAAAACTTACCAAATACTTTGTTTCTTTCTTTCTTAATGGCCATGTTTCAGCTCCATATGGCACTACAATCCACACAAAACATTTTTCGAACCTCTTTCTTAAATCAATAGGGATTGCCTTAAACGTCAAAAGCCCTCTCACCTTTCCTAAGGCTTTTCCCATACATATTCTGCTTCTTATTTCTTCCGTACAGCTTCCATTCCATGTTAAGAAAGATGCTTTTCTATAAATACAAAAAATCACCATTATAACACTGTCGTCACGTCGGGATCTCACTATGCGTCAGAATGTCTTATCCTCTCTCAGAAATGTGCGTTCGTTAGGTTAGAGCAAAAAGAGAGAAAGATTCTCCACAACATGCTTGGCCCAAACTACAAAAAAAGGCATGTACATAAGAAAATTCTGACAGAAAACTAAAGATAAAGAAAATCACGGACACAATACTCAAACGCAGGGCTAGCTTCTACGGTCACCTATGACGGACGGACGATTCTCAATGGACAAAACGCTTTTTAACAATTTTGGTTCGAATCCAAAAGCTAAAAATCCCTAGTAGGTTAACGCCAAGCAAGACCTTGAAGAAATGAGCTTACGACCAGATGACGCGCACAGACGAGAGCTTTTCAGAACTAGTATCGTGACTTTTGGGACTTTCCGGGATGTCAAGTAGACAAGTAGTCGGATGAACAGCGAGCTAATGGAAACCTTTTGGATCAATTGAAGACCCCGTAAATGCTAGACGGTATAATGAAACTTAACCGTGGACCCTAGTTAGCCGATTAGCGAATAATAAACAATCGTCTGGTCTCAGCTATCGAGCTCACGTATTTGTATCTGATGTCATCTAGGCTGCTTGAGCGTCAATTTTGACGTTTGACTTTAGACAGAGAAAAGTTGGATCTTTCCTGGGCTTTCTATGGCTGAGGTTTAATGTATATTCACGGATAAATGCTAAATGTGTCACCAGAGATCTTTAACTTGCTGACATCGTACGACAGACAGACAGATACCAATTTGTCCTTCAGAAACCCGATTACCTCTGTTGGTTTTGAACCTGCAATCTTGGGGCCAGGAGGATCACCACCACAGACTTTGCACAATCTAAGTACGTGTTATTGCTAACTCTGAATACTTGGCATGATATGCAACGTAGTTTCTCACCATTCTATTAAATCTATTCAGAGAAACTGTCTTTATGGCTTATTTTTATTCCTTTCTCTTTTCTTGTGTATTACATTATTCAATTTAATGCAATATGTTGTCTTATTACATCGCGTTTGTAACATCATGGCTTTAAAGCTCTCGTGTCTATCTTAAAAGCCTCTTCAGTCCTCTTAAAATTGAATCACTGGCAATATCACAACGTGTTATAGAAGAACGAAGCAAGGGGTGGCAATCAAAATGTCAAGGGTTCCGCCTAAAAGTCCGTAATCATTGTTTATATTCCCTTTTACACGCTTCAAACGTTGACAAACAAACTGTAAACATTTGATCCTCCAATACTGAGCGAGGAAAGCCTGACAATGCTCGCCGTGAGATCAGTAGTTGATGAGCTTGAACTGTATAGTTACTCGCTCCAACTGTTTCTGCTTGTTTTTCCTTCAAGAGGGGTGAGGTTATAACCCGCCCTTAAACCCTCGAGCAAATCTAAAATAAGTCTGGGTGGCTCAAGCGACCCCAGAAACAGCTGGGATAACCTGAAGGAAGTTTTGTCCACCTGCTTGGACGAATGATCAACCTAGAGGTCTTCGGTTCAGATGATACCGAATTCGAATCCTGACCGCGCTGGGGATTAATTCCTCCGATTGGGTGTTTGTGTTTATCCCAGTACAATCCTCTCCATATACTCACACGACACCAAACTACCACCCACCACAGAAACACGAAATGCAGTTGGTGCTAGGAAGGACATCCGACCGTAATGCAGAGCTATCAGCACATGTGCGACACAATTCGTACCCATGACCCCACCAGAATGTGGGTAGAGCGGAGGAATGATAAGAAGAAAAAGGAGATGATGAAGAAGAAGAAGACGAAGAAAAATTATGGGCCATGGTGAACAATAAAATCAGTTAACTTTATTTAATCAACACTGCTTGACCTTGAAGCTTGAAGCTAAGATTTCGCACGACGGACCTGCCGGAATGAAGAACGAATTCATCACGTCTCGTCCTTTCATAAGTAAGCGTTTATGCGTTTCCAGGTGCATCGAGCACTTCGGCTTGGGCTGCTCAAGCAAATATGTGGCAACGAATGTAATTTGGAGGTCATTGCACTAATTAAAATTCAAAAAAGAAAGGCCAGTAGGTACGATCCTAAAGAATTCAGTAATCAATATAATCTTCAAATATGTTGTGACTGCTCAATCCCTATATCACGCTAGGTAAGAAAGCACAAGAACAAGAGAATGATAACAATGACGACGATATTTTTTCAATACAGTTAAAAGAATTAATTTGATTTTGTTTTAGAAGAGGATCTGGCTGAAGAAAACCCGTCTTGAGTTTCCCAATTTGTTCATTAGAAATAGGCTATTTAACTCCAAAAATATTAAAATATATGTAGAGTATGGGCCGACATCGTAGTGTAGGAGTAGTGTGCCTGCCTCTCAACCGGGGGCTCCCATTTCGATTTCAGGCTAGGTTGTTTCTACCTGGATGTGAGGGCTAGTTTGAGGACCACGTGATTATAATTGAGGAGCTATCTGACGATGAGGTAGTGGCCTCGGTCTAGAGAGCCAAGAATAACGGCCATGAGGATTCTTCATGCTGACCACTCGTCACCTAGTAATCCGCAGGCCTTCAGGATGAGCAGTGGTTGCTTGGTAGACGAAGGCCCTTCACGGGCCGTTGCGCCATGGGGTTTCGTTTGGTATGTAGAATATAGAAAACTGCATTCAGATGGATGTTTTCTGACAAATATTTGGATAAATTTTGTATGTCTCATGTCTCCGGTCTAGAAAACCAAGAATAACGGCCTAGAGGATTCGTCGTGCTGACCACATGATACCTCGTAATCTGCAGGCCTTCGGGCTGAGCAGCGGTCGCTTGGTAGGCTAAGGCCCTTCAGGGCTGTAGTGCCATCGGGTTAGGTTATGTCTGATGTCTGGGATCATCTGAAGATTTGCGTCATGAAATTAGCGACACAAAATATGTTATAACGTAGCAACAGTGCAGGCTGTGATGTGAAGTATTGATGGATCATCATGACTGAGAGACATACAGAAGGCTCTTTTATCAAAGAGGACTCATCTCATCACACTCAAGGGAACTAATTATTATATTCGTAGTAGTTCCATAGCTCCTGAGTCAGTTCACTTCATTCGAATGAATCCACTGAATCCTACACATGTCGACTCCATATTCCATACATAAGTCTCTCGAAAACGGTTCGTTAGATGCAAATATTGCATCCGGGAGATAGTGGGTTCGAATCCCACTGTCGGAAGCCCTGAAGATGGTTTTCCATGGTTTCCCATTTTCACACCAGGCAAAAGCTGGGGCTTTACCTTAATCAAGGCCACGGCCGCTTCATTCCCACTCCTAGCCCTTTCCTATCCCATCGTCGCCATAAGACCTATCTGCGTCGGTGCGACGTAAAGCAACCTGTAAAAAAAAGATACAGATAAATTAATCGTTAGCAATTTTATTGAAAGACATACATATGATAATTTGATTTGCGCAAGCGAAAATTTGACGCCATTTCTTTTTACTTTTATCTAAAAGTTAGCAAATGTACCCGTGCTTCGCTACGCTATTCCACATTGTATATGTATTTCTACGTAAATTGCTGTACACGCAGTGAATAAGATTATATTAAATTGCATGTCTCTTAGCGTTGTCCGATAAACGAGACTGGGAGGACCCCATTCGTTGTTTGCGGTGTAAAATGCGCGTTGGGAAGATTTTCGAAAATGGCAGGCTACGTTTCCTACCGCAATTCACAATTGAGCTCGGGAGTTTCAAATATAATGGCAGGCTCACTTGCCTACTGTCATTCACAATGGCGATGTGGAGTTTTCATTATAAATACAGGCCTCTTTTCTTAATGCCAGTCAGAATCGAGTTGACCGGGCGAGTTGTCCGTGCGCGTAGGGGCGCGCGGCTGTGAGCTTGCATCCGGGAGATAGTAGGTTCGAATCCCACTATCGGCAGCCCTGAAAATGGTTTTCCGTGGTTTCCCATTTTCACATCCAGGCAAATGCTGGGACTGTACCTTAATTAAGGCCACGGCAGCTTCCTTCCAACTCCTAGGCCTTTCCTATCCCATCGTCGCCATAAGACCTATCTGTGTCGGCGCGACGTAAAGCCCCTAGCAAAAAAAAAAAAAGAATCGAGTTGGGGTTTTGATTATAACTGAGAAATGCAGCTCTACTGAAAGCTAAACAACGAAGTGGATGTATCGCAAAAATGAGAAGTCCCTCACTAAATTGTTTGATATAAGTTACGGATTTAAGAAAGCAATGAGAGAGGAAAAATTTAGGCGCTGGGAATCTTAGATAAGGTATTAATACATAAGACTAAAGAAGCAAGGCAGAGGCAAGAAATTAAAGCAGAAAGCGGAAGTAGAAGAGAAATGGATTAACAATTATAGGAAATCCCTGAAAACACCTTACGGTGTGAAATAATTTGCTACACTCCGCGTACTGTTGAAATATTAATAACCACCCTTAGAGCTAATCGAAGACGATTGTAACCTCCAACGAAAATCTGCAAATCTCCCGCAGAATGGAAGCTTGACGTCTATCTCGCATTCTACCCAACGAACAAACACGAATTTACTGGAATAATGACGAAAATGACATTATGTTACTTCCCTGATTGCAAGGAGCCAGAGGCGTTGCCGTGGTAACCGATAGGTTCGTTGTCGGTCACTCAATGCTGAGCAATTGTCATTTTCTCCGTCATTTGGAGACTAAGCGAAATTATTTAAATAACAGAACTTGTTTTAAATGAAGAGGATTTTCATATAAGGTCTTCGGATTTAACAGAAATTCAATAGTATGAGAGAAAATTGAAGAAACCTGTTCTGGGTTTCGTATAAAGCCCCAGTCTATTCAGTAGTTCTTAAATTATATGAATGTCTAAACTTGCTCCTGGATGATTGGTCGAGATCTATCCAGCCGTTTCGCCGTGGTGCTAGAACAGACAGACAGACAGACAGACAGACAGACAGACAGACAGACAGACAGACAGACAGACAGACAGACAGACAGACAGACAGACAGACAGACAGACAGACAGACAGACAGACAGACACGAAATATAAAATCCACTGACACGTTCTTAAGTTGACCTAAAACGGATAAATAACTGAAAAATTGACGAAATAAATGCAATTACAGACAGCGGGCTCCCTATAACTTTAATAATATAGATTAATATAGTTCCTTTTTTTTATTTCTCCCGAATTAAATTATTTCATTCGTGGTGAATCATTAACAAGATCCTATCTAATGGAATCTATTTTCTCAATAAATTATCAAACGTTCCACAGTTGTGTAATTGGACTTGACAAACGCAAACATGTCACAAACATGTTTCTGACGTTCATATAATTTCAAATTTCGAAAATAATGAAGGGTTAAATAGGTGACTGAATTAAATAACGTTTATCTTACTGGTTATACAAGGACGATTATCATGAAATAAAAGCTTATAAATTTTCACTGTCTTAACTGTTTTAAGGTAGTTCATGTTTGTTGGTTACTGTAGTCACGTCCTAGATCGTGAACCATGGGCAATGGCTGAGTGGCCTAGTAAGTAGTCCTGAGAGTCGGGATACCAGTTGCTATGGAATGGGAGTGGGCATCCCGGACATAATTTGAGTCCTGGCCCTCCTTGTGCTCAGGCGGCTAGGATAATACAATCCACCGGTCATACATAACCCGTTAGAGGAGAGATCCTCACTTGGACTATGTGTAAGAAGCGTAGCATCCTGATTCATGAATTTACCGAGCTCAGAATATTTTAAGCAAGCCTCGGGCCTATGGGAGTAACTGAGTCCGACTCGCATTTGACAGGCGAGGGTCTCCTTGGAAACAACTTAGCGAACGAAATGGAATTCGATGGGGAACTATCAATATTAATGGGGCTTATGGAAGAAAGAAGGTATAACTGGCTGTGTCAGCAAAGAGGATGCATCTGGATGTGCTAGGAGTAAGTGATATTCGGGTAAGGGGAGATAACGAGGAAGAGATAAGAGATTATAAAGTGTACTTGACGGGTGTTTGAAAGGGAAGGGCAGAGTATGGGGTAGGGCTGTTTATCAGGTATACCATTGCACGCAAAATAGTTTCTGTTAAACAGTAACTGAGCGAATAATGCGGGTAGATTTGGCAGTTGCAGGAATTAGGACGAGAATTGTCTCACTGTATTCACCATGTGAGGGTGCAGATGAGGATCAAGTTGACAAGTTTTATGAAGCATTGAGTGACATCGTGGTCAGGGTCAACATCAAGGATAGAATAGTGGTAATGGGCGATTTCAATGCGAGAACTGGAAATAGAACTGAAGGATACGAAAGGGTGATTGGTAAATGTGGGGAAAATACGGAAGCTAATGGGAATGGGAAGCGTTTGCTGGACTTCCGTGGTAGTATGGGTTTAGCTGTTACGAATACATTCTACAAGCATAAGGCTATTCATCGCCGCATATGGGAGGCTAGGGATACCAGATCCGTAATATACTATATCTTTACCGACTTCGAATTCAGGAAATCTTTTAGGAATGTACGAGTTTTTCGGGGATTTTTCGATGATACAGACCACTATCTGATCTATGGTGGACTAAGTATCTCCAGACCTAGGGTAGAGAAAGTGAAATCTATCTGAAAACGAATAAGGGTAGAAAATCTCCAGGACGAGGAAATCAGATAGAAGTACATGGATATGATCAGTGAGAAGTTTCGATCAGTAGACAGTAAGTAGGTTCAGGGTATAGAAAGAGAATGGGTGGCATATAGGGATGCTGTAGTATAAACAGCAAGGGAATGTCTAGGAAAACTGTGTGTAAAGATGGGAAAAGGCGAACATCTTGGTGGAATGATGAAGTGAGAGCAGCTTGTAAACGTAAAAAGAAGGCTTACCAGAAGTGGCTCCAAACAAGGGCCGAGGCAGACAGGGATTTGTACGTAGATGAAAGAAACAGAGTGAAACAAATAGTTGCAGAATCCAAAACGATGTCGTGGGAATATTTTGGTAATTACATGGTAAAGCTAGGTCAAGCATCAAGGAAAACTTTCTGGACAAAAAAAGAGGGAATGAACAGTGTTTTGAGTAATTTAGGTGAACTCATAATAGATCCCAGGGAATCACTGGTGAGGTGGATTGAATATTTTGAACATCTTCTCAACGTAAAATAAAATCTTCCTGGTGGTGTTGCGAACAGCCAAACTCACGGGGAGGAGGAAAATGATGTTGGTGAAATTACGCTTGAGGAAGTGGCAAGGATGGTAAATAAGCTCCATTGTCATAAAGCAGCAAGAATAGATGAAATTAGGACAGAAGTGAAGTATAGTGGGAAGGCAGGAATGTAATGGCTTCACGGAGTAGTAAGATTAGCATGGACTGTTGGCAAGGTACCTTCAGGTCGGACAAAAGCAGTAATTGCACCTCAAGCAAGGTAACAGGAAGGATTGCAACAACTATCGAGGTATCCATTGATTAGTATACCAGGCAAAGTATTCACTGGCATCTTGGAAAGTAGGGTGCGATCAGTAGTTGAGAGGAAGTTGGATGAAAACCAGTGTGGTGTCAGACCACAGAGGGGCTCCCCCTGTGGGTGGGGGCGGTAGAATAACACCCACGGTATCCCCTGCATGTATTAGAGGCAACTAAAAGGGGCCTCAGTGGCTCTGAACTTTGGAGCGTGGGTTGGCGACCACGAGGCCATTAGCTGAGTCCTGGCATTGCTTCCACATACTTGTGCCAGGCTCCTCAGTTTCATCTATCCTATCCGACCTCCCTTGGTCAACTCTTGCTTTTTCGACCCCGACGCTATTAGGTTTGCGAGGGCTAGGGAGTCTTTCATTTTCACGCCCTTCGTGGCCCTTGTCTTCCTTTGGCCGATACCTTCATTTGTCGAAGTGTCGGACCCCTTCCATTTTTTCTCTCTGATTAGTGTTATATGGAGAATGGTTGCCTAGTTGTACTTCCTCTTAAAACAATAATCACCACCATTACCACCACAGAGGGGCCATCAGGATCAGATTTTCAGTATGCGCCAGGTAATTGAAAAATGCTACGAGGGGAATAGTCAGTTGTGTTTATGTTTCGTAGATCTAGAGAAAGCATATAACAGGGTACCGAGGGAAGAGATGTTCACCATACTGTGGGACTATGGAATTAAAGGTAGATTATTGAAATCAATCAAAGGCATTTAGGTTGACAATTGGGCTTCGGTGAGAATTGATGGTAGAATGTGTTCTTGGTTCAGGGTACTTACAGGGATTAGACAAGGCTGTAATCTTTCACCTTTGCTGTTTGTAGTTTACATTGATCATCTGCTGAAAGGTATACAATGGCAGGGAGGGATTCAGTTAGGTAGAAATGTAGTAAGCAGTCTGGCTTATGCTGACGATTTGGTCATAATGAGAGATTGTGCCGAAAACCTGCAGTCTAATATCTTGGAACTTGAAAATAGGTGCAATGAGTATGGTATGAACATTGGCCTCTCGAAGACTAAATTGATGTCAGTAGGTAAGAAATCCAAGAGAATCGAATGTTAGGTTGGTGATAAAAAGCTAGAACAGGTAGATAATTTCAAGTATTTAGGTTGTGTGTTCTCCCAGGATGGTAATATAGTAAGTGAGATTGAATCAAGCTGTAGTAAAGCTTATGCAGTGGGCTCGCAGTTGCGATCAGCAGTATTCTGTAAGAAGGAAGTCAGCATTCCGTTTTCAGACCAACTTTGCTTTACGGGAGCGAAAGCTGGGTGTACTCAGGATATCTTATTTATAAGTTGGAAGTAACAGACATGAAAGTAGCGAGAATGATTGCTGGTACAAACAGGTGGGAACAATGGCAGGATGGTACTCGGAATGAGGAGATAAAGGCTAATTTAGGAATGAACTCGATAGATGAAGCTGTGCGCATAAACCGGCTTCGGTGGTGGGGTCATGTGAGGCGAATGGAGGAGGATAGGTTACCTAGATGAATAATGGACTCTGTTATGGAGGGTAAGAAAAGTAGAGGGACACCAAGACGACGATGGTTAGACTCAGTTTCTAACGATTTAAAGCACTAGCAGGAAATAGAGGATTGTGGCGACGTTTAGTAAATTCTCAGAGGCTTGCAGACTGAACGCTGAAAGGCATAACAGTATTTAGTGATAATGTATGTATGTATGTATGTATGTTAACACTTAAGTACAGTCATACTGTTCTCACCGCCAATTCCAGGAACACTATCGGCCTTGGAGATCTGCGCATCTCAGTAGCTTCCTCATTCCCAGTCTACTGCCGGTCACAATGGTAGTCAGTGTTGGAGGTGCTTTGTTGTCTTTAGTGTCGTTAAAGCGACATCCGGCGGACCGTACGACTGTGACTGTGTAAGTCAATGACAGGCTGAGCATTTCTTATCTTTTTGCGTTTATTTTGTTTATTTGTCTTCCGTACCCGTTAATGACAGAGAAGGCGACGTGGAAACGTGCAAATCTTAAATTATAGGCAATATAATACCACAAAAGTTTGTGTTGATGCCGGAGATGATGAGAGTTTCAAATATTTTTCAAGCCGCCTTACACAGCGCTGGTTCACGGCTGGGTCCTTTATATGAGGGTTATCATTGCATATATTGTTCACCAGTCCTTCAATGAAGGAACTCTATTTAGCAGAAAAACTCTCACGAAACAACTGATTGAACCTACACTACGAGAAAGAATAATGAACAAACGTCTTCTGTGAGAACTGCGAGTTGTGAGAGCCGAAGTACATCTCCGTGCAGATTTAGGCCAGGAGGACAAACTGCCGAGGAATGCACGGAAGTCATGTCAAATTTGACCATCAAAATGGAAGAAAAACGAAACAAGCTACTTGTTTTGCATATGTACAGTTCCAATTTGTTTGGAATTTTCAAATAAGATGTATCGGAATTGCGTGTAATGTGGCGTTGAATATGGTCAATTTGAAGAGTGCAAATGTTTTCTGTGTAATTTATAAAAGAGAACACTTATTGATTTTAACATCAGTGGATCCTGTGTAACATTAAATTACAATGAAAATGTTTTCAGGAGGGAAATGTCTTCAGTTATTGTTATTTGTGTCTATGTGTTCAAATTTTGATGCGAATTTCGAGTGTAACATGAATAAATTACTTTCACAACGGTGAAAGTACATTTTGTAAACCTGATGCATTTCATGGTGTATTAAGGGATAAATATGTAGAACAAACCGCAGAGAATTGTGCTGGAAGGTGAATTTTATACATTTTACCCAGATTCCAAACGTGGTACAAAGGACAACACAGCTGTAGTTCTGTGCGAACTATTGACAACTGCGGTTGAGGGTTAAACAGAATATTCTCATCGTTAGTGTGCAAGAGGATGATGTTTCCTAGCAGTGTCTGAAGAAGAGGCGGGCTGATATTAAAATTCTGCTGACAAATTGAGTGGAGTTGAAACTAAGGAGCACTGTCAATGAATAATTCAAAGTGAGGGAGAGGCTGCTGGAGGATATTAACAATCTCCGATGTTCTTTGGAGACATAAGGGACAAGGCTTACAAAGGAGAAGACCGACTCTCAACCTAGAGGTTCGCCAACCATTTCCGGGCATCACTCAGCAAGGACAGGAACTCCACAGAGAGACAATAAGGTCGGCAGTAGCGAGATTGGATGGGAAGGGAGTTCAACTCGTGTGACAATCGTGATGTCACTCTCGAATGAGTGAACTCAAAGAGTGGCTCCTTCCTTGTCTAAAAACGATTTTATCAGTGTCTGTATACAGCTACTCTATTCTTTGATATTACGAGAGGTGACGGACTCAAGTACATACTCTTTTTTCTGGTGCTATTTGCTTTACGTCGCACCGACACAGATAGGTCTTATGGCGACGATGGGATAGGAAAGGCCTAGGAATGGAAAGGAAGCGGCCGTAGCCTTAATTAAGGTACATCCCCAGTATTTGCCTGGTGTGAAAATGGGAAACCACGGAAAACCATCTTCAGGGCTGCCGACTGTGGGGTTCGAACCCAGATGCGAGCTCACAGCTGCGCGCCTCTAACCGCACGGCCAACTCGCCCAGTAATGACATACTTAGTCGGTTAGTCGCTGTTCTTCCGTTCCTAAGCTAGAGGGTTCTGTTCTGGGTGAAGTAAATACCGCTTCAACATGTTTAAATGTGACAACTCCGTCTCACTAGCTTCCAATACCTTAAAGAACTCCCACAAGACCAAATTTAGGCACTCCGGTGTTTTCTAAAACTGATGTAAATTGAACCTCTCCTCCTTCTTCTTCTTCTTCTTCTTCTTCTTATTATTATTATTATTATTATTATTATTATTATCATTTAATCACTTTGCCGTCCAGGGTTGGTATTTCCCTCGTAGTCAGTAAGGGATCCCACCTCTACCACCTCAAGGGCAGTGTAATGGAGCGTAAGACTTTTGGTCGGGGATACAAATAGGGTGGAGAACCAGAACCTCGCTCAAGCAGCCCCACCTGCTATGCTGTGCAGGGAAGTTTTGTGGGATGGGAAGATTGGAAGGGATGGACAAAGAAGATGGATGGAAGTAGCCGTGCCCTTATGTCATGTACCATCTCGGCATTTGCCTAGAGAAGTGAGGAAACCTCGGAAAGCAGCTTCAAGGATGGCTTAGGTAGAAATCGTCCCCCTTTACTCAGTTGACCTCCCGTGGCTGAGTGGACTCCGTTCCAGTCCTCGTACCACTTTTCAAAAGTTGTGACAGAACGGAGAATTGAACCCTGGACTCCGGGGGGTGGCAGCTAATCACACTATCCACTACACCACATAGGCGAAGATTATTATCATTATTGTTATTATTTTCTGGCCAAGTGGTCATGAGGTAAGGAGTGATTGTGTTACCTGGAGACCATGGCTTCGACTACCGAAGAGAAAGTAGACTTTTAGCAGGGTCTGAGGGCTGGCTCGAGATCCAACGAGCTCACCTGAGAATAATTGAGTTGCTATTAGATGGTGACGTAGCGGTCAATAAAACGATCGAGAGGATTCGTCGAGCTGACCATGCGTTTTCTATTAACTGCAGGCACTCAGGCTGAACAGTGGTCGCTTAGTAGGCCAAGGAATATCAATACTGTAACGCTATGGGCACGGTTTTTAATAATAAGAAGAAGGAGAGGAAGAAGAATAAAAGAGCTCAGTAGAGTTAAGAACCACGTGGTCCATCGCAGGCCTAAAAGGTTAATAATAATAATAATAATAATAATAATAATAATAATAATAATAATAATAATAATAATAATAATAATAATAATAATAATAATATATTTTGGTCAACACACATTCATTCAACTGTTCACACCTGTTTAGTTTCTGTTTGTAATATTTTTGTCAAGAAGGTACCGTTTCAACGTCGTGCCTACTCCTTACCCGCCGGAGGCCTTGATTCCAGTTCTGGGCTGAGGGTTCGGTTTACTCAGACTGGTGAAGCTGTATTGTAGAACTACCTGATACGAGAAGCATCAGACCCGGTGAAGAAATCCAAACGGCACTCCCGAGAATGTTGTCACGCAAACTACGTGACTCTTAAATACATACATAGGCAATCTAACTGGACAGCAGTCGTCCTGGCAGGCTCAGCGCCTAACAGGTTGTTGAGCAGCCCGTTATTTTTCTACTACAGGAGACACCCAAGCAGTTGTATCCTATAGAACCATTTTCAGTGAAATCTTCGTACGTGAAATTGCAATGTAATTTGTACTTAGAATGTAACGTATCTTACTGAGCCTCAATCCTTTTTAAGGAATTTATTAAACAGTCCCACCTATTCAGTACTTGATCGTATATTAATAGTTCATTTGAAATTTCTAGGACATTTGAATATAATCATTACGATCAATTATCGAATAAGTGGAACTGTTTAATAAATTATTTCAACGAATTGAGTGTCATCAATGTTCTACCTCAATACGGAACTCAAAATGAAATGTATAAGGTGTATCTCACTAACGCATGACCTTGTTCGTCCATGCTGTTGATTTCAGGACTTCGGGACTACTCCCACACATGTACGAGTACCTTGTTTACACAGTCCTACCCATACATACCTTGCCGCAAAGAGTGTTTGAAAATATCTTGTCAGTTCGCTCGATGTTTTGACTTCATCGCAACAATAGGCCAGAAAATTTAACTCTCCTGCAGTATGGACTACTCCTTAAACCTCAGAGAACTTCAGTGGAACGGAGAGCCTGTATTACTATATGTATATGAGATCTGAAGAGTGATGACATACATCACCACTAGGCTATAGACCTCCGTATGCAGTGAAAATACGGTGGCCAAAATCAATCTCAAGCATTCAAGCAAATACCGTTTGGGTGACCTAAAGTCAGAGTTCCATCCAGCAACAAATAACCTATAGTGGATTGGTCACGTCATGAAAATGCGATAAGAAAATATAGCAAGACAGCCACTGAATCGGAATACGCCAGGTAACCGCAGGCGAAGATCATCTGGATCTGAACTGTCAACAAGGTACTAAACGTGGAGAGACGTAAAAACTTTGGCAGTGGCTAGGATGAACTGGAGAAATGTAGCTGAAGCCTCATGCTCCGCCCAAGTTCACAGGAAGTAAGTCAAGAAAGTCAAGCTGAATGGCTGAATAATATCCCAACATGATCGTCTAGTCCATCCACAAAATTGCTTCCCTTCAAAGCGTGACTCTGGAGACTGCTAAAGGATATCCTGAGTCATCTGCATAATGAAACCATCACAGTTGTCCACTTCTTACAAACTCTTTATGTTGTTCCTTTGTAAATATCCTCGTATATTGACACTTCTTCTCTTCTAGCGTTCCCTACCACCTTCTTCAAGAAACTAATCCCGATGGTTTGAAACTGATTCTCTTTATTTGAAATTGAAGACCTTGATTCACTACTATGCATAATGGAATTAGCATGGAAAATTCAGATCCCAGTCTGACTTGAACAACCTAATACGCAGCGGCTCATGTCAGAGATCTCATCTGCTACACTGACGAGGACGAATGAAAACTGTCGCATTTCTCATAACAGGAGCCGAACTCTCCGATACTATCGCTACATAGCGTAGTCGAGCAGTGTGCACATTATTCGTAGATACGAAGTCTTTGTAGCGTAGCCCATTTGGGAACACGTCCTGCCAAGATGACTGTTGTCTAGTCGGAGTACCAGCAGGTATTGAAGTTTCACGAGTCCTAAGCCACATTACTTGGTTTTGTCTTTTTTTACGGCAGTTGTTGCTTGTTAGTTACGATCAAGATGCTGAGTCAACAGAGTTTCAGCCCTTGAAATCCTGTAGCGTTCTGCAAACTGAGAAACACAGTAGTGACATAATGTCTAGTCGATTTGAGTACAGAGTACGTTGGATATTATTAGAAAATAAGCATACCTTACACGGAGCTGACTCCAAACGACGGCAACATCTGAAATCTCGCTTCTTTTGGCAGGATATATAGCAACTCCTTCGATATCTTCATTACTTCATTTACTGTTTTCAATTCCTTGTTATGTTTTTATGGTAATTTCATTGAGTGAAATTCGCCGTTTTGGGAGAACAGGGACGATGTTATACCTGTCAGGTACGTAATCTAACGACTGGAAGTTTCTCCCAATTTACTTTGTACCTGAAGCTGATGAGGTCGTTGTTAATAATGTAAACTGTTCTTTGTTCCCCCATTAAATGTTTCTGAATTTTAAGAAGGGAAATAAATAAAATTTCCAAATTTTGTAAAAGTAAAGGTTTGCTCTAAGTGATCACCTGTCCAGCCATTCAACCCAGGTACATCCCATTCCTCTGTGAGTTATGGAACCGTGATAAGAATTATTGTCATGAAGAGTCAGGAATTAAATTTTCTCTGAACGTATGGAAGGATCCAAAACCGTATTTCTCCCATTCTACGTTCTTGCAGATGATACTGTAGCAGTGTATTACTACGCTTTCAACCTTAAATACATCACTCTATGAGTGGGTAAATATCATGCAAACATACATTCCTTCAGTATAGTACAGTAAGGTTCATTTTTCTTTACACTCGCACATAGGAAAATGAACTCAACGGAAATTGTTCTGATGGACCGAATATCAATATGTGGCTGGAAGGCGTGACCAGTCCTAAGGGAAATAATGGATAGGAAGAGCATTGTAACATTCGCCGTTTTGGCAGAACAAGGACGATATTATGAAAAAGTGCATTTGTTCCGAACAGGTAAATTTATAGGAGTCTCAGCTAGAATATACATGAGGCTAGTCTAAATATGGCAATCAGTTGCTTTTCACAAACATGGCAACAACGAGGGTGATTCCACTTCATAGTGTTCCTGCACTGTTTGCCTCATGATGGGCTTATGTATTCAATCGTTATACAATTAGTTTAAACACTGTTCCCAAAATGAAAGAAAACGTAGATGGGGTTACTTAAACTGTAAATAATGTATAGGGGCATAATTACCCAAGAATAAAAACAAAAGGCTACACACAATATTATATTCACAAAAGGCAAGGAGGCGAAACACCAGCACTCCATAACGAACATTCTGGAAGAGCCGAAAACCTACGTGGGCTTAAGGCCCAATGACACAGAGGTGACTAAATGGGAGAAAATTTTAAAACCGAGACAAGATTTCTAAAATTGAGAGGTTGAAAACTTTAGTCACCCAGCTCAAAAGTTGAAGGGGAGAGATCCAAGGGTCACCACTCGTGCTCCCTTACATTAACTGTTTTCTCAGTAGGGAATATAAATAGAGTCCGAAGACTGCACAGAAGGTCCTACATTTCAGCACAAAGGAAAATATTATATCTTAGATATTAAGAAAACTGCTGAAACCTTCCTCTCAAACTAACCGCAGCCACAATCACATATTTAAGTCAATTCTGCCATTACCTTGTAGCGCTGGATCTTCTTCAAACCGATCACATCCTTCCACTGGCCCTCTCTGGCCTCCGTCAATTCGCACTCTCAGGAGCTGGAGCAAATCAGACAAAACGGCTCTAAAGTGGTCTCCTTAAAGCGTTCCATAGAGGAAAGTTCCAGATTAAATTAAATTGCAAACCGCTTATAGGCTAAATTTCCATACACAACCCCGGGTTTCATTAGCTAGAGAACATAGTTACAAGCACGTGATAGGCAGATTAGAATAGGGGTGGAACCAGGTGAAGTGTTGACAACTTCTGCATATTAAAGAAAACAATCCTCAGAAAAATGGTTTACAACTACAAAACAATATCTTCAGCAATTAGTTTGTGTCTAACCATTAGATGTTGCTAGAAAATAGATGTCAGAGCCATCTAACTGTCGAAGAAGAACATTTTTAGAAGTTCATTTTCACTGACATAGATGGCCATCGAGAAGGTGCGCAGTTAAAGTAGCCGGATGAGGTGTACCCCTGGTAAAATAATAATAATAATAATAATAATAATAATAATAATAATAATAATAATAATAATAATAATAATATGTGGCCTCCGAAGAGGCCTGTCGCATGTCTGTCGATTTACGCCTGATAGAGTTTATGTAAACATTCATGTGAGAATGGGGCCCTGCCTATGATGAGTTCTAATGCTGAAGACGGCACACACACCCAGCCCCAAACCATCGGAATTAACCATCGAAGGTTAAAACCCCCAGCCCCGCCGGGAATTGAAACCGGGACCACTTCGACCAAAGGCCAAAAAGCTAACAATTCAGCCATGCAGCCGGACAGACTTTTTTTGCGTACCTTGTTAGCTTGAGATTTTAAAGTAAGAATTTTTATTGATCTCCTCCACAAACCACTCATTATTAAAAAGCTCTGAGAAACACCACGTGGAATGAAAATGTAATATAGGATCAAGGGCACCCGAAAGAGATGTTAGCTGTGATCTACATGCAGCTTCTGGTAGGACACTGTCAGAATATATATTCACTACCGATATCCTCGAGGTATTGCCGTATGCACCGCTTAAATGGATTACGTCGGAAGTTACTCGTAGGCTATTTCACGTCGCGGCGAGGTAGCTGCGTATGTGGAACACCTTAGACAAGCCAGGAATACAAACCAGGGCCTCCTGTCAATAGTCATATAAACGCCTCAAGACACTTTACATATACGAAATTATGCATATTCTTTTCAAAATGAATCATGAGTGAGTAGTTCTACGACAAGCGCAACATTCACTGAATAAACTGAATATTGAAATAACATGTCGAAGCATCAATATGACAAATCCATACATTTTATTACATAAAAATACTTCCTACTTATGATGAGATTGTCAACAAAATGTTAGTTAAGCCGACAGAGTGTATTTTCTTATATATATTTAGGGTTATGTTAACAAGAAAGTCAACGTCTTTATTTTGAAGTAAAATTGCCTTTATCTTACATTTATCAGGAAGAACACAACTTGTGTGTCAAGGGTAGTTTATGGGAGTTATGGAATAGTAAACAGTTTAGATAAAGGAACACGATATGTGCTTATTATAAACGATTTACTTCAAACTTTTCAGCGCAAAGTTCCCTTAGAGATCGATCCGAATATCTCCGTCCTTCTCCTCTACTCCCTATACATTATTAAATAAGTATAAGGTGTTCTGAAAATAAAGGTACATTGTCTGCCTGTCATTTCATGTTACGTCAAGTACAGATTACGACTCCCGGCACATGATTGACGTGGAAATGGAGAAATACAGATTTAGATCACATCTCGAATATAAACCAATAGCTTCGCAACTCTTATAACATATCCAAATCATTCGGCCTCTCAACCATTTCAGATCAAGTGTTGAAAATACCCGTCACCACCAAGAGCAGCACCCACTTCAAACCTTTTTATTTCTGTTTCACCTTTCCTACGCCTTTTCCCTTATTGTTTGGTGTCAGAAATGGGCGTGGATTTGGCCCAGTTTTACTCGTACGACCGTATACCCTACCTGACGCTAACTTTATGTCAAAGGATATATTCAAACTTGTGTATCTTTGTAATCCGGAGGTGCATATGTCCCTGAGGTTCAATCAGCCTACATCAAAAATGAGTACCAGTTTAATTCCTGGGGGCAAAGGCGGCCGGGCATAGAGCTAACCACTCTACCCCATCACGTGCCGAGGTTAACAATGGCGGAAGCCTTTACCTTCCATTCCTCCAAGGGTCTTCATGGCCTGTACGGAGGTGAATTTGCTTTACTTTGTATCTTTGTAATCATTGCTTAATCGTTGATTTCCAAATGAGAGCTACAACGCGCTTCAAGAGAAAACAATTGGGACAAATATTTATTTTTAGAACGGGGAGTAAATGATTGGAAGAAATTATCAAGGGAATTGTTCGAAAAATTTCCAAGTTCTTTGAAAACGTTTAAGAGAAATCTAGGTAAACAATTGATAGGTAATCTGCCACCTGGGCGACAGACCTAAATGCAGATCATTGATTGATTGATTGATTGATTGATTGATTGATTGATTGATTGATTGATTGATTGATTGATTGATTGATTGATTGATTGATTTTCATGTGAAACAAATAGCACTAATTTTACTACACACGTTATATAAGAGGGTGTACTTTTGAATAAGTCAAAAATGCAGAAAATAAAGTTTACTAATAACTCATTAATTGATATATATAAAGATTTTCCGCTCTACCAGAGAGGTACTTATTTTGCTGCCTTGAACGATCCGTTAGCTTGTAATTGCAACTCTGTTCGGCGAAATACGTGTACGGAATTCAGAGGGCTATTTGTGAACTCTTGCCCATACAGTCTGCGAGCTTCGGCTGCATTCCGACCAGATTATCCATAGATTCAAATTATGTCTGTGTATTCGTTGTTGTTGAACACACCAGCCATTGTCGATATATTGACAGCAACTGTATTACTGCTGTACCAAACACCAGCCTACTACTATGTGTTCGAAAACGAGGCTCACTAACGTAAAGAGGCGCATTAGACGGGTAGCGCTGAGGAACATGCAGCGAACGACCGTCCGGTTGTTATCTCTTCCCATTCTGATATAACCTAACTGCAGACAGTAGTGCCCCTGTGAAAATCAACTATTAGACATCCCATTCATCACTAGTGCATGTGGGACACTAATAAGTAGAAAGTACCTGGTATATGAAGAGGTGTGCAATAAAACGAACGCATACACACAATCTCCAAGCGGGAGCGAGACAAAAATAAAATCCCGACTGAAAAGAAATCAAACCCGGGACCTTCTGAAATGAAAGTAATTACACTGGCTACACAGCCATGAAGCCGGACTTCAGATTAATTTATACAAATAAGCTTCTATTTGCAGAATACCTACAAATTACGATACATGGAAAAACGTCCAGTAAAACTGAATGATTTGTAACATAAATAATATGTAGTATGATGTTACCTTAACACAGTACACAAGAGCGCACAGGAACGATAAACTGTGAGAGATTAAATTTTAAAGAAGCTTGAAAACATAACATTCTAACAGCTACATTGCGTAAAATGAACTTTCCTTGTTATACACTCGTACCTGTCAGCTGATATTTAACTCAATTTCAGAACGTAATAGCAGGTGTGTACCGTAGCTTTGCGTGACTATTTGATATCATGATCAGTTTTACTTACAATCCCAACCACAGCGATCGGGCATTTCATTTTAAAACGTCCATGTGCTTTCGCCGGTATTCGAACCCTGGACACATTGATGAGAAGCCATTGGCGATGCCACTCTTTTATTCCGGCCAACAGTTTCAAAAATTTGCGAAACTAGTGTTAAGGTAATTGAGTGTCTTATTTAACGTTGCTTCTGTATTTAAGGTAGTAGCTGTTAGGTCAATATATGTTGGGTCCATATTTTTTGTAAGTATATTTCAAAATTATGGATCTGTAATATAAGTCTGTCTGTTAGGTCATCAGCCAAGAGGCTGGTTGGATCCTAAAATAGCACCACCAATGGTTATGCGGTTATAAGGAAACCGCAAAAACCAATGGCAGCACCAAAATGAGGCGTACTAGGCAAGATGAGGAGTGAGGAATTTTTCCATTGCTCTCCTCACTGGGTAAGAAAGTGCTATTGCAGCACGACTGACCCTATGAGCAACACCTTTCATAACACTCAGATGCACTAGTCGTGCTCTGAATGTCATTATTCAGCACCGCCCCTACCCCAGCAGCTTCCATATTGTCACAGCCATGGATGTTGACTGGGACTTCAGTGGAAGCTACACTTTACTCTGGCCTGTGCCAAGAGATGGATACAAAAGTACTGTATCCATCAAGAAATGGATTATGGATAAGAAGATAATTATAAGACTATTTTATAAAAGCTAAGCTTGCAGTGTTTATAAATAGCAGTAACATCCCACCCAGAAAAAAAGGGAACAGAATGTAGGAAAATCATAATTAAGACGAAATTATTTCGACAGTCATTGAGACAATGCATGTTTGAACAATAATATATGGAACTCTCACCAGGATTACTTGGTTCAAGAACTGGAAAAACCAAAGAAAAGCAGATCGATTTGTTCTGGGTGATTCCCGACAAAAAAAGTAGCGTTAAAAATGTTGCAAGGTTTTGGGCTGGAAAGACTTGGAAAAAAGGAGACAAGCTGCTCTACTAAGTCGTATGATCCGAACTGTCAGTACGTTCGTGTGGTGTATTTAAAACTAGGAAAGAACACGATATGAAGATAAAGTTGGAATTCAAGAAGACAAATTGGAGCAAATATTTATTTATAATAAGGGAAGTTAGAGATTGGAATAATTTACCAAGGTAGATGTTCAATACATTTTCAATTTCTTTGAAATCATTTAAGAAAAGGCTAGGAATACAATAGACAGCGAATCTGCCATTTGCGCGACTGCCCTAAATACAGATCAGTAGTGATTGATGGGAGTTCTGAATGACTGTTAATATAAGGAGTGTAAACACGATACTTCCAATCTTACGCCAAAATTGAACCACTTACAGAAATGACAAAGGAATTCTTCTTCTTCTGCTTCTTCCATTTCTGCCTTGAATGTAAAGTTAAAATTGCAGATCCATCTGTTCGTGAGATTTCTTTTGGAAGTTTGATCATTTTGTTATGCGAATGTAAGGCGCCTAATGCTCTATCTTTACACATCTTTACCACCTTCATATGGTCACTGCGGGGAACAACATCTCGTATCCCACAGTGCTCTCGTGCGATAAGATACGGTACACCGTTCAAGGTGATTGCTTCCTTGCAGCAGTAATTGTTTTGTGCAGTACATTTCATGACTTTTGAATGGTTGATAAGACTATCCTTGTGTTCTGTTGATTTTTAAATGCTATTCGCACAGACGTTTTGAAGATTCATGAGGACGAATTGCAGAGAGTGACCCGGAATATCATTACAAGCTACAACGCTTGTCTAAGACTGAAGAATAGCATTACCAACGCTCACTGTAGTGTGTTAAATCTGATGGATTATCTATGGTTTTCAACATGATTATCCATTCATCGAAGTTGTTGGGTTTACTTCGGGCGAACAGAGGCGACCGCGCTTTCGATTATCGCACGTGCCTTGCAGTAAAGACGACAACTCTTCCGGGACTCGTCCTCTATAAATCTGAATGTGAGCACGTGATTTCATTACCGTAGTATTCTAATACAGGGTCTCTCATATAAATCCAGACCGACCGCACGGTGTTTGTACTCCGCGCTACGGCAGCTGCAGTAGGGGAGGCGCTCGCACAGTTCTTGACCTTGCAAGCAGCTTGCATGTGTTAGACCTGGCAAGCATGAATTGCCAGTCTGCTCGGCTGTTAACATCTTGAGACAGTAGTTATTGCAATATCATATTTTTGTATGTATAAGTTCAGGTTTCATCCTAATGGTAGTGTGTACAGTCATAACTAGACTACGGATTATTAGGTACTGATAGGTTCGTCGCCATAAGACCTATCTGTGTCGGCGCGACGTAAAGCCCCTAGCAAAAAAAAAGA
Organism: Anabrus simplex; assembly: GCF_040414725.1. Lineage (NCBI taxonomy): Eukaryota > Metazoa > Arthropoda > Insecta > Orthoptera > Tettigoniidae > Anabrus > Anabrus simplex. The sequence goes on from NC_090265.1 coordinate 1,753,063,826, forward strand.
AAGAAAAGGTACTGATAGGTTAGAATGCAAACTTACTTAAGCCAGTAACAAGTATACCCTACACTGTACAACGCTTACGCTATGAGATTTGCATAGATATTAGGGGTATAGCCTATAGAACGCCTTGAATTTCTTCTACTCTTCCTACACTATGGTACAACGGGTAGCATGACACTTCCTACAAACCAAATTTCTTTGCATTCTAACCTATTACCACCTAAAAATCCGAGGCAATTGGTGTGCAGAAAATTCGGATTGCGATTATCAGGTCCCTCATTATGATAGGAAGATTGGTGTTTGGTGTGCTGTTAGTGTAAGACGAATAATGGGCCTATTTGCTTCGAGACGACAGTAAATGCAGAGAGTTACCAAGATGACATTTTGACGCCTTTCTTCCATCAGTGAACGGCAGAAGAAAAATCGCCTGAGTGGTTTCAACAAGATTCAGCCCCTGCTCATACATCGGAAGATTCCCTTCAAAAAATCTCGGAAGTGTTTGCAGACAAATTGTTCAGTGCTGGTCTCCTTCTACAGATCTAACGGTGTGTATATTGGGTATTCATCCCCAGGACCCCCTGTGGGTGGGGGCGGTAGAATAACACCCACGGTATCCCATGCCTGTCGTAAGAGGAGACTAAAAGGGGCCTTAGGGGCTCTGAAGGTTGGAGCGTGGGTTGGCGACCACGGGGCACTTAGCTGAGTCCTGGCATTGTTTCCACATTACTTGTGCCAGGCTCCTCACTTTCATCTATCCTATCCGACCTCCCTTGGCCAACTCTTGTTCTTTTCCGACCCCGACGCTATTAGGTTTGCGAGGGCTACGGAGTCTTTCATTTTCACGCCCTTCGTGGCCCTTGTCTTCCTTGGGCCGAAATCTTCATTTTTCGAAGTGTCGGATCCCTTCCATTTTTCTCTCTGATTAGTGTTGTATAGAGGATGGTTACCTAGTTGTACTTCCTCTTAAAACAATAATCACCACCACCACCTCATCTCCAGGGCTGGTTTGATCCTGCGCAGCTCCACCAACAGCTGTTATAGATAGCCTAGGTGTCACTAAGGAAATGAGGAGTGATGTAGTTTCCCGTTGCTTTTCTCACCGGGCCGAAAGTTGCTATTACATATCAGTTTGCCAAGCCCACTGAAATTCATGCACAAACCCGCCCTATGAGCGATATTTTCACACCATTCATAACAGGAACTGGCTGCATAAGGAATGGTATTACTAGCATCGCTCATACCTCAGTCACTTTTATATTGTCAAAGCCAAGGATGAGACTGAGACAGGTCAATGAAAGAAAAAATCTATTCTAGCCCACACCAGAAGGCATAGTGCAGTGTAAACGCTACATCTCGCCAGTAAAGTCATGATCTAACAGTACGTGAATTTTACTTGTGGGATAAACTGAAAGGAAAATTGTATCAAACAAATCCTCACCAACTGTAGAGACTGAAAGGAAACATTACGAATGAAATAAGAAATATAACAGTGGTAGAACTGACTCGCGTCATCCAGAATGTGGTTACTAGATACAGTGCCTGTATTACCCAGGAAGACGACACTTCCAGCATCTTTTATAAGGTAGAATTTCATATAATATCGTATACACGCTTAAAGTTCGGCCGAGGCAGCTGCGTAGCGCAGAGCTCAAATACCGTGTTTTCGGTCTGAGTTTACATGAGAGATTCTTTATATTCATCCTGACCTTGATGTTGTCGCGTCAAAACTGGTGCTGAATAAATTTCGCTCTATTAGATTTGAATGCTTTTACTCTTACTTCTTAATGTGAGAATCTTCAGACATTGTAGTTAACAACCCAGTTAACTTAGCATATGTGGAGCCTGTTTGATAACCTGCATGGCTCTGAGGACTGTACTTTTGTGGATAATTGTTCTTAATTGAGGAAGGAAGTGAACGTTGCCTATATGTCTGGGGTTGCAGTAGGAAATCACGTAAATTCACTTACCGAATTGTAATGCAATTACGTTCTTAACTGGGTTACCGGTTGCTGAGTGCACGCTTCAGTCTCACGAACAGAGCTGTTAATCAAAAAGTTATCAATCAGCAGTAAAATATCATACAGTCCAAATTTAAAGACTGAGAACCCCGAACGCTGTCAGTTTTGATTCACACCCTAAGCAGTCACTAGATTCCATGAATATCTTCATTCCACTACGGAAATAATGCATAAGAAATAATTACATTTTCTACCACTTTTGTTATATACAGACCGAGGAAGTGGCGGCGCGATTTGGGTCACGTAGCTGTCAGGTTGCACTCGGGAGATAGTGGGTCAAAACCCCACTGTCCGCAGACCTGAAGATACCAAACAAATAGAGTACCCAAATTAAAAATTATAATGTTTATGGATACGCCCCACTAACGACTTTTACGGTTTTCGGAGACGCCGAGGTGCCAGAATTTTGTCCCGCGGGAGTTCTTTTACATGCCAGTAAATATACCGACACGAGGCTTACGTATCTGAGCACCTTCAAATACCACCGGATTGAGCCAGGATCGAACTTGTCAAGTTGCGGTCAGAGGGCCAGCGCCTCAACCGCTGAGCCACTCAGCTCGGCGATATACCTCAATTAAGGCCATGGCCGCTTCCTTCCAAACTCCCAGCTCTTACCTATCCCATCGTCACCATAAGACCTATCTGTGTTAATGCGATGTAAAGCAAATTCTTTTAAAAAAGAAATGCACTCTTCTCTACGCTCAGTGAAGTTGGACCTCGATGTGAGAGTCTATGAGTTACAAATAAAATAGTTAGCAAGTTACTTTGCATTTTCAGTTGTACGCTGGGTCCATTCGTATGTCCTGTTCTTTCTGTTTTAGTCAGGAGGCTCTGAAAGACTCGCCCGTGAATCATTCTACCGGGGGGGGGGGGGTGCACAAAGCGGGGAGAAAGTAACGAACCGCGTACGCTGGAGCTTCTCTTAGTGGCGCTGCCCCGTTCACTGAATGAAGAGCAGTCCGTTTTATCTTCTTCTAAAGGACTTCCTTTCACATCTGTCTTTGCAATGAAATAACTTACAAGTCTTTGTAAAGTTCATAATGCTAAGAAGAAGGATGAGGTATACTATCCAGAAGTCAAGATTATGAAATGCGAGCAGGTCTCCAGAAATTAATTTTCGCTTATTTCTACCCTTTATGTGGAAAAGATCAAAAGTTAATTTATAACTTTAAAGGGATGTACGAATGAAAAGGTCAATTTCTTAGCAAAGTAAAGCAAAGTAGAGCATCATTTCCTTTAAAAATAAATGAAATGGCGTATGGCTTTTAGTGCCGGGAGTGTCCGAGAACAAGTTCGGCTCGCCAGATGCAGGTCCTTTGATTTGACTCCCGTAGGCGACCTGCGTGTCGTGATGAGGATGAAATGATGATGGAGACGACACATACACCCAGCCGCCGTTTCAGCGAAATTAAGCAGCTATGGTTTAAATTCTAGACCCAGACGGGAATCGAAGCCGAGACTCCTGTGACCAAAGGCCAGCATGCTACCTATTCAGCCATAGAGTCGGACATCTTTTCCTTTAAATATGAATATAAAAAGAGAACTGCTTGGGTTGTATCTAACCTACACAATATAACTGGGTGGATGGCAATGTTGTTTCAACTTGCTTTACGTTGCACCGACACAGATAGTTCCTACCTTATGTTAATAGCCTGCACGTTCATACAAGGTGTTACAAGAGAGTACGACGTAAATGACACGTTCCTCACAAGTAGAAGAACATATGTTATATGCATCTGAGTCAAGAAACGCTCTATTTCCATACTAACCTCATTTTATACACCTTTACGTACATAGTATGGATAGAGTCTTAGATAAGGAGTAAAATATGATAATAAATACGTCCCAAACAAAAGTAATGGAATACAGTCGAATGAATTCAGGTGATGCAGTTAATATTAGGTTATGAAATGAAGTCTTAAAGGGAGATTGTACCTTGTACACTGACAATGTTAAATTTGTCTCATTTAGGTACATTTATCTCAGGAACTATGCATGATAACAAAGTAAAATTTTAGTGGTTGGTAGAGCATGATTTTTCCCTCCAAACACCATTTTTTTAGCTAGACAGTTTGCATAACTTGGTTTTTAGAAATCATTTCGTAATATACATAACAATTCATATATTTCAATTTAATTATTTGATAATTAACCATTTCTCAGAAACTAACCATCTTAGGACAATGAAAATTAACATATTACAAAGGGTAATCATACGATTATTTACACATTTCTTGAAGAACATCACTAAAATAATTTGGTAATTGTCAGTTAATTAATTTGAAAAATATGATTGCTTAATATCATACGAAATTATTCCTAAAAATCTCTGTCTAGCTACAGAAATGGCGTTTGGAAAGGACGATCATGCTCTACCAACCATTGAAATTTTACTTTCTTATCATGCAATAGTTCTTGAGATAAATGTACCTAAATGAGACAAATTTAACTTTGTCAATATACAAGGTACAATCTCCCCTTAAAAGAAGTGGATGAATATTGTTACTAGGGTAGTGATATAACTAACGATGGCAGAAGTAAGGAGGACATAAAATACAGGCTAGGACAACCAAGAAAGACCTTTCTTAATAAAAGAAGTTTTCTCATTTCGTAGGATGAGATAGGAATTAGAAAGATGCATGGCATCGTATGGAAGTGAAGCACAGACGATAAATAGTTCATAAATAAAGATAATAGAATCTTTTGAAAAGTGGTGTTACAGAAGAATGCTGAAGGTGAGATGAAGAGATCGAATCACGAATGAAGAGTTCTGAATCGAATTGGTGAAAGGACATCGATTTGGCTAATTTTGACGAGAAGAAGAGATAGAATTATAGGACACATCTTAAGTCAGTTGGTTTTCTTTAGGGAAGTGCAGGGAGTAAGGCCGGTAGGGGTAGACCAAGGTATGAATATGGCAAGCAGGTTAGAGGAGATGTAGTAGTACGTAGAAATGAAAAATTGGCACATTATAGGCTGGCATGGTGCGCTGCATAAAACCAGTCTATGGACTGATGACCCAAACAACACCTTGTACATCGTTCATTAATAATGGAAAACACCGAGGAGCAGATGTACCAGCATGCCACATGAAACACTGTATTCCATGAAATGTTAGCATTGATAGATGAGGTATGAATGAAAGAAACAAACTGTAAATAGCGAGGCATTTTGAAGGGATTGTGCGACCAGTGGTTGAGAGTAAGTCTGATGAAAATTAGTTTGGTTTCAGGATGCGATTTTCAGTATGTGTCAGGTGATTGAAAAATGCTATGAGAGGAGTAGGCAGTTATGTTTATGTTTCACCCCTTGAATTAAAGTTCTCTGCGTTGCCTCTACAACTCGTATTTTAAATGTGAATTTCTATCTAATAGGACTTGTATTCTCTTTCATGATTGTCAGTAGATACAGAGTGGGTCTCGACCCATAAGTGGCCACGGCTGCTCTGTGGTCCAACAGCTCTGCACTCTGACCGGCCTACCGAGCAGAGGAGAGGTGGCCACGGCTCTACCGTGGCTCCACGCCTCTGCTTTCGGGAGACGGGACAGGGCTGGACCTCACGGCTAGCCCCCAACCGTCGTCTGTCCTGAGAATGGTTTTGCATGGTTTTTCCATTCTCCTGCACTAAGGCGAATTCCGGGACATTTCCTAGTATAGGCCAGGGCCGACAACCCCCTCACCTTCTCTGAACATCTCCTTCACGGTCACAAATCTCCCGACCTGAGAGACGGAGTTACAGTCTAAGAGGCCCGCCTCCCCCATCACGGGAGGAATGAAAATATTTTAGTAGTATTTTCATGATTTTGAAGATATCACTTGCTCTTAAATTATGTATTTAAGCCTATAAATATTCACAGCAAGATATATTGGAGAAACTAAAAGCAATATGTACAATGTAAGACATTTTATTTTACATTTTTGTTATGTTTACTATCTTTATTGCAAACCGATTGATTGAATAAATTATCGGTAAAAAATTAAAAACTCTAATTCAGGTCTCTGGTTTCATACCGTACGGTGGTTTGTAGCCTTAAACCGCTATAAAAGGTGATTTCATGAAATCGGGTTTTGTTGATTTATAATTCCCCCAGCCGTCAGCATCAGCTACGTGTTGGGTTAGGGTACAGAAGCCGACCATCGCTAGTTCACTTGTAGGCACCGTCAAATGCTATTAGATATGTTCATTCCGATACAAGAAAGGAGTAGAGGTGCGAAAATACTGGGTATTTGTACAATTACCTGACGTACACAGCACACTGTATATGACTAAGGGAGCACATGGCGACCATGTTTGTTTACTATCGCTCGAGCCTTCGCCTGTGGTTAGTGGACTGGACGCAGCTGACGGCTACACTGCCATCTAAATAATAGATTTTTGACTGACTGTCAAATAGTATCTGGATTTTACAAAGTTCCACACTGAACCGCAATATGGCAGTACAGTATAGCATCGTGTATTTTGTCAGCTAAGAGACGAGCGGTGGGCAATAAAATGTCACGTCGGGCCTCGCCCGACACGCGACAGGAAAAGGAATATCGTAATGTCTCCCTACAGACGAGGGATTAGGTCTGAAAAGATGCATCTGACAGAGTAGCAAGTGTAGAGATGTTGGCTGTACTGGGGATCATGGCATTGAGTGTAGATTATTAAAGGCAACCAACGGCATTTTTGATGACAACAGTCTCGTATGAAATGTCGGAGCGAGTAAACTGCAAACGACGTTCTCATTTGGTTTTGATGAATGATTTTGTGACGTGGGTGGTACCTTACATATCATTCTACACGTTTTGCCCCATGACATCTTCATCACCAGGGAGTAAGTTCGCAGTTTGCAAACAGGCCTGAAAAATTGTACAATCGTCCACACAATGATCTCGCGCCACCATTCTTCATTTTCGGTCATAGCGAATCCTAAATATTTCACAAACCTTACGAACCCTATGTCGTCCTGCGGAGTTTACACCGTGATAGCTGTCATCACATGTCACGTGGTTATAGCCTCGAAACCCTACATTTTACGTCGCTTTCATTGATTTTAGATAGACCATCTTATAGCTATGCTTTCTAAGTCGTGTAAAATTCGCATAATTGTACAGATTGGGCGGAAAGTCCTTCAACATTTGGCGAGGCAATACTTCACTGGATATTGGAAGTATAGAGGTAATAATTGATACACATGACTGGAATGACATGTGGTTTTATTGACGCCAAAATAAAGTACACAAAATGACTAACAGGTGGCAATTCATACGATACACAAACAATAATTAGCATAACAATTGAGGTTTATCAAAGACGATGTTCTTTATAACACAGGCTCAACGTGTCCGGCACCATGGCTAAATGGTTACCGTGCTGGCCTTTGCCCACAGGGGTGCCGGGTTCGATTCCCGGAAAGGTCAGGAATTTTAACCGTAATTGGTTAATTCCGCTGGCACGGGGCTGGGTGTATGTGTCATCTTCAACATCATTTCATCCTCATTACGATGCGCAGGACGCCTACGGGATTCTAATCAAGAGACCTGCATCTGGCGAGCCGAACTTGTCCTCGGACACTCCCGGCACTAAAAGCCATCCGCCATTTCATTTTCATGCTCAGCTTGCCGGCCGTCATTCAACAACAGTAGGCCTACCTGTAGACGAGGAACAGTACTACACAGCATATCCGTAGTTATAGTGAGAGATTGCGGTCGGATGTTGTCTTTCAGCCTACTTAATAAGTTCGGACGATCACGGTAGACTTCGACTTTAGGAAGCCGAAAATCTAATAATTACACGAATTGATCTTGGGGGACCGGGACGGCCGAACATGACATGCCGCGACTGCAGGCACATCTGACGCTCTCCCTCACGACAGATCCTTTTATGCCGTACAAGGGTTTCATGTGGTATCTCTGGCGTGTTGCTGTCCAGCGCCATCTGCTGGTCTGTTTGTGCACTCGCTGTTTGTGTCAATAAAACCCCATGTCATGTCAAGCATGCGTTGCGATTTTTACCTGACGTATTGCTGTCCAACGGCATCTGTTGCTCATTTTGTTTATTTTATTTTCGTGTCAATATTCCCAATATTCCCTTAGTATTGTCTCGTCAAATTTTAAAGAATTTTTTGGGTCACGCTGTACTTCTCAAGGGATTAAGAATCTTATCAACACTAATCTTTATCTTAAAATATGTAGAGAAATACCCTCGGTTTTGTGCTAAACAAGTGACACTCTAAATTCTCTTCTTCTTCTTAATCTGTTTATCCTCCAGGTTCGATTGTTCCCTCGGACTCAGCGAGGGATCCCACCTCTACCGCCGCAAGGGCAGTGTCCTGGAGCTTCAGACTTTGGGTCGGGGATACAACTGGGGAGAATGACCTGTACCTCGCCCAGGCGGCATCACCTGCTGTTCTGAACAGGGGCCTTGTGCAGGGTTGGGAAGATTAGTTTTTTTGCTAGGGGCTTTACGTCGCACCGACACAGATAGGTCTTATGGCGACGATGGGATAGGAAAGGCCTAGGAGTTGGAAGGAAGCGGCCGTGGCCTTAATTAAGGTACAGCCCCAGCATTTGCCTGGTGTGAAAATGGGAAACCACGGAAAACCATCTTCAGGGCTGCCGATAGTGGGATTCGAACCTACTATCTCCCGGATGCAAGCTCACAGCCGCGCGCCTCTACGCGCACGGCCAACTCGCCCGGTGGGAAGATTAGATGGGATAGGCAAGGAAGAGGAAAGGAAGCGGCCTTGGCCTTAAGTTAGGTATCATCCCGGCATTTGCCTGGAGGAGAAGTGGGAAACCACGGAAAACCACTTCCAGGATGGCTGAGGAGGGAATCGAACCCACCTCTACTCAGTTGACCTCCCGAGGCTGAGTGGACCCCGTTCCAGCCCTCGTACCACATTTCAAATTTCGTTTCAGAGCCGAGAATCGAACCCGGACCTCCGGGGGTGGCAGCTAATCACGCTAACCACTACACCACAGAGGCGGACCTCTAAATTCTCTGATTGGTGGATTTTGTCATTACGTAGCAGTCCATTCCTTTTCCAAAGGGAAGGAAACCTCTCTTCTCTGTCACACAAACTTCGTCTTGAAGTGTCCATCTGTTATTAATTAATTAATTATTAATCCTTCTAAACGAGTACAAGGATTTCATCTTCCAAGACGACAGTGGAGAATCATCAATCGGATAAGAACTGGACAAGGCAGATGTGGTTATCTGTTGTGCAAATGGGGTTGGACTATGTCTGCAGATTGTGACTGTGGTGCCTCTTCTCAGTCAATCCACCACATTGTTGCTGACTGCCCAGTTCGAGCTTTCAAAGGAACGCTAATGGACATTCACCGCACATCGGATGAAGCAGTTGATTGGGTCAAAATGCTAGACCTAGAGTTATAGTATTGTACGGACTTGTGACTACGCACATTTACCCTGAACTATATATATGTGTGTACATAAATTCATCATACGATAAATAATAAATAAATTAATTTCGTTATCTAGTTGTTCAAATGTTTCCTCTATGACATGCAACAGCAAACAATGCACCGGTAAGAACCGCAATATCAATTTGTGTAGGCTTTCTCTGCTCAATTCTGCAGCTGAACAAGATATCGTCGTTGCCGGGACAAAACCTTCTATGTGAAAATATTTTTGAAGATATACTGACCCGCAGCACATACATTATGAAAAGCGAGAATGCGTTGACAATACGCACACGATATTGCACTTAGATGACAGAACCTTACCGGCCAAAGTTCTAAGATAAAATATTTCACATAGGAGTTTTTGTCCCGGCAGCGACGATATTCAGAATGCAACATATGAAAAATAAATGATTATTTAACGCAATTATGCATCAACTTAAACATAATGTGTACAATATGAATGTAAATGTTAATGAAGCAATAACGTCCGACCTTAATCACTTGGTAGATGATATTTGGGACAATTGAATCCTTTTCTAAAGTGGCGTGATTCAAGTCCGATATTAAATTAATTTAATTCAAATTTAATTTAATTAAAATTATTTGCGTATAAATTTGAGTAGTTTTATTGCTATTAAATTTGTTCTACTCATGGAGTTTTCCTTGAAACTATTTAAAATGAATTTTCTACCACAATGTGCTACGTAGGATAGGATTTATGCACTGTTAGTAGTGCGTTAATTGAGCGTTTTGTACACTTGTGCGTAATATAAGGAAGTGTGCGGAAAGCAATTATATACCTTTTTCTTCACGCGCTGCTGATGTAATTAAAAGGACTTGCTTTATAAAAGCCTTCATTTTCTACATTAAACGTGTAACGAAATACTAGTATAAAAGAAGTACGGATGTGTTTATAATGACGTAGTTAATTCTGTTTGATATTTTGTAAGCTTACCTCTCGTTGGCAACGATGGTTACTCATGGGATAGCCAAACCTTTGTAATATGTATCAATATTTCATTTGAATTTGGGGATTTTAAATGAGATAATTCAACGTTATTGGTTTCCGGCAAGTTTAATATCTCCCGTGGAAACAAATTTTAATTGGAGGGACGTAATATCATCATCATCATTTTCCAGATCCAGTTTCCCGGATGTGGTGTACAGGCGCTTGCCACGTCTTCTTGTCAAATCATAGTTTCTGTTCCTCTGTCTCCCTCTTGCTGACATCTGATTTCAATGTGTACATTAAACCAATTTCTTGGCCTCCCTGCTGGACTCTTCTATTTCACTTCGCGCTCAAAGTAATTATTTCCTGTTCTTCTTCTGCCTATCCTTATAATATGTCCCAACCATTGCAGCCCGCGTATTCCTACAAGCTCAATAACATGTATTTTAATGCCAGGCTCCTTCCCATTTGATTAATTTCTAATCTTATCCTTCCTGGTATTTTGGTTCATTGTTCTAAGGAATTTCATTTCTGTTGACTGGATTTTACCAAGAGCCTTGTTATGAAGGGTACATGTTTCGAGACCATAAGTGAGAACTGGAATGAAGTATGTATGAAACATGGCCACTGTTGATTTCTGTGGTATTTTATAATCCCAGAGCAGATTTTTCACTCGAAAATGAAATTGATTATCTTTTGAAGTTCTACAAAATATTTCTTGGTTTATGTGTTATCTTTTGAAATTATACTTCCAAGGTATTTGAGGTTAGAAACAGATTGTAACAGAGTTCCCTCCAGGAAAATGATTTGCCTTTACTATTGATAGTCATTTCAACACCTTTTTGTTTAACTAATGAGTAGTCAAAATTCTTAAACTTGCCATTCCAAATATTTAGTTTCTCCTGTATTTCTGTTTCATTTTCTGCCCAGATCAGAACATCATATGCAATTAATATTAGTGTTAGGCGCTTTTGAAAGCTCTTTAATACATTTTGTGATCCGATCCATGACTATGATGACGCTATACGAAATCTATATCTCCTGACATCTCCCCGCTTCACACTTTCATGTGGGAGAAATTGAAGAGTCTGGTATATGAGACTCCAAATGAAATGGATTAAGAGCTCGTCTCCACGGTGGTTGAGACTGGTTGCTCTTTGTACCACATGCCTTACGTCTTTTAAGGTCTAGGACAGACAGTAACACAATGGCTGCAGAGATTGGAGGCGGCACTTTCGAACGGTTTCCGTAAAGGAAAAATATAATAGATTTCTTCTCTATCACGTCTTAAAGTAACTCATTTATTTCCTACCTTGCGTTATTTAATAAAACGTATTTCTTTGCTCTCTTATATAAATCCTGGAAGTTTCAGTACTAAATTTTATTACATCCGGTATCAATCAATTCAATTATAAAATTATTGTTATTATTAAATAACTATCACCCTTATACTCTCAAATCGAGTGAATTAGATTCGTTGTAAAGATGGATTAACTTTATGTAGGCTTCCATTCTGCTCTGTAAAGGAAAATGGACCTTATCATACCGTATTGTACGGATGTTGTTTGCATGGCGAATTTATGCAGTCCTACAGTATAATGTATTTAAGGTTCGTTATCCTTTACAGTATAGCAGAGCAAAATGGACAGAATGAAAATTATTCTGATGGACTGCATATAAATATGCGCCTGGGAGGCGTGACCAGTCTTAAGGATATTATGGGTCGGAAGAGCATTGAGACATACGAGGTTTTAAAAGAAAGCCGACGATATGGTGTGCTCGAACCTCATCGTCGGGTACGGTGAAGATGGTTTTCTTTTTATTCCCATTTCCAAACCAGGCAAATTTCGGGAATGTTCATTAATTAAAGCTACGAACACTATCCTCCCAGTCTTTTCCTAACGCATTGTCACCGAAGATATGTTAGTCTTGACATTAAATTAATTAGCCGGGCTGAGTAGCTCAGACGGTTGAGGCGCTGGCAGGTCCGATCCTGGTTCAGGTATATCAATGTGCTCAAATACGTCAGCCTCAAGATGCTAGATTTAACTGGCACGTGATAGAATTCCTTACGGAAAAAATTCCGGCATCTCGGCATCTCCGGAGAAGGTAAAATTAGTTAGCGCGACGTAAAACCAAAATTGTATTATTATCATTATTAGTATTATTATTAGCCGGGCTGAGTGGCTCAGACGGTTGAGGCGCTGGCCTTCTGACCCCAACTTGGCAGGTTCGATCCTGGCTCAGTCCGGTGGTATTTGAAGGTGCTCAAATACGTCAGCCTCCTGTCGGTAGATTTACTGGCAGGTAAATGAACTCCTGCGAGACAAAATTCCGGCACCTCGGCGTCTCCGAAAACCGTAAACGTAGTTAGTGGGACGAGAAGCAAATCACATTATTATTAATATTATTATTACCTGTATTAACTAATTCAAAGGAAGAGACAAATGCCCTCTTACACACTCTATCACAAAGCATCGGAAGTTCTCAACGAATAGCGGCAATACAAAATATATCCACTATACGAAGACATCTCACAAAAAGTGCCCTTATAATCGTAATATTGTTAACGGACAGAAGGCATAGAGCTCTCCTGTTTCAGGAGTCAAATGCTCAAGACGAGCTTTCAAAAATGGTTGACATTGCTGTAAATAATAATTAATAAATAATAATTAGGGAGAGTATTTCCATGCAGTAATACGTTAGATTTCAAGAAATCGAAGTCATTCTCTACCAAGCACGTAAATTGAGTAGGAAAAGTTGCGTAAATAGTAGGGATTTTAAATTGCTGGCCCCTAATGTTTATGCAACTCTTTAAGCAGGAGCGTTGGGTGGCCTTGGAGTAGCTTTCTAGTCGTTGAAATCTAACCTATTACTGCTTACAACTACGCTCCCTAAAAATAATAATAATAATAATAATAATAATAATAATAATAATAATAATAATAATAATAATAATAATAATAATAATAATAATAATAATAATAATAATACATTTGAAATCAATGGAATTAAATTCATTTTTCAAATATGTTAATATAAAGAAATAGTATTACATATTGCGGTCTAGTGTTTTGCGAGCGTACGACTTATCTGGCGGCTCCGAGTACAGTTTCCGGCAATTTTAGGGATTTTACTTGGATACGAAGGCGGAATCCACTCACATTGAATTGACGAACTATCTGAAGATGAGATAGCATTCCTGGTCTTGGGAGCCAAGAGTGACGGCTGAGATAAAACACCGCGCTGACCATGTGTCGCCTCGTATTTTGCAGGCTTTCCGGATAATCGCCTTGTATTCTAAGACACATCAGGAGTGTAGTGCTGAATATTTTTGTACCATGGCATTTCTGTTACGTACCCGGAAATTTACGGTCATGGGGCTTTTGGGCTAAGTCGGAATCGAACCCAACACCTTGGATTCATAAAGATAGCACTTCACTCTTTGAGCCACTCAACTCGCACCACCATATGGTAATATTTCGACTTAGAACTCTGATCAGAAATGTTCTTTCATCTAAAGTTCAGTATTGCGTGAACGAATTTTCGTTCTAAGTGACACATGTGCTGCCCGTCAGTATTTCTCCCCTCAACATTGGCGCATAAAACTGTATTTTGACGCGGAAAGACGATGTTCTATCAAGGAGACATGTTAGAGGGTAGTGTAATAATTATTTTAGTGGTTTTAAATGCTGAACTCAAATGATCCACCCTTCTTAAATTCTAATCTCAGTCTGATATAAGGCTAGAAGAATTTGTTTAACGATCACTAAATTAGGAATAGTATTACACGGACGTAACGAAGCATAAATTGCACTTTATGAGTATTTTATAATGCTGTGTATTGTTATTAAACCATTTACTCGTTAATTAGTGATTATCAACTATTTTCATCGCGATTGTTTGCTGAAGGTACCTTGGGATGCAGTTCTGATGTATAGACGCTAATTAAGTTACTGAATGAACATGGTTTAGTCCCCGGCTGGCGCGAAGCACAAAGCCTGGCCCAAGCCCGATGGGGATCCTTTACAATAAGTCACTCCTGTATTCAGCTCAGCACACACTCCAGGGAACACAACCACTAACGTACCTTAGTTGAAGTTGCCTTTTCTTGCTTGATTGATAACTACTGCTCCTTGAAGAAGTTTCTTAAAAATTTACTGCACACATTTTTTCTTTTTGTTGTTTTCAAAGGAATGAGCTGGAAATATTTCGGGACAGCTTTTTGTGGAATAACCGTACGCATTTTCTCCTCCTTATTTACACCGTTGACATCAATCCTTCTTGGTGTATTGTGCTAATTTAAATTAACTTTCTGTACAGCTCCTTGGTGTAGAAGTGCCTCTCTCTTATGCGCATCCTATGGCTCCATTTCCTGGTTCGTTCAAAACTTGTTATCCTGGAATGAGGATTAGAACAGGCTCCATGCAGTTGCATCAGTTAAAATGAGGAACTGTTTGATACGGAAGGAAACGGACCCGGTCAGGGAAACCTAGCATTCCCGTTAATTCAACTGACGACTTAGTGAAAGTGAGGAGCTGCGGATCAGCTCAAGAAAGCCAAACAATAGTGTGAGAAATTTATTCTCCTAACCACGTGACACTCAAATAATAGGAGACAAACTGGATGAACAGTAATAAATAAGAATTTTATTGTTTTCATGTCCGATAACTTGTTTTACACTTTCCAGAGACGCCGAGGTGCCGGAATGTTGTCGCACAGGAGTTCTCTTACTTCCCAGTAAATCTACCGACACGAGGCTGACGTATTTGAGCACTTTCAAATACCACCGGACTGAGCCAGGATCGAACCTGACAAGTTGGGCTCAGATGGCCAGCTCTCTACCGTCTGAGCTACTCAGCCAGGCTGGACGGGCAGTAGTTGTCTCGATAGTCCGAGGTCTTTAGTGAAATGCCTTTTCCTCCAGTGCTACAGCTCCCCACTACCGATGCGACAGCTTCACCATTTGCCGGTCAAGCTGTAATTCATCCAGTACCCAGCGAGTTGGCTGTGCGGTTAGGGGTGCGCAGCTTTGAACTTGTATTTGGGAGATAGTGGGTTCGAACCCCACAGTCAGCAGCCCTGAAGACGGTTTTCCGCCGGTCCCTATTTCCACACCAGGCGAATGCTAGGACTGTACCTAAAATAACGCCTCGGCCGCTTCCTACCCACTCCTAGCCCT